>NC_090647.1:146353257-146690757 GCF_040937935.1 Hyperolius riggenbachi | reverse complement strand
CCCCTGACTACATATACCGGGCACATATACCCCTGCCTACATATACTGGGGACATATACCTCTGGCTATATATACTGGAGACATATACCTCTGACTACATATACTGGGCACATATACCCCTGCCTACATATACTGGGGACATATACCCCTGCCTACATATACTGGGCACATATACCCCTGCCTACATATACTGGGGACATATACTCCCGCCTACATATACTGGGGACATATACCCCCGACTACATATACTGAGGACATATACTCCCGCCTACATATACTGGGGACATATACCCCCGACTACATATACCTCTGACTACATATACTGGGGACATATACACCTGCCTACATATACTGGGGACATATACCTCTGGCTACATATACTGGGGACATATACCTCTGGCTATACATACCGGGCACATACTGTATACCCCTGCCTACATATTTTGGGGACATATACCTCTGGCTTCATATACTGGGGACATATACCTCTGGCTACATATACTGGGCACATATACCCCTGCCTACATATACTGGGGACATATACCTCTGGCTTCATATGCTGGGTGTAACAATCGGTGTAACACAGAGAGGGTCTGATTACCGGCGTGTGACGGTTAATGCCACTACTCAGATGACTGATTATTGGTGATCTGCGGAATCACCAAAAATACAAACGCTATACTCGATTATGTGTGATCCGCAGAATCACCCATAATACCAGTATAGCAAGAACAAGAGCAGAGCGTAAGTGTGTGGCTGGTGCCACCGTAACTCTAATGGTTTTACAGGACCTTACCACAGGAGTTGGTAAAGAACACTCAGGACACCAACAGAACAGACTAGACACAAGGCCCCCCAGTGGGGCTGGAAGGTACAGACAGATAACTACGGTTCTAACGGTCACCTGTGGAGCAGGTGATTCAGACCTTACTGCAGTCTTAGAGATACAAAAAACAAGGCTCTTCTGGTCACCTGTGGAGCAGGTGATTCAGACCTTACTGCAGTCTCAGAGATACAAATAACACGGCTCTAATGGTCATTTGTGGAGCAGGTGATTCAGACCTTACTGCAGTCTAAGAGATACAAATAACACAGCTCTAATGGTCACCTGTGGAGAGTGTAAGTGTTAAGGTGCAAACAGTAATACCTTGAGGACCGCACTTGGAAGACAGGTGCAAGAGCCGATAGGAATACTGCTCAGCAACAAGTTCCTTCCGTAGTCTGGACTCTCCACGGGGAGGAGTCAGACAGGGAGACGGAAGGACAGAACGTGAGTGACACCAGAGAGAGGGTGTCACTAACAGGTCTGGCGTTCAGTAATGATCGGTGTAACACAGAGAGGGTCTCATTACCGGTGAACTGCAGTATCACCGAGAATGCAGAATATACCCGATTATTGATGATCTGCAGTATCACCGATAATCAGATATATATTCTAACCCCTGGACACCTGAGCAACAAGTGAGTGTTTAAGCAACAGTAACACTTTGAGTATACACAGAGGAAAGTTCCTTCCAAGGCCTAGACTCTCCCGGGGGAGGAGCTAGGCTGAAGGTAGGAAGGACAGAGCGTGAGTGACACCAAAGAGGGGGTGTCACTTACAGGTCTGGGAACTGCCTCTAACAGTAAGGCCAGTTCTCGAGGTCGGACAAGCCAGGTCGTCAACACACGGACAGATAAAGTACAGATTCAGGAGACAGATACGGAGTCTAATGAACAGGCAGGGTTTGGCAACGGTGTATCAGATTAGCAGGGTACAGAATCAGAAGGCAGATACAGAGTCCAGGAATGAGCAGAGTTTGGCAACAGGAAATCAGAAATAGCAAGGTACAGAATCAGAGTACAAGAGGATAGTCAGGCAGGCAGAAGGTCATAACAAATAATACAGTTCAATATTCCTAACGCTAAGGTGTGAGGTCCGTGATCATCAACACCTTTGGAAACTATGCTAAAACACAGATACAATTCAATTAGTACTTTAAGCTATCAACAGAATCTGGCTAAGTGTGGATCCCCGGCTCCGGCCGGTTCTAGCACACTTTGGGATCTGCCTATGGTCTGAGTGCTGACACACAAGAGTTCACGAAGACAGACAAAGACAGAGTAACAACTCCAGGTTTAAATACTGACAGCAGATTCAAGCAGCCCCGCTTGATGGGCTGAACCAACCTGCAAGGAAGATTGACAGGTGGAAGTCAGCTGACCACAAAGTCAGCTAATCTGTCTCCTCTGCCCATAAAGGTCCTTTAGCTCCATGTAAAGGTCCTTTTGTTCCATGCGCAGGCGTGTGGACCCAAGCTGCTGCAACAGAGATCCCTGTCCCAGCTGAGTCGGGAAGCGACACCCGGGATGGCTTGGCCAGAAAGGTGACATCAGGTGTGAAAGCAGCTGCGCTGCTTTCCACCACAGAGGTAATGTTTTAAATCGTTACACGGTGATCTGCAGTATCACAGAGAATGCAGATATATACCCGATTATTGATGATCTGCAGTATCACCGATAATCAGATATATCTCTAACCTCTGGACACCTGAAACAAGAGAGTGTTAGGTGCGACAGTAATACTTTGAGGACTGCACCTCAGAAGTAGGTACAGAAGCAGTAAGGTATACTGCACAGAAGTACGTTCCTTCCGTTAGCCTAGACTCTCCCGGGGGAGGAGCTAGGCTGAGAGTAGGAAGGACAGAGAGTGAGTGACACCAGTGAGGGTGTCACTAACAGGTCTGGGAACTGCCTCTAACAGTAAGGCCAGTTCTCGAGGTCGGGCAAGCCAGGTCGTTAACACACAGACAGATAAGGTACAGATTCAGGAGACAGATACGGAATCCAATGGACAGGCAGAGTTTGGCAACAGAGTATCAGAATAGCAAGGTACAGAATCTTGAGGCAGATACAGAGTCCAGGAACGAGCAGAGTTTGGCAACAGGATATCAGTATAGCAAGGTACAGAATCAGAGATCAGAGGAAAGGTCAGGCAGGCAGAAGGTCATAACAAATAATACAATACAATATTCCTAAGCTAAGGTGTGAGCTCTGTGATCATCAACACCTTTGGAAACTGATCTAGAACACAGATACTGACAAGGTCTGAGTGCTACCACGTAGTGATCGCAACGCCAGACACCAGAGAAATGACCAGCACCCAGTATATATACACTATAGCGCTCTCCAGCACCACCCCTAAGTGCTGGACCAATGAGAACTGGTGAAAATGTCAGCTGACCAGCTTGGTCAGCTGACTCTCCTCTGGCTGCCATATAAGCTCTGCCTCTCAGCGCGCGCGCGTCCTTCTGAACCTGTGTGGACTATCAGTCCCAGCCACACCAGACATGTTTTGCAATGTATCTGCTGACTCGGGCGCGGGACCCGCAACACTGCTCTCCAAGCAAGCGGCGGCCTCCCCGCGTCCAACCACACTGTCATTAACATTGTCATGCGAGCAATCTGCCGCATCCAACGCGGACTCCACCGCTCTGCCCATGCGGCATACGGCGGTTTCTCCGCATTGTGCCGCCATGTTGGATGCGGAAACAGCCGCCTCACTCTGAGTACTTGAGGCGGCTTTTCCGCGTTTCCTCACACTGGGGACATATACCTCTGGCTACATATACTGGGCACATATACCTCTGGCTACATATACTGGGCACATATACCCCTGACTACATATACCGGGCACATATACCCCTGCCTACATATACTGGGGACATATACCTCTGGCTATATATACTGGAGACATATACCTCTGACTACATATACTGGGCACATATACCCCTGCCTACATATACTGGGGACATATACCTCTGACTATATATACTGGGGACATATACCTCTGGCTATATATACTGGAGACATATACCTCTGACTACATATACTGGGGACATATACCTCTGGCTACATATACTGGGGACATATACCTCTGGCTACATATACTGGGGACATATACCCCTGCCTACATATACTGGGCACATATACCCCTGGCTACCTGTTTTGGGGACTTCTCTACCCCTGGCTACCTGTTCTGGGGACTTCTATACCGCTGGCCACCTATTCTGGGGACACCTATAGACCTGGGGCTACCTATTTTTGGGGAACCACTGCTGTTAGATTAAGTGTATTTTGGGGAACTGCTGCCAGATGATGTGTATGTTGGGGGAATTGCTGCTGCCAGATTACATCTATTTTTCGGGAACCACTGCCATATTATCTGTATTTTGGAAGAACCTCTGCCAGATTACGTGGATTTTTGGTGAAATGCTGTAAGATTACATGTATTTTGGGGGAAGGGGGGGAAACACTATGGCAGAGCTCACACTTCCCCAGCAGACCTTTTAACAGCACTACTAAAATCATGTATATTTGGCCCCACCAATGACCGCGCCCACATTCTGTTGCGTGACCATGCCCATTTTTCGTCTGGGATTTTGTCAGTAAAAACAATCTTTTGTCAGTAAATTTTTAGGTATTTGTCAGTAAAAAATAACGTGGCAACACTGCTTAAAATGGACAAAACGGCAGTAACAACCTGAAGAAAGCTCCCAGCTATTCCTAGTCTTATCAAATCCAACAAAATACATTTGTGCTAAAATCTTCCAAAAAAACAAGACAAAAACAAAAAAAAACAAAAAAAAATTACTTTTGCAACCCACTGTAAGTATATCAGGTTTAGTAAAGTATTCGGCCCTCTTGAAGTTTTCCACATTTTGTCATATTACTGCCACAAACATGAATCAATTTTATTCGAATTCCACATGAAAGACCAATACAAAGTGGTGTACACATGAGAAGTGGAACGAAAATCATACATGATTCCAAACATTTTTTACAAATAAATAACTGCAAAGTATACCACAAATAAATAACTGCAAAGTGCATAATTATTCGGCCCCCTTTGATCTGAGTGCAGTCAGTTGCCTATAGAAATTGCCTGATGAGTGCTAATGACTAAATAGAGTGTGCCTGTGTGTAATCTAATGTCAGTACAAATACAGCTGCTCTGTGAGGGCCTCAGAGGTTGTCTAAGAGAATATTGGGTGCAACAACACCGTGAAGTCCAAAGAACACACAAGACAGGTCAGGGATCAAGTTATTGAGAAATGTAAAGCAGACTTGGGCTACAAAAAGATTTCCAAAGCCTTGCACATCCCACGGAGCACTGTTCAAGCGATCATTCAGAAATGGAAGGAGTATGGCACAACTGTAAACCTACCAAGACAAGGCCATCCACCTAAACTCACAGGCCGAACAAGGAGAGCGCTGATCAGAAATGCAGTCAAGAGGCCCACGGTGACTCTGGACGAGCTGCAGAGATCTACAGCTCAGGTGGGGGAATCTGTATATAGGACAACTATTAGTCATGCACTGTACAAAGTTGGCCTTTATGGAAGAGTGGCAAGAAGAAAGGCATTTGTAATAATGCGCGGAAGCGCAGCCGCTCGCTCTCAGAGCGGGGCGGCTGCTTCCGCATCAAGTGTGGCGGCGCCGCATGGAGGAGCCGCCGCACGCTGCATGAGTAGCAGTAAATGCGGAAAAGCCGCCTCGTGCAGTGCGGCGGCGGACGCCAGGGATAGTGCTGGTGTGGCTGGGACTCATAGTCCACCAGCCTTGAGAGTGACGCGCGCGCGCGCACTGAGGCAGGGCATATATGGCAGGCAGAGGTGAGTCAGCTGACCAGGCTGGTCAGCTGACTCTGGCTCCACTCCCCATTGGTCCAGCACTTGGGGAGGTGCTGGAGAGGGGCTTGTGTATATATACGGCCAGCTGTTCAGTTGCTGGTTGTCTGGCGTTGCGAACACACACGTGGAAGCACTCACACCTGTAGTCAGATCCTTAAGTGTGTCGGGACTAGCTGGAGCTGTAATCCTACACTTAGCTAGATTCTGTTGATAGCTAAAGTACTAGTTTGATTGTGATTATCTGTTATGACTTTTTGCCTGCCTGACTATCCTCCTGAACTCTGACCTTGTACCTCAATATTTCTGATACTCTGTTGCCGAACCCCGGCTCGTCCTTAGACTGTTTCTGCCTCCTGATCTTGTACCTCGATATTTCTGATACCCTGTTGCCGAACCCTGCCTGTACTTTAGACTCCGCCTCCGCCTACTGTATTTGTACCTTATCTGTCCGTGTGTTAACGACTTGGCTTGTCCGACCTTGAGAACCGACCTCACTATTGGAGGCGGTTCCCCGTCCTGTTAGTGACACTTCCTCCAGAGTGTCATTTTCAGACATTCCTTCCTACTGTCAGCCTGACTCCTCCCGCCTTGGAGAGTTCAGGTCTTCGGAAGGAATCCGTGCAGTACTCCTTATTGCACTGAGGCCTAGTCCTCTAAGTGTTACTGTTACACCAAACACTACACTCTACTCAGGTGAACAGAGGTTAGCTGGTATATCGGATTATCGGTGATACTGCAGATCACTTATAATCTGGTATACATCTGTATTCCCAGTGATTCTGCAGATCACCGGTAATCAGATCCTCTCTGTGCTTCACCGATCGTTACAGCATTGTTAACAGAAAGCATAAGAAGTCCCGTTTGCAGTTTGCCACAAGCCATGTGGGGGACACAGCAACCATGTGGAAGAAGGTGCTCTGTCCCCACTGTCAAATATGGTGGTGGCAGCATCATACTCAGCGGGTACATCTCTTCAGCAGGGACAGGGAAGCTGATTGTTATAATTTAAGTAGGCCTCAGTTACTTGGCCTGAGTTTTATGTAAAAGGCTTGTCCGCAGTGTATGCCTTTAAAATAAATAGAGGTTTTGTGATGCAGGCAGAGGCATCTCAGGGTCTGCGTGTAGCAGAGGATACACGCAGATACTGAGAACATGTTCCTAAAAGAAGGCCATCGGACTACTCTGACCTCAACATTACACCACAGGAACAGAAAACATTGGCCATATTTACTAAACATCCACGTTCCTGTATATGGGTCAAATGCCTCATTGATTATTAATCAAGTAGGTGTGTATGATGACACCACGAGTGGGTCCACCAATAATCTGGTCTAGGGGGTGGCGAAGATGATGTCATATTTAACTCTTTCCTAGTCAGTATTAAAGGCTGAGGGAGCTACGAGAGCTCACTTCTGCTTCTTCCTTCTGCACTAGCTAGCAAGGCTGACTGGGACGACTTCTAAGCATGTTCTTCCTTTCTGTAATCTGATATAATGTATGCTGTACATAGGTAGTTTAGTGTAACGTAGTTAGGAAGAAGGTACCTGATAGACTCCAGCAGGGAGTCTAATCATGAGCTTGTAACGCAACATGAAGATTGGCATGGCTAGGATATGATGAATGTATCTATCTGTATTCCTGTTTCCTGAATAAATAACGTAAACATTGAAGAAGCCTGAGAAAGTCTATATCCTGTTTGCGGTGTGGAGAGTCAAGTGATCTCACAGACTGTGAGACGATGGTGTCGAAGCAAGGTGATTAGAACAGTTTATAACAGTGGTGCTGAAATCCTTCCCTGCCTAGCAATACAGGCAGACGGGGTGGTTTCAAGATATTCCACAGCAAAACAAGCGGAATATACGGACACGGACTGTAAAGCTTATCAAGCTGATACTGATAAACTGGTGTGAGTGTGTGGGAGCCGAGCACACACGGGCTGCAATTCGAGGAAACCAGCGGCGACACTCGTGGATGTTAAACTTTGACTGAAAGTGCACATCAGTCATAGCCTAAACCGGATCGCAGGTGACTGGAACGCTCCGAGGCCGGCTGGCAGCTGCCGCTGGATATCGATCCGCTGAGCCAGTGTGGATACACAGAGATGACGCTCAGGAGTTCCAGGGATCCACTCAGTGTCGTGAAAAAGTTGCCATAAGCTGGTCGAATTGGCAGGCATACGAAGTCCTCCGCTGCTCAGGCACGTAAGATTTACGTTGTTATGTTGCATTATCTTTATTGTATGAAGAGGGGATAATGTGTTCTGTGTTTTGTGTTAATTGCAGCGTGGAGGCTGCGGGTTTCTCATTTTGTAAATGCATAGTGCTATTTTCAGAGTTTATGTGTTTTGATTTTTTCTTAGGATTCAAAGTTCCTGTGTTGCAGAGGTTCCTTTTTTTTTTTTTTCTCTTCTCTTCTCTCCTCGTCTCTACAGAGGCTGGGAAAAATGTCCAGATAGAGCAGGGGGGGTCCCCCGCAGCAGGAGATAAGCCAGCGGTGCTTCAGTCTGTTGGGGCTGGATGGGGGGGAGAGAGGGGATAGAAGAGGAAAGCGAGTGTCTTTCTATTTGTGAGATGTTCTGCAAGTTTCTCGCATTTCCAGTCAGAGCTGCTAACATGCTTGTAAATATCTGTATCTGTTATGTTGTTTAGCCAGTTTGTCTGTTGTGCGTTTCAGCAGTATTAGCTGTTAATATGGTTTAGAGTTACGCTGCGCGCTTGAGTAAGTTTGAGTTATGGCAGAGATAAACTGCAGATGTTTTGTGAGGAGAGAGAGGGTTCTACGTTCCTGGGTGATGCTAAGAGGTAATATATTTAGCATTGCAGCTGTGACGCGGTTGGTCTCAAGTTTGGCAAGTATCCCAGAGAGTATAGGTAGCGGAAGGCTGACTCTCGGTAAAATGTATCGATGCTGTGTGTAACTATGCATAAAAATGTTTGTTCTGTGTGTATTTTGTTTTCTCTCCTAAGATATAGGAAACGAGAGGCTGCTATGGGAGCAGCCATTTTAGCTGGCAGTCCAGGACTCAAAATGGCGGCAGTGGAGAGAGCCCGCCCCCGAGAGTCATGGCCCCCACACGTCATGGCAAGGGGGGAGGAGGGGCTGGGGGATCCACGTCACGTCAGGCTGTGCTCGCGGCTCCGGGCAGAGCAGCTGAAAGGGAGGGGGGTAGAAATACAGAGACATACTACTGTGTGTCTCGGTTCTCGAAGTATTTCCCCAGAGTTTTTCCCTGAGTCCATGGAAAGGAATGCCAGGATACGTGCACCAGGCTTTTACGGTAGGATTAGCAGGAGCACGGATAGGAAAAGTGTCCCAGCTAGGTGCAGGGACACACGTAGCAGTGCAGGTCAGGAAAGTGTCTGTACTGAGTTGCTTACGGGATTATTCCTGTTAGTGGGGCACCTTAATGGGTGGTGCAGCATGAGTTCCCAATAGCGTATAGGGGGGGACAGTGCATCAGGGGGGTGCCGGAGGTGGAAAAAAGGGACAGAGTGACAGTGTAGCAGTACGCTGTTTGCCATGTGACTACCTACCATGTGGGCATTCAGGGATCTGCATACAGGCATGCGACGCTGGTATGCTTAGCCCTGCACCCTGTGTAGTTTAAGTGCAAAGTGCTCCTTCCTACAGGGAGGCAGCCGTTTTTTTGTGAAGTCTGGGGGTAGTGGCACGGCAAACATTGGTCAGAGGGTACAACACACAGAACTTCTAGCAGAGCTGGTATCGCGATGAAGTTCTAGATAAGTAGATGCGATAATGAGTAAGAGCATTGTAGGCTCACCTGCAAAGCAGCAACAGGTGTGGCATCCGTAATCTGTGCATGCGACGGCCGCGCATGGACAGATGAGGGGGGATGTGGAGTGAGCTGCAATGGGGTGAGAGCTTCCAAAGGTGAAGCGAGCTTCCAAAGGTGAAGTCCGCGGGAGCATATTGTAAACAGGTAAGTACTGAGGATAGTACTGAGGTAGGGGGGTGAAGTTTAACTCCAATCTACCAATAAGAGTAAACAGAGTTCATGAGAACCATAGAGCAACGAGATTAATTACGATATATATTGATCAATTTCAAGTGTACAGAGTACAAGCCGCA
The DNA here is from genome assembly GCF_040937935.1 of Hyperolius riggenbachi. NCBI lineage: Eukaryota > Metazoa > Chordata > Amphibia > Anura > Hyperoliidae > Hyperolius > Hyperolius riggenbachi. Next base: position 146,680,996 of record NC_090647.1, on the reverse strand, counting down.
GGGCGAATCCCAAATCATTAATAAGAATTGATTTGTTTGTATTTCGATTTCAGGAGTTGGGCAATATGGAATCAAGACAGCTGCAGTGCTGGCAGCAAAGCTGGAGATGTCAGTCGGATAAGCGAAGATGCCAATCTAAGTTTGGAAAAACACGAGATTCCTGAAATTGGAAAGAGACTAAAACACGAGATTCCTGAAATTGGAAAGAGACTAAAACACGAGATTCCTGAAATTGGAAAGAGACTAAAAACCGAGGTTCCTGAGATCGGAAAACGTCTAAAAAAACTGACTGAGCAAAGCATAGTGCAAATTGCTAATGTTTTTCTTTCCCAAGGTGGTGCTTTGATAATGAAGAGTACCGTGCTGATGGTGATTCTAGGTTGCCATTCCGTCCTAGGAGAACGAAGAGAGGACATTCTCATGGATAATAAGGGGTTAATGAGAATGCAAGGCCCAAGCATGTTAATGTTGGGTGACAAAGGTACTAATCCTTTCACACCTCCTTCCGCTTGGCACAGATGGACCAAGCGGGGATGGAGGGAAAGAGCACTTGTGCCAGGAGAAGACAAATTTCATGGCACAATGTGGGTGAAAGGTCTGAAGGGTCAGGTGTGCGGGCAGTGGGGATTGAATGGCAGTGTAAATCTGCTATTTAATACCACACTCCCAGAATCGATGCACCGATCCAAAGGTTTGTCAAAAGGTATATTGCAGTACAATGGGTACGTGCAAAAGGTGGAGTGTGTGATTCAGGGGTACCGTGTCTTGGTTATGCAGAGTGAGATGGTTCCAGATTGGAGAGGAACGAGTAGGAGGCGTCAATTCTCCTGCCGGAGAGACACGGGGGACAACATCACACTCTGGAGCTACCAACAGAGAGTGCCTCTGAAACAACTATACACACGTAAAGGCTGGAAAGCCGAGGGTGGGTGGTTCTCGAAACAAGAAGTAAAAATCGAGATCAAGCCACATTTCCAGGTTACAAAGAGGGTGGGGAGAGCGGTCCCGGGGGAGGGAAAGCCCACACAGGGAACCCCATTCACACCACACGGGTCACAACAGGGGACGATATTACACAGTCCATATGCAGCAGCTTATCCTCATGATAGTTGGGTAAGTGAAGAGGTACTCTTAATTGAAAGATTGCAGAGAGTACTGTCTTCCCGACCTCAGGTACATATTGTGCCTCAGGACGTAAGGGGGGAAGAGGTCCAATCAGGACGGTTGGGGGCATATTTTGTCAGGGAGATGCTTAAAGATCCTGTCCAACTGAGATTGGACAAGGGGAGATATATTAATTTTTCTGGAGAAGGATCTTTTGCATGGCAGTTTCGAGATGTTTGGGTGAACAAAGGGAAACGGGGCAAGATTCCTTTAGGCACCGCCACTTCCTTGGTTCCCACCTCAACCCGTGTCTCACACCAGGACCTGAGAGGTCAACCTTTTTTGGTGCTAGACGGGGAGGTGAAGCAAGTAGAGTTGTCCTCATGCGGGCAATTCTTGCAGAAGTACCTGCGTTGGCCGGGGCAAGTCAAATTTAGTGAAGAAGCCTGCAGGCTCAATAACGCAGAATGCGAGGCTACCATTCAAAAGATCCACCCTGAAGCCCAACCGATAGTTCCGGTGGCGGAAGGAAAGGTTTGGTTTTTTAACATAAGTTCTAATGATACATTCAAGGTATATTCTCATAATTGTTCCGATAAGGGGGAGTTTCCAAGGGGAAGATATTGTGGGAGCGGAGATCCCATATGGATCCAGTCATCCAGGTTGGATGACGTTGTTTCTCAAATTGTTAAGAGAACTCTAAGGTGCAAAGTTTCACGGGTAGTTCCCGTCCTGAAAGAGAACACGACATGGGACAAAGGGGAACAGGTTTTGATCCAAGACGACCACATTTTGTTACAAAGGTTAAACAAACAGTACACTAAGTTAAAGGTAAGATTTCACCATGATACAGGTGATCTTCACGAGGTAGAACACAAAAATGAGCAGGTGAGTTCCAGTCTGACCTGGTGGACAAAGGTTCCGGTGATGTTCCAGGGACACTCGGACTGGGCCTCTGCAGTTCCAAAGTTCTTTCTACACCCACTGGTCGTCTGGATGGGGATGACAACGTTAGGCATCATTATCCAGGTGAGGTTGCGTGGTAAAATTACGTAAAACACATGAACCTGGTCCAGAGATTGGTGCCTCATAAACAATCTCCTGAACCAATAGTTTAAATTAAGGGATATACAGGGTTACGGGTATAGGTTTAGTAGTACCTGTGATGGAGCTGATTGTATAAAGGCGCTCTTTTAGAAGGCACCTGGCACTGCTCCGTTTTGTAACAACCAAACGAGTTTCACTTTTCTGTGGTCATGCAAGTTTGTGAGTGATACGTAAGTGACGCAAATGCTGAGCATGTGGTATAGAGGGACTTAGAAGTAGGGCCTCCCCAGATAGCCTGGTTACAGGAAGACCAAGAGGTCTTGCTCTCTCTCTTCCAGGGGTAATCGCCTAGAGCAGAGAAGTTGTGTGGGCACGAACATCGAAAAGTGAAACATAAAAGAAAGAAACCAGGTACTGGGAGGTTCAGACGCTGGGATCTGCGGGTCAAGCCGTTTTAGGGGGGATTTGTAACGCTCGGTGAAGCACAGAGAGGTCTGATTACCGGTGACCTGCAGCGTCACGGGGAATACAGACGTATACCAGATTATGTGTGATCTGCAGTATCACCGATAATCCAATATACCAGCTAACCTCTGTTCACCGGAGTAGAGTGTAGTGTTTTGGTGTAACAGTAACACTTAGAGGACTAGGCCTCAGTACAATAAGACGTACTGTACAGATTACTTCCGCAACCCTGAGCTCTCCAAGACGGGAGGAGTCAGACTGCTAGCAGGAAGTATCTTCTGAAAGTCACCCTCAGGCGGAAGGGTTACTAACAGAACGAAGAACCTCCTCCAATGATGAGGTCGGTTCTCGAGGTCGGACAAGCCAGGTCGTACACACACAGACAGATAAAGTACAAGATCGAGAGGCAGAGGCGGAGTCAAAGTACAGGCAGGGTTCGGCAACGGGGTATCAGGTATATCGGGGTACAGAATCAGGAGGCAGAAACAGAGTCTAGGAGCGAGCCGGGGTTCGGCAACGGTGTATCAGAGATAACGAGGTACAAGATCAAAGTTCAGAAGAGTAGTCAAGGCAGGCAAGAAGTCATAACAAATATCACAATCAAACTAGTACTTTAAGCTATCAACAAATCTATCTTAGTGTAGGATTACAGCTCCAGCTGGTCCCGGCACACTAACGGATCTGACTAACGGATCTGGGTGCTCCCACGTATGTGAACGCAACGCCAGACAAGGAACAAATGAACAGCCAGCAGTATATATACACATATCCCCTCTCCAGCACCTCCCTAAGTGCTGGACCAATGAGGAGTGAAGCTATGGTCAGCTGACCTGCCTGGTCAGCTGACTCTCCCCTGAGAGTAATAAATTATGTTTGAGTGCGCGCGCGCGCGTCACTCTGAATCTTGTGGGACTATGAGTCCCAGCAACAGCAGCCCCGTTCTGCGGTGTCCCCGCAGCGGGGATCTGCTGGCTATCTGCCGCATTCAGCGCGGCGGTTTCGCCGCGTTCTGCGGCCTGATGCACGGAGGCAGCCGCCTCATGATGCGAGGAGGCGGCTGCCTCTCCGTGCGAGAAGTTCCTGTGTGCGGAAGGAGCCGCCCGCCGCTGGCTCATGGCGGCGGCTCCTCCGCGCTTTCTCACAGGATTGTTATAATTTAAGTAAGCCTCAGTTACTTGGCCTGAGTTTTATGTGAAAGGCTTGTCCGCAGTGTATGCCTTTAAAATAAATAGAGGTTTTGTGATGCAGGCAGAGGCATCTCAGGGTCTGCGTGTAGCAGAGGATACACGCAGATACTGAGAACATGTTCCTAAAAGAATTTTGCACAGTGGGAGACATGGCAGCGCTTTCAAACAACCTCATACCTGAATGGTTTAACTGCAATGGTGAGCAAAGCTCCAGAAACTGGACTAAATTACACACCCAGCATACACTGCAGGCAAAGAGAGGGAGGTGGAATTAGTGATTAAGCTGCATCAGTGGGCAGAGCTCCAGAAACTGGACTATATTACACACCCTGCATCACTATAGACCAAGGGGGGGGTTTTAGCTTCAGTGATAATTAGTGCACAAATTATGACCTAATAGACTTCCCCACGGCGGTGACGTACCCCCTTGGGGAAGACCTACCTCTAACCTAGCAATAAAAACATAATTCCTCGTGCTGCTATTCATAAATGGTATACACATTTCATAAGACAAGCAAAACAGACAAATGATAAGCGCTCAAGGATGCACCTGAATTGTGAGCCATCAGCGGCAATGCAGAGCCCCCTAGGGCTGAATACATGCCTCTAATGCAAAACAGATGCAAAATTATGTGCTAACTCTAATCTAAAAATTTGAGAGTGAATTTAAAACAGTGAAGGCCTTCACTGTTTTAAATTCACTCTCAAATTTTTAGATTAGAGTTAGCACATAATTTTGCATCTGTTTTGCATTAGAGGCATGTATTCAGCCCTAGGGGGCTCTGGATTGCCGCTGATGGCTCACAATTCAGGTGCATCCTTGAGCGCTTATCATTTGTCTGTTTTGCTTGTCTTATGAAATGTGTATACCATTTATGAATAGCAGCACGAGGAATTATGTTTTTATTGCTAGGTTAGAGGTAGGTCTTCCCCAAGGGGGTACGTCACCGCCGTGGGGAAGTCTATTAGGTCATAATTTGTGCACTAATTATCACTGAAGCTAACACCCCCCCTTGGTCTATAGTGATGCAGGGTGTGTAATATAGTCCAGTTTCTGGAGCTCTGCCCACTGATGCAGCTTAATCACTAATTCCCCCTCCCTCTCTTTGCCTGCAGTGTATGCTGGGTGTGTAATTTAGTCCAGTTTCTGGAGCTCTGCTCACCATTGCAGTTAAACCATTCAGGTATGAGGTTGTTTGAAAGCGCTGCCATGTCTCCCACTGTGCAAAATTAAATATAAGTATACTAGTGGCTAGCTGCCTTCACTGTTTTAAATTCACTCTCAAATTTTTAGATTAGAGTTAGCACATAATTTTGCATCTGTTTTGCATTAGAGGCATGTATTCAGCCCTAGGGGGCTCTGCATTGCCGCTGATGGCTCACAATTCAGGTGCATCCTTGAGCGCTTATCATTTGTCTGTTTTGCTTGTCTTATGAAATGTTCCTAAAAGAAGGCCATCGGACTACTCTGACCTCAACACTACACCACAGGAACAGAAAACATTGGCCATATTTACTAAACATCCACGTTCCTGTATATGGGTCAAATGCCTCATTGATTATTAATCAAGTAGGTGTGTATGATGACACCACGAGTGGGTCCACCAATAATCTGGTCTAGGGGGTGGCGAAGATGATGTCATATTTAACTCTTTCCTAGTCAGTATTAAAGGCTGAGGGAGCTACGAGAGCTCACTTTTGCTTCTTCTTTCTGCACTAGCTAGCAAGGCTGACTGGGACGACTTCTAAGCATGTTCTTCCTTTCTGTAATCTGATATAATGTATGCTGTACAAAGGTAGTTTAGTGTAACGTAGTTAGGAAGAAGGTACCTGATAGACTCCAGCAGGGAGTCTAATCACGAGCTTGTAACGCAACATGAAGATTGGCATGGCTAGGATATGATGAATGTATCTATCTGTATTCCTGTTTCCTGAATAAATAACGTACACATTGAAGAAGCCTGAGAAAGTCTATATCCTGTTTGCGGTGTGGAGAGTCAAGTGATCTCACAGACTGTGAGACGATGGTGTCGAAGCAAGGTGATTAGAACAGTTTATAACACTGATCAGAGTTGATGGGAAGATGGATGGAACCAAATACAGGGCAAACTTGGGAGAAAACCTCTTGGAGACTGCAAAAGACTTGAGACTGGGGCGGAGGTTCACCTTCCAGCAGGACAATGGCCTCAATTCACGGAGCATTATCAAACATTTTATCAAACGTTTGATAATTTACCTCATGGGTAAAATCTCATTTTAAATTCACTAAGGTGTTATATATTTATCGAATGTTTTACCAATAAAACGTTCAACAAATATATAACACCTTAGTGAATTCAAAATGAGATTTTACCCATGAGGTAAATTATCAAACGTTTGATAAAGTGTTTGATAAACGTTTGATAATGCTCCGTGAATTGAGGCCAATGACCCTAAACATAAAGCCAGAGAAACAATGGAATGGTTTTGGAATGGTTTAAAACAAAACATATCTATGTGTTAGAATGGCCCAGTCAAAGTCCAGATCTAAATCTAATCGAGAATCTGTGGCAAGATCTGAAAACTGCTGTTCACAAACGCTGGAGCTGTTTTGCAAAGAAGAATGGGCAAGGATTTCAGTCTCTAGATGTGCAAAGCTGGTAGAGACATACCCTAAGAGACTGGCAGCTGTAATTGCAGCAAAAGATGGTTCTACAAAGTATTGACTCAGGGGGCCGAATAATTACGCACACCCCACCCCACTTTGCAGTTATTTATTTGTAAAAAATGTTTGGAATGATGTATGATTTTCCATCCACTTCTCACATGTACACCACTTTGTATTGGTTTTTCATGTGGAATTCCAATAAAATTTATGCACGTTTGTGGCAGTAATGTGACAAAATGTGGAAAACTTCAAGGGGGCCGAATACTTTTGCAACCCACTGTATATTAAACCCAGTTAAATGCACACTGTCCTATTTCTGTGCAATGATCAGTGGCAGAATTTGACTTCTTTTTATTTACAGAAGCTCCCTGCTCCACTAATAATGCAAAATGTTTGATCACAGGAGCCTCTTCCCCAGCTACTCCCTCCAGTAAATGTATTCTTCCTGCTGCAGATTCTGTTGCATGTTGGTATTTCTCCTGCAGCCACCTGTGATAAAACTTGCACAACTATCAATCTGCCATCCAGCTCTAGTTCCTTTTTTCAATAGGAATACCCTCAAGTAATTTAACAACATTGAGGGATTCTGATCCTTTTAACTTACACAATCTTTGTTGAACCTTTCTGTAAGCTGTCAATAACATCCCACTACATCGCCAGAGAGCGACATCATCACTAGAGATGGCCCGAACCTCCGATTTTAGGTTCGCGAACCTCCGCAAACGTTCGCGAAATTGCGAACGTTCGCGAACCGCCATAGACTTCAATAGGGAGGCGAACTTTGAAAACTAGAAAAAATTATGCTGGCCACAAAAGTGATGGAAAAGATGTTTTAAGGGGTCTGACACCTGGAGGGGGGCATGGATGAGTGAGATAGATGCCAAAAGTCCCGGGGAAAAAATCTGGATTTGACGCAAAGCAGCATTTTAAGGGCAGAAATCACATTCAATGCTAAATTGCAGGCCTAAACTACTGCATGTGTTTCCATCAATCAGGGAGTGTAATTCTTCCACCCTCCTCCGATTTTGTCTTCCAGGGATTTGTAGGCTGTCAAAAGCAAGCTCACATACATTGGGCAGGAATCAAACTCAGGTCAACTGCTTGGAAGACAGCTATGCTCACCACTATACCACCATTGGCTGGGAAGCAAACCCAGGTCAACTAACATTACAGGCTGAAGCCAGCCATTTCACTCATCTCTTCAACTATAAGAAAGGCCCAGGAGTAGTCTTAGCTACCGTAATATCTATGTTACGGCAGGGCCCTTATTACACTTTCTATTACAGGGCTATGGAAACCGTTTTGCCCATGCGATAAAGCGAGGTGCAAAACTGAAATCATGCCTAGCTGAGGATGGTTTCAATCCACCAACCTCTGGGTTATGGGCCCAGCACACTTCCTCTGTGCCACTCTGCAGGCTGCTTACATTTGTATATAATCTTCAAGTTTAAGAAGGGTACATTAGTTCCCTTCACAAAACACAAAGCCATCCCTGGGTGGGCTTGAACCACCAACCTTTCGGTTACCAGCCAAATGCACTAACCAATTATGCCACAGAGACTGTGTATGTAGGTGCTGCTAATTGGCTATCTGGGGTTCTATTTGGAGAACTGTTGAACACAAAAGGCAAGGCCATCCCTGGGTGGGCTTAAACCACCAACCTTTCGGTTAACAGCCAAATGTGCTAACTGATTGTGCCACAGAGACTGTGTATGTAGTTGCTGTTAAATGGCTATCTGGGGTTCTATTTGGACAACTTTTGAACACAAAAGGCAAGGCCATACCTGGGTGGGCTTGAACCACCAACCTTTCAGTTAACAGCTGAATGTGCTAACTGATTGCGCCACAGAGACTGTGTATGCAGTTGCTGCTAAATGACTTTATGGGGATGTATGTGTGTCTTTTGGAGGGAAGTAAGTCTGGTCCAAGAAGTTTAACACCACTTTTTCCTACAACAAAGCATTCACTGCATGGCAGCAGAGTGGTGCAGTGGAAGTGTGCTGGACCCATAACCCAAAGGTTGATGAATTGAAACCCTCCTCTGATAGGTGTACTTTGTTTTTTACATCTTGCTTTACCACATGGGCCAATCGGCGGCCATAGACCTTTAATAGAAAGTGTCATTAGGGCCTTGCTGTAACATTGATTGTAGTGTAACTACTTCAACTAATGTATCCTTCTTAAACTTGAAGATTGTATACAAACATACGCAGACTGCAGAGTGGCACAGTGGAAGTGTGCTGGGCCCATAACCCAGAGGTTGATGGATTGAAACCATCCTCTGCTAGGCATGACTTAATTTTTGCACCTCGCTTTATCACATGGGCAAAACGGTTTCCATAGCTCTGTAAGAGAAAGTGTAATAAGGGCCCTGCCGTAACAGATATTACGGTAGCTAAGGCTACTCCTGGGCCATTCTTATAGTTGAAGAGATGAGTGAAATGGCTGGCTTCAGCCTGTAATGTTAGTTGGCCTGGGTTGGATTCCTGGTCAATGGTGGTATAGTGATGAGCATAGCTGCCTTCCAAGCAGTTGACCTGGGTTTGATTCCTGGCCAATGTATGTGAGCTTGCTTTTGACAGCCTACAAACCCCTGGAAGACAAAATCAGAGAGAGAGAGAGAGAGAGAGAGAGAGAGAGAGAGAGAGAGAGAGAGAAGGAAAAAAAACACAAGCACAAGATTAGCTCTGAAAAGAGCTGTAGTGGGGTGCTATTTTAGGAATAACAATCAGCCAGGAGCAAGCTAACAAGCTTACAAGAGCCTCACTAATCTTTTCCTATGAGAGTCTACCAGCAACTTTCCCTTCACTAATTACTACAGGGACACGAACAACTATAATGGCCGGCGCTGCCTGCCTTATATAAGGGGTGGGGTGGCTCCAGGAGATAGTGTAGCCTGATTGGCTACAACGGGCCTGCTGACTGTGATGTAGAGGGTCAAAGTTGACCCTAATGGTGCACTATGGGGGCGAACCGAACTTCCGGGAAAGTTTGCGTTCGCATGCGATCGTGAACCACCCAAAGTTCGCCTGGAACCGTTCGGGCCATCTCTAATCATCACCCGCTTTAACAGGGATCCCCTCTAGAGTGTTATCTATATCTAGAGAGAACAACAACATCACTGTAACGATTGGTGTCAGCGAATACAAAGTTCTGATTATTTGGGGATATGCAGTATCACCAAACAATGCAGATACTATATCTGATTATATGGTGATCTTCAGAATCACCAATAATACAAATATAGCAACACTCAGGAATAACCGTGACCTTAGTCACACTTTATTGCACTGTATGTAGTGATTGGTGCAAACAGTAATTTGCTGATAGATCCTCGGCAGTAACCTCACAAATGGCAATGGAGGTTACAGATAGAACCACAGCGGTAACCTCACCAGTGGCGAGGGCCCACTGGTGAGAGAGAGAGTCAGACAGATCAGGTAGGCAGCAGAAGGGCAGACAAGGTACAGAATCGGCAGGCAGAATCAAAGTGGAGTTCAGGCGAAAGTCGGCAACAGGATCAGATGGGCAAAGTACAGATTCAGGAGACAGAGACAAAACGATATTCAGGCAGGGTCGGCAACAGGATCAGATGTGCAAAGGTACAGAATCACAGAGAGAAAGAGTAGTCAGAACAAGCCAGAGTCAAACACAGAAATCAAACAATAATAATGCACAATCCTACGCTGTGTTAAATCCCCGGTTTCCTACCGGATCAAAGCACACCGGATCTAACTAAGGTCTGAGCGCTTACACTAAGTGATCGCAACAGCAGACAAGTTGTGAGTGACTCCTCAGCCCTTTTGTAGCTGAGGAGTCTCTGAAGCACGCCCCCGCCACTCAGCTAATCGGCAGCTAGGCTGGAGTCAGCTGACCGGCGAGTGACTCCCCGTCTATTGGCATAAAGGTCCTGCCGCTGGGCGCGCGCATGCGTAGCCCTTTCCCGATGTGCGGCCGAAGGACCTGGAGACAAGAGTGCGGCGGGGACCGCCGCCAGCTGAGATGCGGAGGCGGCGGACACGCCGCTCTCCGCCGCGGAGGTATCCCAGCAGTGTGTTACAGAACCCACCCCCCCCCCCTTGAGGAGTGGACTCCGGACACTTCCTACAAGGTTTCTCAGGATGCGCCTCATGAAATTTCAGTCTCAACTCCTCAGCATGCATACGATGGGCCGGCACCCAAGATCTCTCCTCAGGCCCATACCCTTGCCAAAGCACGAGGTACTGTAAAGAATTGTGCACCCAGCGAGAGTCCAAAATTCTCTCATTCTCGTACTCAGGTTCGCCATCATTCACAACGGGGGGGGGGGGGGGGGGGGGGAAGGAGAGGAATCCACATGCACAGTTGGTTTTAATAAGGAGACGTGAAAGGACTTTACACCTCTCATACAAGATGGCAGTGAAATGACAAAAGTGACATCGTTGATCTTTTTGGACACGGGGTATGGGCCAATAAATTTAGGGCCCAATTTAGCTGAAGGTTGTCTCAGAGACAAATGCCGGGTAGAAACCCACACCATGGCCTCAATTCACTAACGTTTATCAAACACTTTACCGAACATTTGATAATTTACCTCATGGGTAAAATCTAATTTTGAATTCACTAAGGTGTTATATATTTATCGAATGTTTTATCGAGAAAACATTCAATAAATATGTAACTGTAAGGAATAGCGAAGATGCCGCCACGTGGGCAAGCGGCAGGGCGGCTATCTCTGCGTTCCAGCCGGCGGCTTCTGCCGCGCAGCAACATGCTGCTGGTTCACCTGGTCCTTCTAGTGCACACAGATTGAGAGCTATGCACGCGCATGCCAGGCGACAGGACCTTTATGCTAGCAGAAGGGGAGTCAGCTGATCATGCCGATCAGCTGATCCCAGCTATGCTCCGGATTGGCTGAGTGACTGGGGCGGCGCTGTGTAGCACTCTGGGTATATATAGGACTTGCCTGTCAGTTGCAAGTTGTCTGCTGTTGTGAAAGCTTATGTGTGAGCACTCAGACCCCAGGAAGATCTTACAGTTTGTTAGAACCAGCCACAGCTGGGAATTCACACTTAGTCAGATTCCGCTGATAGCCTCTAAAGTATTATTGTACTGTTTATGTGTTAGACTAGTTCCCTGGTGTTGATGCCAAGGACTTCACACGTAGACTAGGATTGTACATTGCTGTTACCCGCTATGATCTCTGGCTTTCCTGACCTCTCTTCTGCTTACTGATTCGGTACCTTTGCCTATCTGATACCTGTTGCCATCATTTTCCTGTACCCGGATACCGAATCAGTATTCCGTCTCTGTACCTTATCTGTCCGTGTGTTGCCAACCTGGCTTGTCTGACCTCTCTGGCTGTCACTCATCCCTTGGGTGATCAGCCTTACTGTACTGTCCGTGACACTTGCTCTTCAGATGTTCATTAGCTGCGAGGGTCACCTGCTCCTCAGGAGACCATCTTGCAGCTCAGGCAGTGGTCTCTACCCTTCAGGAGTCCACTGGCTGCAGTACAGTCTGATTCCCAGTCCATCCGGGAATCCTTGGCTGCAGCACAGTCGGATTCCCTGAATCCTTGGCTGCAGCCTGATCACTTCTCTCATTTCCCCAGTTACCACTCTTGCAGCCCAGACAGTGGTCCCTGCCCCTCAGGTGTCCACTGGATGCAGTACCATCTGGGAATTCTCGGCTGCAGTACAGTCTGTATCTCCTCCACATAAGGTGATCATCTTCCGCACAGTCAGTGGTAACACGTCCCTCAGGGGTCCACTGGCTGCAGTGCAGTCTTGTTCCCTGCTTCTCAGGGAATCCTTGGCTGCAGTAGTGTCTGTATCTCCCGCCCCTCGGGAGATAACTTCTTTGTTTACTGTTGCACCAAACACAATATCACATTGGGTGTCCTGTGTCTAGCTATACTAGTATTATTGGTGATTCTGCAGATCACCACATGATCAGGTATAGCATCTGTATTATTGGTGATACTGCAGATCACCAATAATCAGAAAAACTCTATGTTGCTGACACCAATCGTTACAGTAACACCTTAGTGAATTCAAAATTAGATTTTACCCATGAGGTAAATTATCAAACGTTCGGTAAAGTGTTTGATAAAGCTTAGTGAATTGAGGCCCATGTCTCCTGGCACAAATTCCCATTCTACTGACCGTCTCTTATCGGCCTGCTTTTTCTGGGTCTGAAACGCCTTTCCATTTTATTTTTGACCTTTGACCAAATCTCCTTTAAAGACCCCTGCCAATCCTCCAGCACAGGAAAAGGAGACGACGCAACCGGTAACGGGGAGAACTTGGGGGACCTCCCCGTGACCACCTGAAAAGGTGACAAGCCTGTGGAAGTATTCTTCAAATTATTGTATGCATGTAATGGATTGGGGAGACACCGCCACGCTTTCTGACAGCGAGGCGGGTGGTTCCGTGTTCAGACCGACGGATTTTCCGCAGCAGCATGCGTCTGGTTTGTCTGAGCCTAGTAGTGCACACAGATGGAGAGCTACGCACGCGCACGCGTGCTAGCAGGCAGGCCCTTTATGCCAATAGGAGAGGGATCAGCTGATCAGAACGATCAGCTGATCCCAGTGCAGTAGGTGATTGGCTGAATGGGACTGGGCGGCGCTGAGGAGCGCTCTGCTATATATACTTCTTGCCTGTCAGTTGCTGGTTGTCTGCCGTTGCGAATGCTTATGTGTTAGCACTCAGACCATAGTCAGATCCCTCAGTGTGTTAGAACCAGGTGGACCTGGGAATTCACACTTAGCCAGATTACTGTGTTATTACTGTGTTATACTTTAGACCAGTTCCAGGGTGTTGAGACCACGGACCTCACACCCAAGCTTAGGGATACTGTGTCATTGCTGTGTTATTCTTTAGACCAGTTCCTGGGTGTTGAGACCACGGACCTCACACTCTAGACTAGGCTTCTGCTTGATATCTGTTATGCCCTATTGCTCTCTTGACCCTTCTCCTGCTCTCTGATTCGGTACCTATGCATATCTGATTACCTGTTGCCAACCCTGCCTGTCCCTGGTTACCGAATCAGCCTTCTGTCTCTGTACCTTATCTACTCATGTGTTGCCGACCCGGCCTGGCCGACCCTTCTAGCTGTCACTCACTGCTTGGGTGTTCAGTCCATCTGTACTACCTGTGACACCCAGTGGGGTGTCCAGTAGCTGCAGGGACTCCCTGTCCCTCAGAGGGACCTCTCTGCAATCCAGTCAGGGACTCTATCTCATAGGAGCCCTTTGACTGCAGTAGAGTCTGATTCCCAGCAGTTCAGGGAATCACTGGCTTTCTGGTTATATCCAACCCTGACTAGGAGGTACTCGTTATATGGTCTAGGGTCACCTGCTCCTCAGGTGGTCCAAGCTCATATACTGTTGCACCAAACACTTACACTTTATCAGGTGTCCAGAGGTTAGTTATACTTGTATTATTGGTGATTCTGCAGATCATCAATAATCAGGAATATATCTGTATTCTTAGTGATACTGCAGATCACCAATAATCATATTCTCTCTGTGTGCTGACACCGATCGTTACAGTGCAAATTCCGCATATGGTAAGAACCTTGCCCACTCCTCAAATGCAAGTTTAATGGCCAGTTATTCACGATTCCCAAGGTCTTAATTTCTTTCCACCGGAGTGAATTTCGGTGAGAAAAAAGCACATGGATGCAATCTACCTTGAAATCCAGAGTGTTGCGACAGCACAGGCCCCACCCCTATCTCTGATGCATCTACTTCCACTATAAAGGGACAAGTGACATGCACATGTCGCAGGATAGGGGCGGAGCAAAACATACTCTTAAGAGTCGAGAAGGCCGAATGTGCTTCTTCCGACCAATTATAGGTGTCTGCCCCCTTTTTGGTGAGATCAGTAAGGGGTGACACCATGGAAGAGAAACCTTTAATGAATTTCCTGTAATAATTGGCGAAACCTAGGAATCTCTGGAGTGCCTTTAGCCCTGCGGGCTGTGGCTATTCCATGATGGCAGACACCTTCTTTGGGTCAATGGAGAGCCCAGAAGTGGAAATAACATATCCTAAAAATGGAACCTGAGACACCTCAAAGAGACATTTCTCGAGTTTTGCGTACAGAGAGTTTTGTCTCAGTTTCCCCAATACAACCCTCACATGTTTCCTGTGTTCAGACAAATTCTGCGAGTAAATCAAAATGTCGTCAAGGTAGACTAAAACAAAGCGCCCCAGAACTTCTCTAAAAATTTCATTGACCAACTCTTGAAAGACGGCAGGAGCATTGCATAGCCCGAAGGGCATGACTAAATACTCGTAGTGTCCGTCGGGCGTGTTAAATGCTGTTTTCCACTCATCACCCTCCCTGATGCGTACCAGGTTGTATGCCCCTCTCAGATCCAGCTTGGAGAAGATACCAGCATTGGTGATTTGGGAAAATAAATTGTCAATTAAGGGAAGTGGATAACGATTTTTTATGGTTATCTTATTCAATTCCCGGTAATTGATACACGGGCGGAGCCCACCATCCTTCTTCTGAACAAAAAAGAGACCTGCTCCGGCCGGAGACTTAGAAGGATGGATAAAGCTCTTAGCCAAATTTTCTCTAATGTAGTCCTGCATGGCCAGTTTCTCTGGGCCGGAAAGATTATAGAGATGGTGCAAAGCATAGCGGAGATGCCGCCGCAACAGGGAGCGGCATGGCGGCTATCTCCGCATCTCAGCCGGCGGTTTCCGCCTCGCGGGTACATGATGGAGTTGTGCCTGGGAATATGGTGAATGCGGGGGAGGCTGCCGTAGTGCTGAGCGGCATGGCGGCTGTCCCCGCGTCTCAGCCAGCCTCCGCCGTGCTGTTACATGATGGAACTTGCCTGGTCCCTCAGTCGCACATAGACTGAGGTCTACGCGCGCGCGCGCACGCACACAGACAGGACCTTTATGCAAGCAGAAGGGGAGTCAGCTGATCAGCCGGTCAGCTGACTCCAACACTGATCCTGATTGGCTGAGTGATTGGGGCGGCGCTAAGGAGCGCTCCCAGTATATATAGGGCATGCCTGTCAGTTGTTCCTTGTCTGCTGTTGCATATGCTACGTGTTAGCACTCAGACCCTTAGTCAGATCCAAAAGTGTGCTAGAACCAGCAGGAGCTGGGGATCCACACTTAGCCAGATTCTGTTGATAGCTTAAAGTACTAATTGAATTGTATTATTTGTTATGACCCTCTGCTAGCCTTGACTACTCTTCTGTCTTTTGATTCTGTGCCTTTGCCTATCTGATCTAGTTGCCAACTTAGCTTATACCTCACTCTGATTCAGTCTTCTGCCTTTGTACTGTATCTGTCCCTATGTTGCCAAACCTGCTTGTCTGACTCTTCTGCCCTCACCAGTGAGCTTAGTTCTGGTGAGGGATTCTCAGGCTAATAATCACCTACTCCTCAGGTTGATAGTTGCAGTATAGTCTTAATCACCTGCTCCTCAAGTTGATAGCTGCAGTATAGTCTGAATCACCTGCTCCTCAGGTTGATAGCTGCAGTACAGTCTTAATCACCTGCTCCTCAGGTAGATAGCTGCAATTACAGTCTTAATCACCTGCTCCTCAGGTGACTAGCTACTACGGTACTGTCTGGATCTCCTGCCCCTCAGGTGATCGCCGGCTGCAGAACAGTCTGAATCACTCGCTCCATGAGTGATCAGTATACATTGTCTTACTGTGCATCACCCGCTCCTCGGGTGAACCCATCACTAACTCATCTGTGTCTCCAGCCTGCTGGAGTACTGTTTACAGTGTTCTTTAGAGATACCTCCTTCTACCAGCTCCTCTGGGATAGTGGATATCTCTATCTATATTTACTGTTGCACCAAACACTTATCTTACACCTGGGTGTCCTGTGTCTTGCTATACTTGCATTATTGGTGATTCTGCAGATCACCACATAATCAGGTATAACATCTGTATTATTAGTGATACTGCAGATCTCCAAAATCTGTTCTTGCTGACACCGATCGTTACAGATGGCCTCTAGGGGGCATACAACCTGATCTTAATTCAATGGGGCAGTCAAAACTCTTGTGAGGAGGGAGCTTGTCCGCTGACTTGGGACAGAACACATCAGCGAACTCAGAATACCATGGGGGTACCCCTTCAATCTGAACCTGGGTGGCGCAGAGGGACACTCTCTCTAAATAATGTTGATGACAGAATGGAGACCAACTTAGTAGTTGGCCGGAGCTCCAATCTATCAGTGGAGAATGTTTCTTTAACCACTTGCCGACCGCACACTCATAACGTGCGTCGGCAAAGTGGCAGCTGCAGGACCAGCGACGCAGTACTGCGTCGCCAGCTGCAGCCTAATTAATCAGGAAGCAGCCGCTCGTACGAGCGGCTGCTTCCTGTCAAATCACGGCGGGGGGCTCCGTGAATAGCCTGCGGGCCGCCGATGGCGGCTCGCAGGCTAGATGTAAACACAAGCGGAAATAATCCGCTTTGTTTACATTTGTACGGCGCTGCTGCGCAGCAGCGCCGTAAGGCAGATCGGCGATCCCCGGCCAATCAGCGGCCGGGGATCGCCGCCATGTGACAGAGGATGTCCTGTCACTGGCTGCACAGGACGGATAGCGTCCTGTGCAGCCCGGATCACTGGGGGGACAGGTAGGAGAGGGAGGGGGAGGGAATGTCGCCGCGGAGGGGGGCTTTGAGGTGCCCCCCCCGCCACCCACAGCAGGCAGGAGAGATCAGACCCCCCCAGCACATCATCCCCATAGGGGGGAAAAAAGGGGGGCAATCTGATCTCCCTGCCTGCGCCCTGATCTGTGCTGGGGGCTGCAGAGCCCACCCAGCACAGATCAATCAAACCAGCGCTGGTCCTTAAGGGGGGGTAAAGGGTGGGTCCTCAAGTGGTTAACCAGGGTATACCCAGGATCACAGTCGAGGTAACCATCTTAAGAACATAAAACTGTAACCTTTCCTTGTGTAATACCCCCACATGACATAAAAGGACGGGCGTCTGTGAGAGGGCCTGTCTGCCCTGTAACGGGGAATCATCCACCGCTGTAACAAAAATTTGTCTGTCTAACGGGATCAAAGGTATTCCCCAATTCTTAACAAAATCAACATGTGAGAGATTGCGGAAAAGCCGCCGCATGTACTGGCAGTAAAGCGGCTGTTTCCGCGTCCAACGCGGCAGTTTGCACGCAGCAGCATGCATCTGTTGTGGCTGGGTCTGTTAGTTCACACAGATGGATGGAGAGCTGCGCGCACCAGAAGTCAGGACCTTTATACCAGCAGCAGAGGTATCAGCTGATCCGGACGATCAGCTGATTCCTGCTGGACTCCTGATTGGCTGAGTGGCTCGGGCGGGGCGGCAGAGTCCTGCAACTATATAGACAGCTTGCTTGTCAGTTGCTGGTTGTCTGCCATTGCGAACACTTACTGTACGTGGAAGCATTCAGACCATAGTCAGATCCTACAGTTTGTTTGAACCAGGAGGACCTGGGAATTCACACTGAGCCAGATTACTTCTGTTATCATTGTATATTATTCAGACTAGTTCCAGGGTGTAGAGACCAAGGACCTCGCACCCAAGACTAGGGAACTGTATTATCTTTGTGTTATGCTCCAGACTAGTTCCAGGGTGCTGAGACCACGGACCTCGCACCCAAGACTAGGGAACTGTATTATCATTTGTGTTCTTCTCCAGACCCATCTTCCAGGGGTCACTAGCCACCGGGTCTTCTTGCGATTCAGCCTGGGACTCCGCCCCCTTGGATGTCTCAGGCTGCTGCAAGATCTCTGCACTTCCAAAGGGAGGTATTTCTCATCCTGCCAAGGACCACCTGGTCCTCGGGTGGTCCTCACTCAAAGTTATTACTGTTACACAGCATCAATAAAATTGGCCTCAGATCCCGAGTATATAAATGCCTGGGTAGACAAAAACTTGGTATTCCCAGGTAATAGAACAAGGGAGCAATAAACGTCTATCAGGTAGAGGTAAAGCTGGCTCGCCTAGGGTAGAACCTCTAGCTAAACCTAGGCGGCAGAGTTTTCCGCCTTTTTAGGACAGTTTAGAACTAAATGCCCCTTTTCAGCGCAGTAAAGACAGAGACCCTCTTTACGCCTCCGGGTCTTCTCCACCTCAGACAACCTAGAATGTCCGATCTGCATCGGTTCATCTGCAGGAACAGGCGGAGGAGAAGGAGCCGGTGGGGAAAAAGAGAACGGAACAGTCTTGACTGCAGATTTCCCTCGGGTTTGTTTTTGGTACCGGATACGGCGATCAATCTTTACCGCCAGTACTATAGCTTCATCCACCTTTTTAGGCTCAGGGTGGCTGAGCATAATATCAGACACTGGATCTGATAACCCGGTCAGAAAACAGTCTAACAAAGCAAATTGTCCCCACCTGGCTGAGACTGCCCACCTTCTGAACTCTGCGGCATAGTTCTCCACAGTACCATGTCCCTGTCTAAGCATTTTGAGTTTCCTCTCTGCAGTTATTGCGATATCTGGATCGTCGTATACAATCGCCATGGCTTCAAAGAATTTTTGAACTGAGGATAAGGCCTCATGTTCTCTAGGAAGACTGTAAGCCCATGTCTGAGAGTCACCTGATAACAGTGTTTTGATGAAGGTAATCCTCTGACTCTCAGACCCTGAGGATACTGGTCTCATTTCAAAGTAGGAAAGACATCGGTTTCTGAAATTCTGGAAATCAGACCTATGTCCTGAGAACTTCTCAGGCATGGGCATTCTAGGCTCCACAACTAGAGGGGACTGCACTGGTGCACCCGCAGTTTGGAGATTGCGAACAGTAGCTGAGAGTTGGGCGATTTGTGTTTGTTGGGTATTGACCAGCTCAGTTAAATTATTCACTGCAGTGGTCAGCGCCTCAACTCGGGTACATAGTGCGTCCATCGACATATTGGTCTGCTGTTCTGTAACGATTGGTGTCAGCGAATATAAAGTTCTGATTATGTGGTGATGTGCAGTATCACCAAACAATGCAGATACTATATCTGATTATATGATGATCTGCAGAATCACCAATAATACAAATATAGCAACACTCAGGAATGACCGTGACCTTAGTCACACTTTATTGCACTGTATGTAGTGATTGGTGCAAACAGTAATTTGCTGATAGATCGTCAGCAGTAACCTCACAAATGGCGATAGAGGTTACAGATAGAACCACAGCGGTAACCTCACCAGTGGCGAGGGCCCACTGGTGAGAGAGAGAGAGTCGGACAGATTAGGTAGGCAACAGACGGGCAGACAAGGTACAGAATCGGCAGGCAGAATCAAATTGGAGTTCAGGCAAAAGTCGGCAACAGGATCAGATGGGCAAAGGTTCAGATTCAGGAGACAGAGACAGACTGATATTCAGGCAGGGTCGGCAACAGGATCAGATGTGCAAAGGTACTGAATCACAGAGAGAGAAAGAGTAGTCAGAACGAGCCAGAGTCAAACACAGAAATCAAACAATAATAATGCGCAATCCTAAGCTGTGTGAAATCCCCGTTTTCCTCCCGGATTAAAGCACACCGGATCTAACTAAGGTCTGAGCGCTTAGACTAAGTGATCGCAACAGCAGACAAGTTGCGAGTGACTCCTCAGCCCTTTTGTAGCTGAGGAGTCCCTGAAGCACGCCCCCGCCGCTCAGCCAATCGGCAGCTAGGCTGGAGTCAGCTGACTCCCCGTCTATTGGCATAAAGGTCCTGCCGCTGGGCGCGCGCACGCGTAGCCCTTACCCGATGTGCGGCCGAAGGACCTGGAGACGAGAGTGCGGCGGGGACTGCCGCCAGCTGAGATGCGGAGGCGGCGGACACGCCGCTCTCCGCCGCGGCGGTATCCCTGCCGTGTGTTACATATCAGTAATGAAGAGCAGCTATAAAAGGAACCACTAGATGGAGCCCATTTCAATACAGCTTTATGTCTTGAAGAAATTGCTATCTAAGCGATGAAACACGTAGACTAATTATGATCCATCCAGGCCTCCGTCCAAAGGATTTCCAAGCTGCGTCACAAGCTCTCAGCAGCGAGCGCGGCGGCTTTGAAAGATCTAGCGCAGATGGTGAGCGGTGAGTGGTGGTGCTGGGGACTGTCAAAAGCCATCAATAGCGGGGACGCCCGCAGACACAGCACTGGCTCATAGAACTTTGGTGACACACTATACTGGCAAAAGGCGATCAACAATACAGCTCAGTGCCAGTGGTGGTAGCCCCGATCAAGTCTGCAGATATAGATACCGGACAACGCCGCAATCTTAGAGGGGGATTCTTTCCTGCTCCGAGTGCACAGGAGCAGCAAAAGGACTTTTGGATACCTGTTTTTTTTTTACTTTAAAGCACCGAGGACACGTGAGTGATACAAGGCTGGCCAGTGAAGTAATCTTTTTTATTTAAAGTTCCATGTCATAAGCATATATGGTCGATTCTCCTAGTGACTGAGTAGTCCATCATGAGTAGTTGAACTTCAATAATGTGTCAGTAGGATAGAGGCTATTGCAGCCTGGTTAGCATTAGTAAGTTACAGAAGTATTTAAAAGTGTTTTTGCATAGATCATTTAAAGTGATATCATATCAGTGCTGGACATTGGAGTGTTGCCAACCGTCCGTCAAAATACGGGCAGTCCGTCTATTTAACATTAAATTTCCCCTGTCCGTACTGCCCGTACTTTTAGGACATGCGTCCGTTAAACCAAGTACTTATTGCCTTCTTCTTCTGTGCGCATGAGCGCACCGCGGCTATAGGAATCCAGGTCCCTAGCTGCTGGTGGCCGCGCTGCAAGAAGCTTCAGGCATCTTTTTCCCCTTCCCTCCCGTGGCCGCCCTCCAATCAGGAGCTTCTTTGCCCCCCGCCCTCCAATCAGGAGCTTCTTTTTCTCCATTCCGTCCTGCCCTCTAATCAGGAGCTTCTTTGTCCCCCGCCCTCCAATCAGGAGCTTCTTTTTCTCCATTCCGTCCTGCCCTCCAATCAGGAGCTTCTTTTTCTCCCTTCCCTCCCGCCCTCCAATCAGGAGGTCTCTTTTTTTTGCTGGTGCCTCTCTCCAGCCAATTAGAGAGAGGCTGCCAGCCGACCGAGTCCGACCTTACAAGAACTGTTCTATCTGTACCTACGAAGATGAAAGATCCCGGCCGGCAGCATGGGCTGAGGATACTGTGCACGGGGGTCAGTCTCAGGTAGTGTTGGGCGAACAGTGTTCGCCACTGTTCGGGTTCTGCAGAACATCACCCTGTTCGGGTGATGTTCGAGTTCGGCCGAACACCTGACGGTGCTCGGCCAAACCGTTCGGCCACATGGCCGAACTAAGAGCGCATGGCCGAACGTTCCCCGAACGTTCGGCTAGCGCTGTGATTGGCCGAACGGGTCACGTGGTTCGGGCCCGAACGCGCTCTGATTGGCCGAACGGTCACATGGTTCGGGTAAATAAATACCCGAACCACGTCATATCTCCGCCATTTGTCTGTGGGTTTAGCTTTGGGTAGGCAGGCAGGGTAGTTCGCTCTCCAGCCACGCTAGCCAGGGTCCCCCCCAGTCATTGTGTGTCGCTGCTGGGAACAGTAGTACACCGCTCGCTCAGCCACACTATATATAGCATTGTTTACTGCCACTGTGTACCTCGCTCAGCCACGCTATATATATAGCATTGTGTTTTCTGACACTCTGTGTACACGGCTTAGCCTGACTAATATAGCATTGTGTGTACTGCCACTGTGCACCTCGCTCAGCCACGCTATATATAGCATTGTGTGTACTGCCACTGTGCACCTCGCTCAGCCACGCTATATATAGCATTGTGTGTACTGCCACTGTGCACCTCGCTTAGCCACGCTATATATATAGCATTGTGTTTTCTGACACTCTGTGTACACGGCTTAGCCTGACTAATATAGCATTGTGTGTACTGCCACTGTGCACCTCGCTCAGCCACGCTATATATAGCATTGTGTGTACTGCCACTGTGCACCTCGCTCAGCCACGCTATATATAGCATTGTGTGTACTGCCACTGTGCACCTCGCTCAGCCACGCTATATATAGCATTGTGTGTATTGCCACTGTGCACCTCGCTCAGCCACGCTATATATAGAGCATTGTGTTTTCTGACACTCTGTGTACACGGCTTAGCCTGACTAATATAGCATTGTGTGTACTGCCACTGTGCACCTCGCTCAGCCACGCTATATATAGCATTGTGTGTACTGCCACTGTGCACCTCGCTCAGCCACGCTATATATAGCATTGTGTGTACTGCCACTGTGCACCTCGCTCAGCCACGCTATATATAGCATTGTGTGTACTGCCACTGTGCACCTCGCTCAGCCACGCTATATATATAGCATTGTGTTTTCTGACACTCTGTGTACACGGCTTAGCCTGACTAATATAGCATTGTGTGTACTGCCACTGTGCACCTCGCTCAGCCACGCTATATATAGCATTGTGTGTACTGCCACGGTGCACCTCGCTCAGCCACGCTATATATAGCATTGTGTGTACTGCCACTGTGCACCTCGCTCAGCCACGCTATATATATAGCATTGTGTGTACTGCCACTGTGCACCTCGCTCAGCCACGCTATATATATAGCATTGTGTTTTCTGACACTCTGTGTACACGGCTTAGCCTGACTAATATAGCATTGTGTGTACTGCCACTGTGCACCTCGCTCAGCCACGCTATATATAGCATTGTGTGTACTGCCACTGTGCACCTCGCTCAGCCACGCTATATATAGCATTGTGTGTACTGCCACTGTGCCCCTCGCTCAGCCACGCTATATATAGCATTGTGTGTACTGCCACTGTGCACCTCGCTCAGCCACGCTATATATATAGCATTGTGTTTTCTGACACTCTGTGTACACGGCTTAGCCTGACTAATATAGCATTGTGTGTACTGCCACTGTGCACCTCGCTCAGCCACGCTATATATAGCATTGTGTGTACTGCCACGGTGCACCTCGCTCAGCCACGCTATATATAGCATTGTGTGTACTGCCACGGTGCACCTCGCTCAGCCACGCTATATATAGCATTGTGTGTACTGCCACTGTGCACCTCGCTCAGCCACGCTATATATATAGCATTGTGTGTACTGCCACTGTGCACCTCGCTCAGCCACGCTATATATATAGCATTGTGTTTTCTGACACTCTGTGTACACGGCTTAGCCTGACTAATATAGCATTGTGTGTACTGCCACTGTGCACCTCGCTCAGCCACGCTATATATAGCATTGTGTGTACTGCCACTGTGCACCTCGCTCAGCCACGCTGTATATAGCATTGTGTGTACTGCCACTGTGCACCTCGCTCAGCCACGCTATATATAGCATTGTGTTTTCTGACACTCTGTGTACACGGCTTAGCCTGACTAATATAGCATTGTGTGTACTGCCACTGTGCACCTCGCTCAGCCACGCTATATATAGCATTGTGTTTACTGCCACTCTGTGTACACCGCTCAGCCAGACTATATACCGTTGTTTACTGACACTCTGTGTACACCGCTCAGCCAGACTATATACCATTGTTTACTGACACTCTGTGTACACGGCTCAGCCTGACTATAAAGCATTGTGTGTACTGCCACTGTGCACCTCGCTCAGCCACGCTATATATAGCATTGTGTTTTCTGACACTCTGTGTACACGGCTTAGCCTGACTATATAGCATTGTGTGTACTGCCACTGTGCACCTCGCTCAGCCACGCTATATATAGCATTGTGTTTACTGCCACTCTGTGTACACCGCTCAGCCAGACTATATACCGTTGTTTACTGACACTCTGTGTACACCGCTCAGCCAGACTATATACCATTGTTTACTGACACTCTGTGTACACGGCTCAGCCTGACTATAAAGCATTGTGTGTACTGCCACTGTGCACCTCGCTCAGCCACGCTATATATAGCATTGTGTTTTCTGACACTCTGTGTACACGGCTTAGCCTGACTATATAGCATTGTGTGTACTGCCACTGTGCACCTCGCTCAGCCACGCTATATATAGCATTGTGTTTACTGCCACTCTGTGTACACCGCTCAGCCAGACTATATACCGTTGTTTACTGACACTCTGTGTACACCGCTCAGCCAGACTATATACCATTGTTTACTGACACTCTGTGTACACGGCTCAGCCTGACTATAAAGCATTGTGTGTACTGCCACTGTGCACCTCGCTCAGCCACGCTATATATAGCATTGTGTTTTCTGACACTCTGTGTACACGGCTTAGCCTGACTATATAGCATTGTGTGTACTGCCACTGTGCACCTCGCTCAGCCACGCTATATATAGCATTGTGCTTTCTGACACTCTGTGTACATGGCTTAGCCTGACTAAT
This sequence comes from Hyperolius riggenbachi, assembly GCF_040937935.1. Taxonomy (NCBI): domain Eukaryota; kingdom Metazoa; phylum Chordata; class Amphibia; order Anura; family Hyperoliidae; genus Hyperolius; species Hyperolius riggenbachi. Next base: position 146,656,234 of record NC_090647.1, on the reverse strand, counting down.
ATAGCATTGTGTGTACTGCCACTGTGCACCTCGCTCAGCCACGCTATATATAGCATTGTGTTTTCTGACACTCTGTGTACACGGCTTAGCCAGACTATATAGCATTGTGTGTACTGCCACTCTGTGTACACCGCTCAGCCAGACTATATAGCATTGTGTTTACTTCCACTCTGTGTCTGCTGGGCCTGGGAACAGTAGTACACCGCTCACCCGCCACTGTATAGCATTGTGCTCTGTGTTGCTGCTGGGAATAGTGGTACTGTATAGCATTTCTGTACTGCCACTGTACTGCTGCCAGTCAGCGTGTACTGTAAGGATAAGTGAAATGAGGAAGAAATCCGGTGAAAGAGGAAGGGGCAAGGGAAGAGGTGTTTCCCCTGACGGTTCACGTACAGGCCACAGGGGAGCACCCAAGAAAACCCACTCAATACCGCCCATGTTGTCCAGGACAACAACCCTCACAAATCCAAAAGAACAGGACCAGATAATTACTTGGATGACCTCTCAAGCGTCCAGCAGTGGGTTAAGCAGCACCAGCACATCACGCACGAGGTCCGAGTCCTCAGCCAGTTACAAGGAGCCAGTGGGCACAAAGCTGACACAACCGGCAGCGACACCACGCACACAACTGCCAGATAACCAGTCCTATGAATTACCTCAGGACACAATGGGGTATTCGCAGGAGCTATTCCCAGCCCAACAAACTTCCACCTATGAAAGGTCAATGGAGGAACAGCCAGAAATGTTGTGCCCGGATTCACAACCATTAACTGTGGGAAATGCACCGCGCACTGAAATACAAGGCGAGTCCGAGGAGGACTCGGAAACCCAAATCCCAGAGCAAGTTGGGCAGGAGGGGTTGCAATTGCAGGAGGTCGGCCGACAAGATCTGGAAGACGACGTTGGAGTGAGCTGCGCAGAGGTTGTTCTGGGGAGCTCTACTCCACGGCGGCGGCCCCCCACAATGACATATGACGAGTTTGAGGAGATGGAAGAGGAGGGTATGGACAATGTGGACAGAGACCCAGATTTTATTTGTGAACGAGAACATCGCCGTCGTAGCAGCAGCACAGATGAGTCTGTTGAAGAACCCACTGCTGCACGAGTTCGCCTTGTGCCACAAGGTAGGCGGCGCGCAATTTCAGGCACCACAAGCGTGGAAGTTAGAGTGAGAGGCAAAAGAGGAGGAAACAGAAATCGCCAGCAAGGAGGCAGGTGCTCCAAAGTCTGGGCTTTCTTTGAAGACTGCACTGAGGATGTTACCATGGCGATTTGCAAGGTGTGCAAGACTCGCCTGAGCAGGGGGAAAAGTATTAACAACCTCTCCACCACCAGCATGAGCCGCCACATGCTATCCAAACATCCCACTCTGTGGGCAAACGCGGCAGGTCAGGGTACCAGCAACACTGCCTCCATTGGGTTCACCAGACTCACCACCAGACCCGCCTCAGCAGCAGCAGTAGCCCAGCCATTGCGTGGTTCACAACATTCACAAACATCAGACGACGCTGACACTGTCACTTTCCGGAGTAGTGCTCTTGAGGTCTCCCAGTGTTCATCAAACACAACAACCAACAGCCCTTCCGTGTGCAGCGCTACGGTTCAGTTGTCTGTGTCGGAGATGTTTGAGCGCAAGAGGAAATTGCCAGCAAATGACCCCCGGGCCGTGGCAGTAACAGCCAGCATAGCCAAGCTTCTGGCCTGCGAAATGCTGCCATATCGAGTGGTGGAGACAAACAGCTTCAAGGGCATGATGTCAGTGGCCATCCCACGTTACGTGGTTCCCAGCCGCTACCACTTTGCGCGCTCTGCAGTGCCTGAGTTGCATGAGCACGTGGTCAGCAAAATAACCCGAAGCTTGAAGAATGCCGTTGCCTGCAAGGTTCACCTCACCACTGACACCTGGACGAGTGCGTTCGGCCAGGGTCGATACATCTCCCTTACCGCGCACTGGGTGAACCTTGTGGAGCCTGGCAGCGATTCCTCACCTGCTACGGCGCGGGTGTTGCCCACGCCGCAAACAGCTGCACCGCCGTCCCTCCCACTGGATAACAACAGCAGCACCTACCTCTCTGACTCCTTCTCCTCCAACGCATCTCAAAGCTGTAAGTAAAGTGTGAAGTGTTGCGCCACTGGGAATAGCTGCTAAATCTGATTGAGGGTGTCCCAATTCCTGAGAGTAAGATTGGCATAAAAAAATCAGATAGCGCTTAGGGGAATCTCACTGACATTAACATGCAACTGGTATCTAAAAATGTGCAAATAGCTTTAATAAGCCTGTTTACCCACAATGGTGACAAGCAAATGTAATCCTCATAAAATATTCAGTAAAGGTAATCGTTAAAAACAAAAAATGAAAATGAAAATAAAATAAAAATAAACATCAGTAGAACTGTATATAGGAAGGGCTCCACTGATCACTCTCACAGGCAGGCTAAATAAATGGATGCTTACTCTTAATATATCCTCCCAATGCGTGGATTCACAGTACATGTGGAGTTCCCCCTTCATATAGGGATAAATGAATAATGCTCCTGGTAACTGAACAGTGTGTAGCAAGTATAAAGGTTCCAATTTGCAGGAATCCTGATGTTTTGTAAATCACATGTGAGTGAGTCCTCTTCACTAAGCTTAGCGTGCTGTTTGATCCCTTAATGCAGCATCCAAGTTAACCTCCTTGGCGGTATGAAAAATACCGCCAGGAGGGAGCGCAGCAGTTTTTTAAAATTTTTTTTTTTTTTTAATCATGTAGCGAGCCGAGGGCTCGCTACATGATAGCCGCTGCTGAGCGGCATCCCCCCGCCCGCTTCGATCGCCTTCGGCGATCTCCGATCAGGAAATCCCGTTCATAGAACGGGATTTCCTGGAGGGCTTCCCCCGTCGCCATGGCGACGGGGCGGGATGACGTCACCGACGTCACTGACGTCGGGACGTCATTGGGAGTCCCGGGCCACCCCTCGGCGCTGCCTGGCACTGATTGGCCAGGCAGCGCTGGGGTCTGGGGGGGGGCGCGCGCCGTAGCAAATAGCGGCGATCGGGCGGGGGCCGGCGGCGATCAGAGTGCTGGCGCAGCTAGCAAAGTGCTAGCTGCGTCCAGCAAAAAAAAAATTATGAAAATCGGCCCAGCAGGGCCTGAGCGGCACCCTCCGGCGGCTTACCCCGTGTCACACACGGGGTTACCGCCAGGGAGGTTAATGCACTGATGTACTCACGGACTTCCGTTAAATGAAGGCAGGAACCACAGGATATGCACGGCTCTTGAACGGGAGCCGCTCGATCTCACTGGCCCCGGCCGGCGACACAGCGAGAGAGTCTAGACCGGCTGCAAGATGTTCGCTGCAGGGTCGGGCGGCAAGCCCTGCTCCCGGAGGATGGTTTCTGGTGAGAGGTTTGGATGGTGGATCCCTCACCGCTGCGTGATGTTCAGAGCAGCCGTCCTTCTTCCGCACTGTGTGACGTCACTAGTGATGCCTGTGCTGACGTTTCGGGAGGAACGCCTCCCTTTCTCAAAGCTGTACCTCATCCGGAAACACTAACCCAGCAGCAGTAGGATCGTGGAAGCAGTGCAGCACAGCTGTTGGCATGCGTCAGCAAGCGTTGCTGAAGCTGATCTGCCTTGGGGATAAGCAGCACACAGAGGAGGAAATTTGGAGGGGAATAAAGGAACAGACGGATTTGTGGCTGGCACCGCTGGACCTGAAACCGGGCATGGTTGTGTGTGATAATGGGAGTAATCTCATTCGCGCTTTAAGGTTGGCTAAGCTGACACACATCCCTTGCCTGGCGCACGTGATGAACCTAGTAGTTCAGCGGTTCCTGAGGACATACCCAGGCGTGGCCGATCTTCTGTTGAAGGTGCGTCGAGTGGCCAAACATTGTAGAAATTCCAGTACTGCTTCGGGGGCACTCGCCAAGATGCAGGAGCGCTTCAATCTCCCCCACCATCGCTTGCTGTGTGATGTCCCTACGCGCTGGAATTCTACGCTGCACATGCTAGCACGCTTTTGTGAGCAGAAGAGTGCAGTGGTCCAGTACATGACGGCGCAGTACCGAGGCGCATCCGGACAGCTGCCAAGCTTCTGTGGATCCGATTGGGCCAACATGTTGGACCTCTGCCAAGTCCTCCAAAATTTTGAGCAATCCACGTTGCTTGTGAGCAGTGACAACTCTTCAGTCAGCATTACCATACCACTGCTGTGTTTACTGAAGAGGTCGATGTTAAAAATCAAGGAAACAGCTGTCATGATGCAACTGGGGGAATCTGAAGGAGAAAACGATCAGCGTGATGGTACCAACATCAGGCCATCCGCCTCAGGGAACGCTGGCCCCAGCAGCTATGACGAAGAAGAGGAGGAGGAACAGCTGGAGTTGGAGCAGGAATTTCATGCCACCACTGACGAGGGCCAGAGCGGTGCACGTTGGACTTCCACAATTCAACGCGAATGGTCAGCAGAAGCAGACCAGGAGGAAGGTGACGACTATGATGCATCACAACAACTATCACAACGCTCACAAGAGGATGATGAGGATTCTGGTAGGACTCTGGCACACATGGCTCAATTCATGCTAGACTGCATTGAACGTGACCCACGCATTGTGCGCATTCTGGACAACACCAATTACTGGGTTTATACCCTTCTGGATCCACGGTACAAACACAATGTTCCAAAACTGCTTGAAGAAAGAGTCAGACAGGTCAAAATGGAAGAATACCAGCAGGCCCTTGTGGAGACTTTAGAGAGGAGATTGACATCCTCCCCCTCCTCTAGCCAGTTGTACGCAGACAGACTGACTTCCGCAAACCCAGGACGACCAGGAGGGCAGCAAACAACGCAAGCCGCAGCTAGTACCCAAAAGGGAACGGTATCGGCAGTGTCCTTGGAGTGGGAAAATTTTCTGACACCCATGCAGCAGCAGCCCACTGAACAGCAAGCGTGCAGATCCACCTCCAACACCGATCGCCTGGAGAAGATGGTCAAGGACTACATGTCAGATGACGTAGCTGTGTCGAACAATCCATCTGCACCCTTCAACTATTGGGTATCGAAGCTAGACACCTGGCACGAACTGGCAATGTACGCAATAGAGGTGCTGGCTTGCCCGGCAGCCAGCGTTATGTCGGAACGCTGTTTCAGTGCTGCCGGAGGCATCGTCACAGATCGGCGTATCCGCCTCTCTACAGAAAATGCAGACCGTCTGACTCAAATTAAAATGAATCAATCCTGGATTGGAAATGACTACGCAACACTCCAGGACCCCAACCAAGTAACATGACCAATGAACATCTGGGATGGTGTAGCGTTTCCGGTCCCTGTTTATTGAACCTCTCATCTGTATTACATTTATGACTGCATGGCGGCAAAAAGCATTGCTGCTATATCCGCACGCTTTTTGTCCTCATGCAAGGCCTGGGTTGTTGTGTCTCAAAAACCGTGGCCTTCTCCTCCTGCGCCTGCTCCTGTTCCATCACGTCTGCTGCTGCTGGGTTAGCGTTGCCGCGTGGTCCCTGTTTATTGAACCACTTATCTTTATTACATTTATGACTGCATGGCGGTACAAAGCATGCTATCCGCACGCTTCTTGCCCTCATGCAAGGCCTGGGTTGTTGTGTCTCACAAAGCGTGGCCTTCTCCTCCTGCGCCTCCTCCTGTTCCATCACGTCTGCTGCTGCTGGGTTAGCGTTGCCGCGTGGTCCCTGTTTATTGAACCACTTATCTTTATTACATTTATGATGGCATGGCGGTACAAAGCATGCTATCCGCACGCTTCTTGCCCTCATGCAAGGCCTGGGTTGTTGTGTCTCACAAAGCGTGGCCTTCTCCTCCTGCGCCTCCTCCTGTTCCATCACGTGTGCTGCTGCTGGGTTAGCGTTGCCGCGTGGTCCCTGTTTATTGAACCACTTATCTTTATTACATTTATGACTGCATGGCGGTACAAAGCATGCTATCCGCACGCTTCTTGCCCTCATGCAAGGCCTGGGTTGTTGTGTCTCACAAAGCGTGGCCTTCTCCTCCTGCGCCTCCTCCTGTTCCATCACGTGTGCTGCTGCTGGGTTAGCGTTGCCGCGTGGTCCCTGTTTATTGAACCACTTATCTTTATTACATTTATGACTGCATGGCGGTACAAAGCATGCTATCCGCACGCTTCTTGCCCTCATGCAAGGCCTGGGTTGTTGCGTCTCACAAAGCGTGGCCTTCTCCTCCTGCGCCTCCTCCTGTTCCATCACGTCTGCTGCTGCTGGGTTAGCGTTGCCGCGTGGTCCCTGTTTATTGAACCACTTATCTTTATTACATTTATGACTGCATGGCGGTACAAAGCATGCTATCCGCACGCTTCTTGCCCTCATGCAAGGCCTGGGTTGTTGTGTCTCACAAAGCGTGGCCTTCTCCTCCTGCGCCTCCTCCTGTTCCATCACGTGTGCTGCTGCTGGGTTAGCGTTACCAGTCCCTTTTCCTGGAACCTCTTATATGTATTACATTTATGACTGCATGCCGACAAAAAACATGTTACCTGTGCAAAGAAAACAGACATTTCCCGCATTTAAAAGACAGTTTTCCCTTTGAAACTTTAAAATCGATTTTCTCAAAAACTATAAGCTCTTTTTGCTAAATTTTTTTTCCCTCTTGTACCCACTCCCAAGGTGCACATACCCTGTAAATTTGGGGTATGTAGCATGTAAGGAGGCTTTACAAACCACAAAAGTTTGGGTCCCCATTGACTTCCATTATGTTCGGAGTTCGGGTCGAACACCCGAACATCGCGGCCATGTTCGGCCTGTTCGGCCCGAACCCGAACATCTAGATGTTCGCCCAACACTAGTCTCAGGCAGCGACGCAGCTCATCAGCAACTACTGGTAAGCTATTAACATGATTGATGAGGTCATGGGCGGCCGTGGATCCGTGTCTGGGAAGTTATGGGGACAGAGGCTTTGCACTTAGATGGCCTGGCTGGGACAAGCAAATAAACAAACAGATGCAATATACTGTCCGTAGCTGACTTGGCAGCTGCAGCTGAATGCTTTGACTCAGCCTGGCTGATTTATTCTATCTGCATGAGAAGAGTCTCCCTTTTTCCTCCACTTTTCTTCTCTCCATCTCTTTTTTTATCCTGTATTGTTATCTCTCTATCTCTTTTTCCTTCCTTCCAATCTCTCATTTCCTTCTGTTTTGCTTCTCTTCCTTCCTGTCTCACCTTTCCTCTCAATTTTGTGTTTGGGGAGCAGGAAACACACAGCAACAGCTTAGAAACTGCCCTGATATCTCCTCTCACTCTCTGTCCCACACCCCCCTCCTATCTACCATTGTCTCTCCTTTCCTCTACTCTGTGTCATTCTTCTCTCTCACACTCTCCTTTCCCTTAGCTGCCCTCTGATTTGCCATAATTGTCCCCTCTCTTGTACTTTTTGTATTCCTCCCTTCTTGTGATCTCTCTGCCCTGTGCTCCCCTATATTGCCCTTCACCTCCATTTCTCCACTATTTGTTCTCTCCCTATCTCTCACCACTTCTATCTTCCACTCTTTCTCTTTCTAAACCATTTAGCACAAAGCTATGAGGCTTGCGAGGGGCACATGTGGATACTTACATCAGGAGGAGGAAGCCTCTGGATAGCTTTCCTTGTTCTCCAGGGCCAGGCCAATATAGCGCTGAGACCCTCAAAGTGCGTCAGCGAAGTAGCAAAACCAGTAGCACCGGCAGAAAAAGCTGAGCCTGACCGTTTTCCTGTTACTGCGCAGGTGCAGACGTCTCACTCTGACACGTAATATCAACACTGACATCTTATCTAGTAGCCCTTTGCAAAGTCATGCCATTGATTGTTCTTAAGAGGACCTCACAATCTAATCCTACCATAGTTTAATGTCCACTATATCAATATAATGTATTTATATAGCACTGACATCTTTTGCAGCACTATACAGAGTACATAGTCATGTCACTGACTGTCCTCAGAGGAGCTCACACTCTAATCCTACCATAGTCATAGTGTGATGTCCAACCATATTATTATTATGTATTTATATAGCACTGACATATCCTGCAGCACTTTACAGAGTACATAGTCATGTCACTGACTGTCCTCAGAAGTGCTCACAATCTAATCCTTACCCTAGTCTAACGGCTGGTGCACAGGATGCAACTTCCCATCAGATCGATTAGTTGAATCAATTATTTCTGACACATCCAATCTGCTCCCTATTGATAACGGGATCCATTTTGTGCAGTAATGATCTGAAAATGTATCCAGATATCAATCTGGAGCAGATCAGACGTGCTGTAAATTATTGGTTCGACCCATTGATCTTACTGGAAGTTGCATTGTGTGTACCAGCCATAATGTCCTACCTACCACATTATTATTTATTATTATTATTATTTATTTATTTATAAAGCGCCAACATATTCCGTGGCGCTGTACAATGTAAGAAAACAAACAAGGGATACATAATGATACAGACAATGATATACATGGAAATATGAACACTGATACAAGATACAGCACTGCTGATTACAATTTGATTTAACAGGATGACTAAAATGTATAAATTTCTAACAGTGTGCAAGCAATTGAATTAATAACATTCCATGACACAAAAGGGTGAGAGCCCTGCCCTTGCGAGCTTACAATCTGAAGGAATGGGGTGGAAACAAGAGGTGGGGGAAGTATACAGTATATGTACAGGCAGTGCGTAATTAGGTTATTTAGTGGGTGCATGGCCTAAGCTAGAGAATATGCTTGTCGGAAAAGGTGGGTTTTGAGGGAGCGTGGCGGATGTGTTGTGGAAGGGCATTCCAGAGGAGGGGTGAGGCACGTGAGAAGTCTTGTACACGTGAATGTGAGGAGGTAATTGTAGAAGAGGATAGAAGAAGCTCGTGTGCAGATCTGAGATTGCGGTTGGGTTGGTATCTGGAGACTAGTGAGGAGATGTACAGGGGAGAGATATTGTGGAGAGCTTTGTAGGTTATGGTTAAGAGCTTGAACTGAATCCTCTCATTAATTGGTAGCCAGTGAAGAGCTTGACAGAGAGGGTCAGCAGAGGAAGAGCGAGAGGAGAGATGAATGAGTCGAGCAGCAGAGTTCAGTACAGAATTGAGCGGTGATAGTCGGTTAGTTGGAAGTCCACCAAGCAATATATTGCAATAGTCCAATCGAGATATAATAAGAGCATGTACTAACATTTTGGTTGTGTCATGGGAGAGAAAAGGTCGGATACGTGCTATGTTTTTCAGTTGGAAATGGCAGAAGCTGGTTAGGGAGTTAATGTGAGGAGTAAATGAGAGAGAAGAATCAAATATTACCCCCAGGCACCGTGCTTTGGGAACTGATGTTATAGACGTGTTGTTAACATTTATTGTAATATCAGGCAAAGGGGTGGACAGGGATGGTGGTAAGACTATTAGTTCAGTTTTATTCATATTGAGTTTTAAGAAGCGAGAGGACATGAAAGAGGAGATAGCGGACAGGCAGTCGGGAACCCGTGTGAGGAGGGAGTTAAGGTCTGGGGCCGAGAGGTACAGTTGTGTATCGTCTGCATATAGGTGGTATTGGAAACCGAATGAGCTGATTAAGTTACCAAGACCGTGCATGTAGATGGAGAAGAGGAGGGGACCGAGGACAGAGCCTTGAGGTACCCCTACAGACAGAGGATGTGAAGAGGAGGCCTGATCTGAATAGGAAACAGTGAAAGACCTTCCAGACAGGTAGGAAGATATCCAGGAGAGAGAGAGGTCCTTTATGCCTATAGATGAGAGGATCTGTAGGAGTAGAGTGTGGTCGACAGTGTCGAATGCTGATGACAGATCTAGAAGGATGAGTATGGAATAATAGCCTTTGGATTTAGCTGTGAGGAGATCATTAGCTACTTTGGTGAGTGCTGTTTCTGTGGAGTGGTTTGGCCGGAAGCCAGATTGGAACTGATCGAGCAAGGAATTTGCAGATAAATACTGACTTAGTTCAGCATGGATGTGGCGTTCAAGTAATTTAGATGCAAATGGAAGAAGTGACACTGGGCGGTAGTTAGCAAGTTCGGTGGGGTCTAGAGATGGTTTTTTAAGTAGTGGTGTTACAACAGCCCTCTTGAGTGACGATGGAAAAATTCCGGAGGAGAGGGATAGGTTAAACAGCGATGCTAGGGCAGGGATGAGGGATGTGGATAGCTGTGGAATGAGATGTGATGGGATAGGATCCAAAGAACAGGTGGTTAGATGGGATTTGGAGATAAGGGAAGAGAGCGAATGTTCAGAGAGTGGAGAGAAACTGGAAAGAGAGCAGTCAACAAGAGGAGTGGAGATGGAGTTTGATGTCTGCAGATTTACTTGTCTGGGGTGCAATACTGAAATGGGCTTGTCAGCAAGCAGCAGCTATCCAGTTTGTAGCTTAACCCGCTGTTACTCTCAAAGACTGACTTTTTCCCCCCATGCTTCATCTATGCTCATTCTGAGTGGGAGGACCTGTCTGAATGAAGGCCAGGAGAGCTCCAAAGAATCCTGATTGCCATCATAGGCTTGGGTGGCTAGAATGGGGGGGATATCAAAGAGTGTGTGTGTGTGTGTGTGTGTGTGTGTGTGTGTGTGTGTGTGTGTGTGTGTGTGTGTGTGTGTGTGTGTGTGTGTGTGTGTGTGTGTGTGTGTGTGTGTGTGTGTGTGTGTGTGTGTGTGTGTGTGTGTGTGTGTGTGTGTGTGTGTGTGTGTGTGTGTGTGTGTGTGTGTGTGTGTACTTGGCCTAGGGCACTAAAAGATACAAATCCGGCCCTGCCCACAGTGTATTTATTGGTGAAATGTGCCCACAAAGTGTACTTACTGCTGAAGTGTGCCCACATAGTGTACTTACTGCTGAAATGTGCCCACATAGATTCAGCTATGTTTCTCTCCTCCTGAAATTCACAAGACGTTTCCTAAAAAGCCCGCTCCTGACTCCGCCCCCTGTCCATCCAAACCTTGGGGTGTCCACAATTTTTGACCATTTTGTCCAGGAAAAATAAGAAATTGGGTTGGCAACAATTCAAGTGGCAGCTGTCGTGCATGTATTGTGTCCTTAAAAATAGGGGTTGTGCAATAGATGGAGAGGAATGCATTGTATTGGATGTAATTTAATACACCTTTTTTGTTACTTGAATCCACTCTCCAGTGTGTTTGTTATGATCATGTCTGCAGCGTTTACTGCTGGCGGTAGTGGTATTGTAACCCAAGCAGTTCTGATGTCATTACATGCATTTTCTTGCATAGTTTGGTTTGCCCCTAAACTAGTTGCTGATTCCATCTGCAGTCGCTCTGAAGTTAATGACAGTTTAATATGCTTTTGTGTAAACAAACATTGTCTGCTGCAATGGAGGGGCAATCCCTTTCCTGCAGGCTGCATATCATTGTCTGCCTTTTCCTGCTGTCAGCCTGTGATTAATTACCATTCACTTGTGTGGGAATCTGCAGGTCTGCTCCCATTGGATGACCTCAGTATAAAGAACTGCTTCCTGCAATGCTTGATGGGCTACCATAGTCTCAGATCCTGTCTGTTACTCTGCTCGTGCCCCACCTCGTTCCTAGTCCGTGTGGACTGCGCTGACTCCTGCGAAGGGGTCAGCGAGTCCTCCTAGTTCTGCTCTTGTTCTAGAAGTTGTTACTCTGCTTGTCTTGTGTCATATATTGGTTCATCGCCAATATATACGCATACTTGCACGTTTATTATTTTCCTTGTATTCGTGTTACGTTGATACATCAGTGTCGCTGATATATACGTACACGAACTGTTTATATCCCGTGTTCCGTTAGTCAGCGTTCCAGCACGCTGAGCTAGTTATCCTGTTCCTGGTCCTGTTTGTGGATTGCGTTCATCTCTGCGAAGAGATAGCGAATCCTTCTGAGTCCTGTCCCCTGTATTACTCCAGTCTTAGTCAGAGTTCCTGCTTATGTCATATATCGGTTCATTGCCGATATATACATATGTTAGTCAGACGTTACAAATAGTTTCATTGATAGCTGTAATTGTAATACGCTAGGAAATCATACTTATTGTATATTTATCTGTGTTACGTTCATCTATCTTGATCCTGCTATTTCCTGACTATCCTGTCCTGTCTTGGTGAGGCACGCCATTGCTGCAAACGCATTGGCTACCTCATTCCAGTCTGTTTTATTGTGGACGCTTGCTGTCACTAAGTAGTGGCTAGTTAAGCAAGCGTTCATTCTGTCTACCTGTCCTGATCTCCTCAGTCCTGGTTTATGCTCTCAGCGCTACTTTGCGCTGAGACGTTATTACGAAAGTGTTGTTTGTGGCTGTTCGGATCTGCACCGGATCTGTGCACCACAATCTCCTATTGGAGTCAGTCCTCTCCTCCACTAAACTGGGGATATCCTGATTCCTTGTGCTGGTGTGTGTACCTCCTTCACGTCAGCTTATGTGTTGCATGCTGACTGTGGAGATTACACCTCCAAGCTTAACAGTGTTATTTATAGTATTGTCATATGTGCTAGGCACAAAATTGTAGATATATTGATACATAGGCTCTTGCTGAATCGAGAGGCAGCATGGATATGGAAGCTGGGCACTTGTATACCGGCGGGTTTAAACTCGAGATTAGATATCAGCTTAACCTATGATGTCAGGACATGACCCCCCAATTTCTCTTTGTTGTTCTACCTCCTTCCCATTTTCCATCATGCCCCTTCCCCTTTCCTCCTTCCTTGTTTTCATTCCTCCTTTCCCTTTTCTGGCTCTGTGTTTCTTATTCTACATCTGTAGAGGTGGGGCGAACGTTTCCAGGCGAACCTCGGGTGGTTTGCCTTCGCCGGCGAAGGCGAACTTTCCCGGAAGTTCGATTCGCCCCATAATGCTCTATGAGGGTCAACTTTAACCCTCTGCATCACAGTCAGCAGGCACATTGTAGCCAATCCGGCTACATTAAGCCCTGGAGCCCCACCCCCCCTTATATAAGGCAGGCTCCGGCGGCCATTAGCCTCACTCGTCTCGTGTGCCTGCTAGAGACAGACTAGGGACAGCTGCTGCAGACTTGTTCTCCTAGGGACAGATTAGTCTTAGCTTGCTCCTAGCTGAATCTTATTGCTGTAATAGCACCCCAGAACAGCTCTTTTCAGAGCTAATCCTGCTCGTGTGATCATTTTTTTTCCTGTGTTTGAAACTGACACTTGTGTTGCTTAGACAGCATTGCTAATTCATACTGTGTGTGTCCCACTGCCAGAAGCCCAGCAGCAGCACATTCAGTGACTACCTGTGTGTGTGACAGGGAGCTGCACATTGTACTACCCAGTACTGCATTTACCTACTACTAGTACCTGTTGTGTTTAGTTAACCCACCTCATCACTGCATACACCTACGTTTGTGTTGAGTGAACCCACCTTGCTGCACATAACTACCTTTTGTGTTGAGTGAACTCGCCTCACTACATATAACTACCTTTGTGTTGAGTGAACTCACCTCACTGCATATCACTACTCACCTGACTGCATCTAACTACCTTTTGTGTTGAGTGAACTCACCTCACTGCATATCTACCTTTGTGTTGAGTGAACTCACCTCACTGCATATAACTACCTTTTGTGTTGAATGAACTCACCTCACTACATATAACTACCTTTGTGTTGAGTGAACTCACCTCACTGCATATCTACCTTTTGTGTTGAGTGAACTCACCTCACTGCATATCACTACTCACCTGACTGCATCTAACTACCTTTTGTGTTGAGTGAACTCACCTCACTGCATATAACTACCTTTGAGTTGAGTGAACTCACCTCACTGCATATAACTACCTTTGTGTTGAGTGAACTCACCTCACTGCATATCTACCTTTTGTGTTGAGTGAACTCACCTCACTGCATATAACTACCTTTGTGTTGAGTGAACTTACCTCACTGCATATCTACCTTTTGTGTTCAGTGAACCCACCTCACTGCATATACTGTAACTACCTTTTGGTTTAGTGAACTCACCTCACTGCATATAACTACCTTTTGTGTTCAGTGAACTCACCTCACTACATACCTACCTTTTGTGTTGAGTGAACTCACCTCACTGCATATAACTACATTTTGTGTTCAGTGAACTCACCTCACTGCATATAACTACTTTTGTGTTGAGTGAACTCACCTCTCTGCATATAACTACTTTTGTGTTGAGTGAACTCACCTCTCTGCATATAACTACCTTTTGTGTTCAGTGAACTCACCTCACTGCATATAACTACCTTTGTGTTGAGTGAACTCACCTCACTGCATATCTACCTTTTGTGTTCAGTGAACCCACCTCACTGCATCTACCTACCTTTGTGTTGAGTGAACTCACCTCACTGCCTATAACTACCTTTGGGTTGAGTGAACTCACCTGACTGCATCTAACTACCTTTTGTGTTCAGTGAATGCACCTCACTGCATATCTACCTTTTGTTTCCAGTGAACCCACCTCACTGCATCTACCTACCTTTGTGTTGAGTGAACTCACCTCACTGCATATAACTACCTTTTGTGTTCAGTGAACTCACCTCACTTTATCTACCTACCTTTGAGTTGAGTGAACCCACCTCACTGCATATACCTAGCTTCCCCCCGAGATGGACAAAATGGACAAACCAGGTAGAGGAAGAGGTAGAGGCAGACCCAGAGGAAGGCCACCTGGCACTGGCAGGTCTGTGCGAGGTGGTGTTGCTGTGATTTCATGCGGACCTGGCCCAAAGTACAGTGCTCAGAAGAAGGCATGTGCCATCACTTCCCAAAATTGTGAGGACGTGCTTGAGTATTTAACACAGAACACCTCATCTACCTCAGCCACCAGCGCTACAACAAGCACCACATCCGCTGCATTTGACACTTCGCAGGAGTTAATTGGTGTGGAAATCACTGATTCACAGCCAATAATGCTACAACAAGATGAAGGCGCTAAGCAAGTTACAACACCTCATACGTCTGAGTTAGGTGGCGATAGTATGGACGTAATGTGTGAGGAGGGGGATGATGAACCACCTGAAGTTGGTGCAGTTGTGGAGTTGTCTGAGGGAAGCGAAGCTGGGCAGGAGGATTATGATGACGATTATACGGATGCCACGTATGTTCCCAATAGAGGAGATGACCAGGGGGACAGTTCAGAGGGGGAGCCAGAGAGGAGTAGGGGGAGACGAGTCCATGAAAGAAGCAGAGGGAGCTCATCCTCAGAAGCAGCTGGGGGCAGTGTCCGGCGCCATGTATCGCCAGCTATGGCCAGCCAACCAACATGCCCTTCAAGGTCAGCTGTTGATGCCACCATAGTGCCATCACCCCAGGGGGGCTCAGCGGTTTGGAAATATTTTAACGTGTGTACCTCAGATAGGAGCAAAGCAATCTGTTCTCTCTGCCTCCAAAAATTGAGCCGTGGAAAGGCCAACACCCACGTAGGGACAAATGCCTTACGAAGGCACCTGGAGAAAAGGCACAAACAGCTATGGGAAGAACACCTGAGGAAAAGCAGCACCACTCAAAAGACAAGCCACCCTCCTTCTCCTCTTCCTCCTTCAGGTGCATCGTCTTCATCTGCTTTCTCCCTTGAACCTTCACAGCCACCCTCCTCCACACCGCCTCTGCCCTTGAGCGGTTCCTGCTCCTCTGCCCACAGCAGTAGCCAGGTGTCCGTGAAGGAAGTCTTTGAGCGGAAGAAGCCAATTTCGGCCAGTCACCCTCTTGCCCGGCGTCTGACAGCTGGTGTGGCGGAACTATTAGCTCGCCAGCTATTACCATACAAGCTGGTGGAGTCAGAGGCTTTCTGTAAATTTGTGGCCATTGGGACACCGCAGTGGAAGATACCAGGCCGCACTTATTTTTCACGAAAGGCCATACCCAAACTGTACCGTGCAGTTGAGAGGCAAGTGGTGTCATCTATTGCGAAGAGCGTTGGGTCAAGGGTCCACCTGACCACGGATGCCTGGTCTGCCAAGCATGGGCAGGGCCACTACATTACGTACACAGCCCATTGGGTCAACCTGGTGACCGATAGCAGCAAGCAGGGAGTACATGGCTGCGCAGCGGACCAACTTGTGACACCTCCACGGCTTGCAGGCAGGCCTCCTGCCACATCCTCTTCACTGCCATCCTCCTCCTCCTCCTTGGCTGAGTGGCAGTTGAACTCTAGCGGTGCTGCCATCTCCTCCTCTCCAGCTACACAGTCCCATCTCCCCAGAACCTACGCTGCATGCCAGGTACGACGGTGTCACGCAGTCTTAGACATGTCTTGCCTCAAAGCGGAGAGTCACACTGGACCAGCTCTCCTGGCTGCTCTTAACAAAGACGTGGAGCAATGGCTGACCCCACACCAGCTGGAGATTGGCAACGTGGTGTGTGACAACGGCAGCAATCTCATTTCCGCGTTGAATTTGGGAAAGCTGACACATGTACCCTGCATGGTACATGTGCTGAATCTGGTCGTGCAAAGATTTGTCACAAAGTACCCAGGCTTAGAGGACGTCCTGAAGCAAGCCAGGAAGTTGTGTGGGCATTTCAGGCGGTCTTACACGGCCATAGCACGCTTTGGGTACATTCAGCGTAGAAACAACTTGCTGGTGAGACGCCTGATTTGCGATAGCCTGACCCGCTGGAATTCCACCCTGCTCATGTTCTCTCGCTTGCTAGACCAGGAGAAAGCCGTCACCCAGTACCTGTATAATTACAGTAAAAGGACACAATCTGGGAAGATGGGGATATTGTGGCCCAACCACTGGACACTGATGCGAAATGCATGCAGGACCATGAAGCCGTTTGAGGAGGTGACCAACCTGGTGAGTCGCACTGAATGCACCATCAGCGACTTGATCCCCTACGCTTACTTCCTGGAGCGTACCGTGCGTCGAGTGGTGGATGAAGCTGTGGAGGAGAGTGAAAAGGAACAGTTACGGCAGGAGGACTCGTGGGAGCGATTTTCATCCAAACCAGATGTTTCCTCGACACCTGCGGCAGCACAGAGGGGGGAGGAGGAGGAAGAGGAGTCGTCGTGTGGGGAAGTAGAGGAGTCAGACTCGGATGAGGAAAGTGTTTCTGTGGAGGAGGAGGAAAAGGCGGCGGCAGAAGAACAACCGCAGCAGCCGTCACAGGGGGCTTCTGCTGCTCCACGTTCCCGTGGTATTGTTCATGGCTGGGGGGAGGAGGACGACTTGCGTGACGTCACTGAGGAAGAGCAAGAGAAGATGGATAGTACGTCTGGATCCAACTTTGTGCAGATGGCCTCTTTCATGTTGTCCAGCCTGTTGAGGGACCCCCGTATCAAAAAACTCAAGGGGAATGACCTGTACTGGGTGTCCACGCTACTAGACCCTCGGTACAGGCACAAAGTGGCAGACCTGTTACCAACTCAACAGAAGGTGGAAAAGATGCAGCACTTGCAGAACAAGCTGGCAATGATGCTGTACAATGCTTTTAAGGGTGATGTGACAGGACAATGCAATAAAGGTACCACTGGCAGTAATCCTCCTCCTCCCAAGTCCACGCAGGCAAGGACAGGATGCTCCAGCAATCTCGGGGTGATGTCGGACATGCGGACATTCTTTAGTCCAATGCCTCGCCATAGCCCTTCCGGTTCCACCCTCCACCAACGCCTGGACCAGCAGGTAGCAGACTACCTGGCCTTGAGTGTGGATGTAGACACTGCGAGCAGCGACGATGAACCCTTGGACTACTGGTTGCGCAGGCTTGACCTGTGGCCAGAGCGGTCCCAATTTGCCATACAACTTCTCTCTTGCCCTGCCGCAAGCGTCCTCTCAGAAAGGACCTTCAGTGCAGCTGGAGGCATTGTTACTGAGAAGAGAAGTCGCTTAAGTCACAACAGTGTTCAGTACCTCACCTTTATCAAAATGAATGAGGCATGGATCCCGGAGGGCTACTGCACGACCGAAGACTAAGTCAGTCACCACACACAGCATCTCTGCCTGTAGGCCGCTTGACTGCCTTCTCCGCCACCACTAACAGGGTCCAGAACTCTAGGCGGATTCCAGAATTTTTTAGGCCGCTGCTAGCAGCGGCCGCTATACTAATTTTTCTGGTGCGTGTACATGCCCGCCTAATTTTTCTGGCTGCACTGCGGGCGGCTGCAACAAAAAAAAAGGCATGTACATGTGCCCATCCCCCTTCGTGATCATTACCTTGCCGCGGTGAAGGGGCTTGCGTATCACCATGAAGCAAAGACCGCCGGCTATAGGAGTGTCTCGGGTGGGGGTGGCACACCAAAGATAATAAGGTCGTTGTTTCATTGTGGTCAGACCAAATTTGAACAGCTGGACAGTCACTGTTCTGTCATTCAGCTACATCAGCCGGGCGACCATGTGGTCTGTAAAGCCACCGTCACCTGCACTCTCGTCATGGTGCGCACCAGTCCAGCACAGCCGTCACTACACAAATGGCTGTTTGCAGTCACTGCATACCTTTCACTGCATCTGTGACTGCACATTGTATTATACCCGGCAGTCAGTGCATAACTTGATTCATTACAATTATGGCCTCAAAAAGTCCTCCTGAGTCCTGTATTGTTATTTTTGGTCACTACTTCTGGGCGGGCATGCCTGCCTGCTGCCCTCCTTGCCTGGATGTGTGGTGGTAGCCATTTCTTAGGCTTCAACTCTGGAACGCAATAGAAACTGGATTCCCCGTCCATTACCCGTGGTCAGTCACCATTGTACTGAGACTATAGTACCATCTACAGTTTCACACAATTGAAAAAAATGTCAAACTTGCCCTCCATAAAACATTCTTGGCAAATGCTTTCGACTTGGTTTGTCTTCTGCTGGGTCAAGGGTCCATCTGACCACAGATGCCTGGTCTGCAAAGCACGGTCAGGGCAGGTACAGCATGGGTCTCAGCAGGCTCCCACTTCGGGCCGCAATCCAACCTTGATTCCCCGGCCATTACCCCTGGTGACAATGGCAGACTTGCCCTCCATAACGGATTCCCATTAAAGGATTTAAAGTCAATTAATTTTGAAAACAGCAGGGCCTCCTGAGTCCCGTATTGTTATTTTTGGTCACTACCTCGGGGCGGGCATGCCTGCTGCCCTCCTTGCAATGGATGTGTGGTGGTAGCCGACCGTTTGTTAGGCTCCAACTCCGGACCGGAATCACACCAGGAAGGGTTCCCCCGCCATTACCATTGGTCACAATGGCAGACTTGTCCTCCATAATAGATTCTCGTTGCAGGTACTGAACAGCAAGTAGAAAAATGTAATGTAAAAAAAATAGATGTACGCTTAAACAATGGTAGAGAAAGAACCTTCGAAAGTTGATAAGGCAGACAGACATTACCTAACCAGACATCACTGAGTGAGGAAGAGCAATCCTCACCATGGTACGCAGTTGTCCAGCACGGCCGTCACTACACAAACAGCTGTTTGCGGTGCGTTACACAGTGAGTTTGGTGTGTCAGTGTGAAGCAGTACACTAATTACACTCCCTGATTGATGTATACACATGCAAGATGTTTTAAAGCACGTTAGGCCTGCAATTTAGCATTCAATGGGATTTCTGCCCTTAAAATGCTGCTTTGCGTTCAGTCCAGATTTTTCCCCGGGACTTTTGGCATCTATCCCACTCCGCCATGCCCCCCTCCAGGTGTTAGACCCCTTGAAACATCTTTTCCATCAGTTTTGTGGCCAGCATCATTTTTTCTATTTTTCAAAGTTCGCCTCCCCATTGAAGTCTATGGCGGTTTGCAAACTTTTTTGCGAACCGAACCTTCCGCGGAAGTTCGCGAACCTAAAATCGGAGGTTCGGCCCATCACTACTGTATACATGGATACATTTTCAGATGTAATTTACTCTTTTGATGCTGATATCCGTATAATGTATTTGCGCAGGTTGCTTTTTGATCCTCTGTAATTAGATACTTGATGTTTTCTGATTGTGCTACTAGAAGGCTTTTTAACAAAATCTTCTTTGTACACTTGGCTTCACCATTTTAAATGTGTTTTGTATTGGCAGTATTGGTAGTAATGCCCATCTTTGGGTGGGCATTCGACTATTTGTCTAGTTGCTCCATGTTCGGTATGATTAAAGAGACTCTGAAGCGAGAATAAATCTCACTTCAGACCTCATAGTTAGCAGGGGCATGTGTGCCACTGCTAAAATGCTGCTATCCCGCGGCTAAACAGGGGTCCCTTACCCGCCGAAATCCCCTCCGTGCAGCCGGGGATCACTTCCTGATTGAGGCAGGGCTAACCGCCGCAGCCCTGCCCCACGTGCGTCTGTCAGCGCGTATCTCCGCCTCTCCCTCACCCCTCTGTCTTCCTTCACTGAGAGGGGCGGGGGAGAGGCGGCGATGCGCCGCTAATAGACACGCTGTGAGGCAGGGCTGCAGCCGTTAGCCCTGCCTCTAGGAGCAGCAAAATCTACGACCAATTTGGTTGTTGATTTTGCGGGGGGGGTCTGGGGGTAAAGGGACCCCCGTTTAGCCGCGCGATAGCGGCGTTTTAGCAGCTAACTATGAGCTCTGAAGCGAGAATTATTCTCGCTTCAGTGTCTCTTTAAGGGGCCATGCAGAGCACCGTATCGTGAGCTGTTTTCTGTGTATTTGCTGATGGGTTACATAATATTGGAGAAATCCTTTTACCCTACAACGGTGCAACGGGACATCCTTCCTTGTTTACTGCCTTAGATAACATCGTTGTAAAAAGGGGGCAAACGATTACAGTTTATTGAGCAATGCTTTATTTGTTGCACTTTCAATATGTTTAAGTACACTAACACTTTACATGTCCTTCTTTACTTGTAGACAGGAACTTACAGAGCTGGAGAGCTCCATGGTGAATATAATCCGGGTCTTCCATTCTTATGCGGGAGAAAACTGTAAGCTGAGGAAAAAAGATCTGAAAGAGTTAATCAATGCTCAGATGTCCACATTTGTCAAGGTGAGAAAATGTGGCCTCTTTGAGATGTACTGTAAAAATCTGTAGAAATTTCAGGACACTCAGAAAAAATGAACTAATTACGTGTACATTATTTTATTTCTTTTTTTTAGAGCTTGATTATATCTGAGAAAAACATACAGTATATTATTATATTCAATAATGATAGAATATTGAACGTTTAAATAAAAACTACTCAGGGGCATAATTATACATTTCTGGACTTCATGGCATCATTTTGATTGACCAAAAATGCCCCCCCCCCCCCCCCCCCATATAGCTTTCCCTGATGGTTCAGTGGTCCTTATAGTTTGCATTCTTTCCAAATGTTAAAACTCCCATGTGAACCCAGTCTCAGAAATGTAAAAACACGCCTTCCTCACTTTTTTGTACATATCAGACTGTATACTGTATATACTGTATCATAAAAAATGTGCTGAAAAGTTACCCCCCCCCCCCCCCCCGGCTTATATGCAAGTCAGTGGAGCAAAACAGATGGTGGAGCAGATTTTGTTAATGTTTAAACCAAAGGAGGTTTTTTGGTGCATTCTATACCTATCATTCAAATTATTACCCCTAAGTGTAGGTCTGCTGCATAAATGTCACATTTACATTCCTATAATTATAGACAAATACAGATGAACCCTGTGCTGCCTTACAGTCCACTAAATAACGTCCACAGAATATGACTTTGAACAGGCTTTTCCGTCCAATCTTCAGTGCCAATGCACCTCAAAGAAATACAAACATAAAAAGTTAATCGCATAGATTGTAATGCTGCAGAAATCTTCCACCTTATGTTCCCCGTGTGGTTTATTACAGATTCACCGCCTTTTCGTGCTCCAGGAAAAGCCTGTTCAAAGTCATATTCTGTGGACGTTATTTAGTGGACTGTAAGGCAGCGCAGGGTTCATCCGTATTGTCTATGGGTTTTGTTAATGGCAGAGGAGCGTAAGGATTGTACACTACTGATCCTGCTCTTACCAGCTTGCACCCTGCTGTGTCCATGCCCCATCTCCCGCAACATGGTGTGCAGAGTGTGCTGCTCAAGAGTACCTGTGTCCCCTGGCTTGTGGAGTGAAGCGCGCAAGCAATGTGTGGCTTCTTGAGACACAGCTGTGTGATCCTGTGGCACATCTGGCTATGGGTAGGTGGCTGACTTGTACTGGGGGAACATCTGGCTACTGTGAAGGGGGTTATATTGGGGAGGGAGCTTATACGCGAGTCAATCACTTTTTCCTGGTTTCTGAGGGGAAAGTGGGTACCTCAGCTTGTACAGGGGTCTGCTTATATGCGAGTGTATTTCTCTGTATTGTCTAAATGTGCCAATAAACAGTGGTACTGTGCATTTAAACTGTAGATTTCAGTATTGGTTTATTGACCTGGAGATGTCATAGACAGCATATTCTGGTACCACGTGGGACGCAGTGCACTTAGGGCCCATTTATATAGCAATGACAAAACAACTCTATTCTTCACTCAACATAACTGTACCTTGTGGCACTTTGCTATATGACTTATTTTGAAAAGAAGAATGTTTTTGTTTTTTGAAGAAGACATTGCTGCAAAGTGCAGTTGTTGTTGCTCTGCTCTATTGGGCAGTATATAATGTATTGTTCACATTATGCTGTAAACACAGATGCCAAACGCGATTAACATATACCAAAATACAAGGTACAAAAGTAGCATATTATACAAACGTATTAGATAATAGATATCTCTATTACATCACTTATTAAAGAATTTATAGACATTTAAATAACAAAATGGTTTCTCTGTGTTGTCTTTTTCACAGCAAGTTCAAGATACAAAGACACTTGATGTCATTTTCTCAGATTTGGATGCAAACCATGACCATGAGATCGATTTTAGTGAATTTGCAGCACTGGTTGCTATGGTTACCTCAGCGTGCCACACCTCCTTTCATGAAATCGAATAAAAACACAGAACCCTTGAGGCGCCACCAACAGCATGCAACAGAAAGAGACTATCCTTTAATATTTCAATAAAGTATTATTTGACTAGCTAATGATTACAAGTTTAATTTTTCCAAGATGGCACACTAAAAGTGAGATGACACACCATCCTCCCCACTGCCACCATTCGGATTATATTTGTTTAACAATTGGTATTAACTGTTATACATCCATCCTAATTGGCCATTGCTGTGGAAGCCTAATGCTTATATTATTTAATGCCATTGCATATGAACTCTACAAAAACAAAGATAAGACCAACATTCCACATCTCTCTAAATGCGGAATTCTCACTACTACAGTGCTAACTGGAATCGCTAAGTATATAAAGTATCAGATGACTAAAATATGCTATTGTGCTTTATTCATTTCACTTTTTCTCCTAAGTTCTCTCCTAGGTGATATTTTCTTATCTTATCAGCAAAGGATCTTTGTCTTTTAGGTCGCATTCACAGTGGGATGTTATGGTCGCACATTATACAATCTTATAACACAGCTTAACGCACTGCAATGCTAATCCTATGGGCCATTCACAGTGCGACGTTGAAGTCGCATTAAAAAATGCTGCGTTGTGGTAACTCACTGCTTGCAGTGCATTACCTCTTAACACAGACAAGTTGTGACTTTAACGTTGCATTAAACTGCAACGTCCCACTGTGAATACAGCCGTAGTGCTTTTTCACAGGAACAGCTGACAGCAGCATGCTTAAAGAGGAACTCCAGTGAAAATAATGTAATAAAAAAGTGCTTCATTTTTGCAATAATTATGTGTAAATGATTTAGTCAGTGTTTGCCCATTGTAAAATCTTTCCTTCGCCCTGATTTACATTCTGACATTTATCACATGGTGACATTTTTACTGCTGGCAGGTGATGTCACTGGAAGTAGCTGCAGCTTGCTTTTTTGGCAGTTGGAAACAGCTGTAAACAGTTATTTCCCACAATGCAACGAGGTTCACAGACAAAAAACTACCAGGACCATGGTCCTCACAGTTTCCTGTGGGAGGGTTTTCACCACAATATCAGCCATACAGAGCCCCCGGATGATCCGTTTGTGAAAAGGAATAGATTTCTCATATAAAAGCGGGTATCAGCTACTGATCGGGATAAAGCTCAATTCTTGGTCAAAGAAACAATTTTCTATAAAACCCACATTCCTGTAGAGCTTTTAACCAGCAACACTAGAAGCCTTTTCAGAGGTCTCTCAGCACAGCCTAAGGGAAAAAAAATATATAGCTTTGTATCTGTGGGGTGGGGGGGGGGGGTAGAGGGAGGCAGAGCTGCAATATGTAGCTAGGTTTATACTTACATGGAGCTTTTTCCAGCCCCCTGCAGTACGTGAGCTCCCACTGTGTCCTTCCAGTACCGTCCGTTCTCTCGCTGTGAGCCTCGATAGTCGCTGACTACTGCACATGCGCAGCCCTAATAAAAGTGCCCAGGGATGCGTGCCTCATTGACCACTCAGCCCTGGGCGCTCTGTCTCTATGCTGACATTGCCCTCTGTAGTCATGTGACAGATGGTGATCTCAGCATGGTGATGGGACCCAGGGAGGACACAAAGAAGATGGGCTGATGTGGCTGGAACTAGTGTTGGGCGAACAGTGTTTGCCACTGTTCGGGTTCTGCAGAACATCACCCTGTTCGGGTGATGTTCGAGTTCGGCCGAACACCTGATGGTGTTCGGCCAAACTGTTCGGCCATATGGCCGAACTAAGAGCGCATGGCCGAACGTTACCCGAACGTTCGGCTAGCGCTGTGATTGGCCGAACGGGTAACGTGTAGTGTTGGGCGAACATCTAGATGTTCGGGTTCGCGAACGTTCGCCGAACATCGCCGCGATGTTCGGGTGTTCGAGCCGAACTCCGAACATAATGGAAGTCAATGGGGACTCGAACTTTCGTGCTTTGTAAAGCCTCCTTACATGCTACATACCCCAAATTTGCAGGGTATGTGCACCTTGGGAGTGGGTACAAGAGGAAAAAAAAATTAGCAAAAAGAGCTTATAGTTTTTGAGAAAATCGATTTTAAAGTTTCAAAGGGAAAACTGTCTT
Source organism: Hyperolius riggenbachi (assembly GCF_040937935.1). Lineage (NCBI taxonomy): Eukaryota > Metazoa > Chordata > Amphibia > Anura > Hyperoliidae > Hyperolius > Hyperolius riggenbachi. Next base: position 146,631,355 of record NC_090647.1, on the reverse strand, counting down.
TTAAATGCGGGAAATGTCTGTTTTCTTTGCACAGGTAACATGCTTTTTGTCGGCATGCAGTCATAAATGTAATACATATAAGAGGTTCCAGGAAAAGGGACCGGTAACGCTAACCCAGCAGCAGCACACGTGATGGAACAGGAGGAGGGTGGCGCAGGAGGAGAAGGCCACGCTTTGAGACACAACAACCCAGGCCTTGCATGAGGACAAGAAGCGTGCGGATAGCAATTTGCATTTTGTCTGCCGCCATGCAGTCATAAATGTAATACAGATGAGAGGTTCAATAAACAGGGACCGGAAACGCTAACCCATCACAGATGTTCATTGTTCATGTTACTTGGTTGGGGTCCGGGAGTGTTGCGTAGTCGTTTCCAATCCAGGATTGATTCATTTTAATTTGAGTCAGACAGTCTGCATTTTCTGTGGAGAGGCGGATACGCCGATCTGTGACGATGCCTCCGGCAGCACTGAAACAGCGTTCCGACATAACGCTGGCTGCCGGGCAAGCCAGCACCTCTGTTGCGTACATTGCCAGTTTGTGCCAAGTGTCTAGCTTCGATACCCAATAGTTGAAGGGTGCAGATGGATTGTTCAACACAGCTATGCCATCTGACATGTAGTCCTTGACCATCTTCTCCAGGTGATCGGTGTTGGAGGTGGATCTGCACGCTTGCTGTTCTGTGTGCTGCTGCATGGGTGTCAGAAAATTTTCCCACTCCAAGGACACTGCCGATACCATTCCCTTTTGGGGCACTAGCTGCGACTTGTGTTGTTTGCTGCCCTCCTGGTCGTCCTGGGTTTGCGGAAGTCAGTCTGTCGGCGTACAACTGCCTAGAGGAGGGGGAGGATGTCAATCTCCTCTCTAAAGTCTCCACAAGGGCCTGCTGGTATTCTTCCATTTTGACCTGTCTGACTCTTTCTTCAAGCAGTTTTGGAACATTGTGTTTGTACCGTGGATCCAGAAGGGTATAAACCCAGTAATTGGTGTTGTCCAGAATGCGCACAATGCGTGGGTCGCGTTCAATGCAGTCCTAGGCCGAAGAGGTCATAGCCTAGGGTCACAAAAACCTGTTCATTTGGGCAATTTCAATGGTAGTGATGCTGACGTACATAAATCTCAGCCATGGCCGTTAGCAACGTCTGAATTTCACGAAATGTCTCATGCAGGTAGAAGACATATTGTTAGACTTGGATTCCAAAGATGGGGTCCCTACATCTCTGCAAACCAGAGTAACAGGGGTCCAAATTTGGTAAAATCCCCCATAGGCTTTCATTGCCTCCCTATTTCACTTTCCAAAATCTCACATCTTTTCAAAGGGCAATTGCTCAGCAGTGGCAAATTTTCTAGCATTGTAGGGACCCTTAGGGGGAACATGACTGGTGAGTTTCAGGTCCCTAGGCCGAAGAGGTCATAGCCTAGGGTCACAAAAACCTGTTTATTTGGGCTATTTCAATGGTAGTGATGCTGACGTACATAAATCTCAGCCATGGCCGTTAGCAACGTCTGAATTTCACGAAATGTCTCATGCAGGTAGAAGACATATTGTTAGACTTGGATTCCAAAGATGAGGTCCCTACATCTCTGCAAACCAGAGTTACAGGGGTGCAAAATTGGTAAAATCCCCCATAGGCTTTCATTGCCTCCCTATTTCACTTTCCAAAATCTCACATCTTTTCAAAGGGCAATTGCTCAGCAGTACCAAATTTTCTAGCATTGTAGGGACTCTTAGGGGGATCATGACTGGTGAGTTTTGCCACTGCTGAGCCATTGCCCTTTGAAATGGTGTGAGATTTTGGAACGGTAAATAGTAGGCCCAATGAAAGCCTATGGGGGGATTTTACCAATTTTGGAGCCCTGTAACTCTGGTTTGCAGAGATGTAGAGACCCCATCTTTGGAATCCAAGTCTAACAATATGTCTTCTACCTGCATGAGACATTTCGTGAGATTCAGACGTTGCTAACGGCCATGGCTGAGATTTATGTACGTCAGCATCACTACCATTGAAATAGCCCAAATAAACAGGTTTTTGTGACCCTAGGCTATGACCTCTTCGGCCTAGGGGCCCGAAACTCACCAGTCATGTTCCCCCTAAGGGTCCCTACAATGCTAGAAAATTTGCCACTGCTGAGCAATTGCCCTTTGAAAAGATGTGAGATTTTGGAAAGTGAAATAGGGAGGCAATGAAAGCCTATGGGGGATTTTACCAATTTTGCACCCCTGTAACTCTGGTTTGCAGAGATGTAGAGACCCCATCTTTGGAATCCAAGTCTAACAATATGTCTTCTACCTGCATGAGACATTTCGTGAAATTCAGACGTTGCTAACGGCCATGGCTGAGATTTATGTACGTCAGAATCACTACCATTGAAATTGCCAAAATAAACAGGTTTTTGTGACCCTAGGCTATGACCTCTTCGGCCTAGGTCTGCATTGAACGCGACCCACGCATTGAGCGCATTCTGGACAACACCAATTACTGGGTTTATACCCTTCTGGATCCACGGTACAAACAATGTTCCAAAACTGCTTGAAGAAAGAGTCAGACAGGTCAAAATGGAAGAATACCAGCAGGCCCTTGTGGAGACTTTAGAGAGGAGATTGACATCCTCCCCCTCCTCTAGCCAGTTGTACGCCGACAGACTGACTTCCGCAAACCCAGGACGACCAGGAGGGCAGCAAACAACACAAGCCGCAGCTAGTGCCCAAAAGGGAATGGTATCGGCAGTGTCCTTGGAGTGGGAAAATTTTCTGACACCCATGCAGCAGCACACAGAACAGCAAGCGTGCAGATCCACCTCCAACACCGATCGCCTGGAGAAGATGGTCAAGGACTACATGTCAGATGGCATAGCTGTGTTGAACAATCCATCTGCACCCTTCAACTATTGGGTATCTGTGACGTATGCACAGTCACCCACCAATTCCTGTTCCCTTTGCTGCAGTTTACCATAAAGCCTCAGACCCTGAGGGAATCCTGAAGACAGTCAGAACTGCAGGCAAAGTAACCTTTTGGATTGGTTGGTGAGTCCACACACAGTCCAATTTCGATTGTATATACAATCGATACAATCTGTGCTCTCATATAGAGGCCAGGTCGCTGCCACCAATCCGCAATAAAAGCGTGCGAATGCGCTAATTCTAACTCTAGCTAAATCCTGTAGAAAAAAGGGTTAATTAGACAACCTTTCTAGAGATAGCGAAACTAACAATATTTAATATCAAAACAGTTATGGTAACATGTCTCTCTGAAGATGTGAATTCTTTTGGCGGAGATTTGTTTCAGAACAGCACTTAGACTAACGATTTTTAAATCGTTTATTTAAAGAAATAATGCAAAACAAAATATAGCAATAGAAACAATTTGATACAGAAATAATAAGAGTTCAATATGAAAATAATAGCTGATTACAGTCTGAGCAGTTTGTCAAGTTACCGTGTCCTTTGCGGTAGGTCCCACAGAGATATATAGTCCAATTCTGGAAAGTTCTGTGGAATAGGTATTAATCCTTTTATCATCCAGCCCAAATCCGTGATGGTACAGGATGGCTGGGCAAAAGACTCTCCCTCCAGGCTGAGTGTCAGTCAGTTTTAGCTCTTTCTCTGCCAGGGGGTGGAGTTGTAAAAGGAGATGTTTCCCCCCTTAACAATCTGACCTCAGGCTGCTGAAGTCCGCCCCTATTGTCTGAGGGACAGAATTGGCAGTTTCTCCAAGTATGCCATAACTCAGCGGATATCTGACATATCATATAAAACCCAACATTTTACATTCCGTCAGCATGCGCTGAACCAATCGATATCAAACTCGCTTGGAGTGCCACCTTCCCTGCCTATGTAATAGATATCTCAGGCTGTGAGATGACTAGGTGGTCGGTTAACGTCTCAGAAGGTGTGCTGCGCTATTCGCATGGCGTACTGTGAGTTGTGGACCGCTGGGCCCAAACGGTTCCGCAATATCCATCGAATTATGGACTACTATGAAATGAGATATCAAAAGCTCATTAAGCCAGAGACATGTCTCTGGGTGTTCTCAAGACAGGCAGGAATGTCACCTAATGATTTTACAATGCGTTCCTGTATCCTGCTTCTTATCAGCAATTCTTCGTAGTAGATCTGTGAGCTATGTGAATGCTCTGGTTTCTTGGGTTTTATTGGGGATCGTCAGGAAGTGTAAATAAGCACTCACATTCCTCATTGCAGGGCTGGTGAGCTGGAAGAACACTCATTTTTTTCTAAAAGCAGGCTAATGCATTTAAAGGGGTACTCCAGAACTGATTTTGTGCGCAATTACATGCGCTTGCCGCAATGGCGTTCGCGGAATCGTGACACCTCCCCCCGAACTCGTTGCGGTGGGGCTAGGCATTCCCACAATGCCTTGTACTGAGCAACTTACTCCTTTGGTGTTGTAGGGTTCACCACAGCGAGAAAGGCCATCTGCGTTTTGGTGGCGACTCCCCGCCTTATGCTGGATGGTGAAATCGTACTGCTGTAGCGCCAGGCTCCAACGTAGGAGTTTCCCGTTGCTACCCGCAGTGCGATTCAGCCAGTTAAGGGGGTTGTGGTCAGTGATGACCGTGAAGGACCGACCGTAAAGGTACGATTGTAACTTCTGGAGGGCCCACACAATCGCCAGGCACTCTTTCTCAGTTGTAGCGTACACCACTTCCCTGGGGAGTAACTTTCGGCTCAGGTAGACGACAGGGTGTTCGTTTCCGGTCGCATCCACCTGGCTGAGAACGGCCCCTAGACCAAAGTCAGAGGCATCGGTCTGCACTATAAACTGACGGCTAAAGTCTGGGGCTTGAAGGATGGGAGCGCTAGCCAGCGCCTCCTTCAAGGCCCGAAAGGCCTCTTCGCAGTGTGGGGTCCACGGGACAGTTTGGGGTTGTTTTTTACCCGTTGCGTCAGTCAGGGGTTTGGCCAGGGTACTATAGTTGGGAACAAACTTCCTATAGTATCCTGCCGTCCCCAGGAACGCCTGCACCTGTTTCTTGGTGACAGGTCTCGGCCATGACAGGATGGCGTCGATCTTTCCTGTCTCAGGCCTCAGTTGCTGACTTCCTACTCGGTGTCCAAGGTACTGTACCTCGGTCATGCCAATTTGACATTTGCTGGGTTTTACAGTCAGATTGGCAGTGGACAGTTTCTCTAATACTTGCGCTAGGTGGTCAAGGTGGTCCTCCCAGGTTGGGCTGAATACGGCGATATCATCCAGATATGCAACCGCAAAACCGTGCATCCCTTCCAGCAGGTCATTCATAGCCCGCTGAAAAGTGGCTGGAGCATTCTTCATACCAAAAGGCATCACAGTAAATTCATAGAGGCCAAAGGGTGTGATGAACGCCGATTTCTCTCGTGCGTCAGGCGCGAGGGGAATCTGCCAGTATCCACGGCTCAAATCCATGATTGTTAGGTAGCTGGCAGAGGCCAGCTGATCTAACAGTTCATCAATTCGAGGCATGGGATACGCATCGGTTGTGGTGATGTCATTCAGTCTCCTGTAGTCAACACAGAACCGCGTGGTCTTGTCCTTCTTGGGAACAAGGACGACCGGGGCAGCCCATGGACTCGAGGATTTCTGTATGACTCCTAACTGCAGCATCTCCTCAATCTCTTGCTTCATCTGTACCTGCACCTCCGGAGAGGTCCGATAGGGGAATTGCCTTATGGGCGCGTGGGTCCCCGTATCTACCCTGTGGACTGCTAAAGAGGTTTGCCCAGGGGTTCCTGAGAATGTGTGCCTATAGGTTTTTAGCACTTTTCCCAGCTGGGCTTGCTGGGAGTGCGAAAGATGGGGGTTGACATGCAAGTCGTCGGCCACTTCTCGTATGCCCACTAGCAAGTCTGGCAGTGGATCGGCCTCTCCCTGTTCTAACTGACTGCACACCGCTAGCACATATTGGGTTCGGTCCTCATGGGCTTTTAGCATGTTCACATGGAACAGTTTCTGTCGCTTACCTCCCAAACTCACCAGGTAAGTGACTGGGGTTACTTTTTTCAGGATGGTGTACGGTCCTTCATATGCGGCCTGCAATTTGTTTTGCCGCACCGGAAGCAGCGCGTACACCATGTCGCCTTCTGCAAATGATCGGTCCCAGGCAGTACGGTCGTACAGGGCCTTCTGCTTGGCCTGGGCCTTGGTCATGTTTTCAGTCACCATGGCAGCGAGTGACTCCATTTTGTCCCTGAATTTAAGGACATAATCCACTACTGAGACTTCTGAGGGGTCACTTTTGCCCTCCCAGGCCTCACGAATCAATTTTAATGGCCCGCGGACATCTCTTCCATACAGGAGTTCAAAGGGCGAGAACCCTGTGGACTCCAGCGGCACTTCTCTGTAGGCAAATAGCAGATGAGGCAAGTATCGCTCCCAGTCCTTACCTTGTGATTCAGCGAACGTTGTCAGCATTTGCTTTAACGTGCCATTGAATCGTTCACACAAACCGTTGGTCTGTGGGTGGTAGGGACTGGAGACCATATGTGTCATTTGTATTTTCTCACAGAGGGCTTCCATTAGCTTAGACAGAAAGCAGGAGCCTTGGTCAGAGATCATCTCTGCTGGGAAGCCCACACGCGTGAAGATTCCAATTAAGGCGTCTGCTACTGTCTCAGATCTAAGGGAAGACAGTGCCACTGCCTCTGGATAACGAGTGGCATAATCCACACACGTTAATATGTACCGCTTGCCAGACCTGCTTGCAACGGGCAGAGGGCCTATTATGTCCACTGCCACCCTCCGGAAGGGCTCGTCAATGATTGGCAGTGGGCACAAGGGAGCTTTCCGGGTACTCCCGGCCGTTTTTACCCTCTGGCATGTGGTACAAGATCGGCAGTAATTAGTCACATCTACTCGTATCTTAGGCCAGTAAAAGTGTTTCTGAACACGTGCTCGGGTTTTGTGTATGCCCAAGTGTCCCGCCAGTGGGATGTCATGTGCTGTCTTGAGCACATGCCCTCTGAACTCACTGGGTACCACTAACCATCTTGTGTTCTCGCCTGGGTCACTCTGTACAGCTTCGCTGTACAGCCTGCCATTGTCCCAATACACTCTGAATTGAGCCCCCTCAGCTGGTGGCTTAGCGGCCTGGGCCCTAAGCTCTTCCAGGCTGGGGTCATTCTGCAAGGCCTGCAAGAATGCAGGACTGCAGGTCTCAGTTAGCTGACCAGTGGCATAGGAGGTCAGCTGAGGAGAAGTACTTTCCCTGGGGTCAGAGTTAGGCGCAGGGGCCTGCTCGGAGCTCAGGTCACTGGACACACTGGGAGTGTTGGCCAGCACATTTACACATACATTGTCATCACACAATATATCACTTTCAACATTATCACAGGCCTGTCGGTCAGAGGGATCAGAGTAGGCCGAGACCTCCTCTGGTGGCTCTGAGCTCAGGCTCTTAGCCCTATTACGGGTAATGGCTAGAACAGGTACAATACAATCCACATCACAGTTATCAGGGACACATGCATTTTCATCAGTGATGACAGGTGCAGAAACATGTAAATGACAATCAGTGGGTTGTAAGTCTACATCTGATACCTCCCGCCCAGCTGCGTTAGGTATGGTAGAAAAAACAGTTAAAGTGTCCCTGTCCCTATGTTTTCCCAAAGGTTTGCACAGTACCTGGTTTTGTTCAGGGAGTCCGGCTTGGGCCTCCTGCATGTCCGCAGGGTACTCGTAACGGCACACAAGGGTGCCCAGATCCATGCCAAGCACGGTTTCAACAGGAATATCATCCAAGACCCCAACAACCCGCTCTTGGCATCCAACTCCCCAGTCGATCGCAACTCGGGCCTGGGCAACATGGGTGCGAGTACCTCCGACTCCTGTCAGGGTGAGGTACTTTCCTGGGAGGATATCCTCCTCCTTAAAAAGACTTGAGCGAACTAGGGTAATATCGGCTCCGGTATCACGGAATCCGATGACGGTCTGCCCGTTCACAACAACAGGCTGGTGATTGCTGGATCCCTGTTGCATTTGGGGACCACCGACGAGCAGCACATTGGATGGAGTTGCGGCGTTGCTGACCCCGGCTGGGCCAGATGGTGGTGTGGAGTTGCTAGCCCCCTGTGGGCTAGATGGCTGGGCTGACTTCCTCGCATAGCAGTTTTGCTTGGTGTGTCCGGGCCTGTGACACAGCTCACACCAGGGCTTCCTTGCCTCACGGTTCCCAGGGCCAGCAGGCCTGCCTTCTCTCCAGTTCTGGGACAGGGCTCTGTCTCTGTCAGGTACCAGGGATTTTCGAGTATCTGGTACCGCCGGTCTGCGGGTCTCCGGGGCCGCGGGTTTGCGAAGATCCGGCACCCGGGTGGCAACAAACATGTCTGCCAGCTCAGCAGCTTCTTTGGCAGACGGAGGCTTCCGCTCCAACACAAACTGCCTCACATCTGCAGCACATATAGCGAGGAACTGATCATGGATCATCAGATCCGCAATAGCTTCAAAAGTCTTTTCTTTAAGGCAGAGCCGGGACAAGGTCCTCCAGCACCCAAGGCTGAGACACCAAAGTGCGCCCCTCCGTCCCTGCCACCCGAGCCATCAAACACTGATTGCTATTAGACTAAGAGGCGCCACAGGGTCCACAACCTCCCCAACACCTTAATATCTAGTTATCTGGCTTGCAGTCACTGCCATGTATCCCCTTTTCTTATTTCTTTCTGCTTCAAACACAATTAGGAATGACAGCTGAATGAATTCTGCACCCCCTCATACACTGCGCCCTGAGGCTGGAGCCTCTCCAGCCTATGCCTCGGCCCGGCCCTGCTTTAAGGACTCGAACCCATTGATGGAAGGTGGTGCCCAGACGGCTAACCACATCTGTGTGAGAGTCTGCGGGTGCCTTCTGCAGGGCACGGAACTTTTTCCGGTAAACTTCAGGAGTTAACTGGAACTTAGCGATTATAGCCTCCTTGATAGCTTTACAATCACCGTCTTGATCGGTGGGCATCTCGGCATAGGCATCCAGCGCTTTACCAGTCAGCTGGGGTGTCAGATGGATGGCCCACTGTGCCTCTGGGATGCGAAACTGTCGGCACGCTTTCTCAAACGACCGCAGATAGAGATCAATGTCCACCCCCTTTTCCATGACAGGAAATTTTGCTTTGGGGGTCACAGGCACAGGCATCGGTGTACCCCCTGCAAGAAGATGGCTAGGGGTGGAAGACTGCTCTGCCTGTCTCATCCGGGCCAGTTCAAGGGCACGCTGATGCTGCAACTCCTCTCTCTGGAGCTGGAACTGTCGCTCCTCTCTCCGCTCCTCTCTCCGGGACTGGAGAAGGAACTGCAGGTATGCCTGGTCGCCAGTGTCTCTCAGGTGCTGCAGCAGCTGCTGTTCCACCGGATCAGGGACAGGGAGGGATGGAACAGGGCTGTCGGTCCCTCTGTGAGGGTCATCTGCCGCATTTCTGGGTGCCTCAAAGTCCCTGTGGGTACTTTCAGTTTCCTGAGCTGTGTCTGCAACATCAGCACTTTCCGGCTCCCGAGTATCCTGTCTCTCTGGACTGGATTGTGGCAAGACATCAATCACCTGGCCATCGGCTTCCATGAGGATGGTCCTCAGTGTAGCTTGGGGTTTTCCCCGAAAATCGATGCCCCGAGCCTGACAAAGGTTTTGTAGGTCGGGCAAGGACATGTTTTGGTAATTGACTTGCTCAGACATAGCCAAATAAAAAACTGTAACAATCTGGTTCTATGCTATATCAAGATGCACCGTCTATGTGCTCAGAGCTTAAGCTCTGTAGAACAGTTACTTAAATAACAATGTTCTATTGTTCTGAAAATGATCTCCAAACAACTGCAAAAACTAACAGCAATTTGGGCTCCGCCCCACCGCTGCCTACCAATGTGACGTATGCACAGTCACCCACCAATTCCTGTTCCCTTTGCTGCAGTTTACCATAAAGCCTCAGACCCTGAGGGAATCCTGAAGACAGTCAGAACTGCAGGCAAAGTAACCTTTTGGATTGGTTGGTGAGTCCACACACAGTCCAATTTCGATTGTATATACAATCGATACAATCTGTGCTCTCATATAGAGGCCAGGTCGCTGCCACCAATCCGCAATAAAAGCGTGCGAATGCGCTAATTCTAACTCTAGCTAAATCCTGTAGAAAAAAGGGTTAATTAGACAACCTTTCTAGAGATAGCGAAACTAACAATATTTAATATCAAAACAGTTATGGTAACATGTCTCTCTGAAGATGTGAATTCTTTTGGCGGAGATTTGTTTCAGAACAGCACTTAGACGAACGATTTTTAAATCGTTTAAAGAAATAATGCAAAACAAAATATAGCAATAGAAACAATTTGATACAGAAATAATAAGAGTTCAATATGAAAATAATAGCTGATTACAGTCTGAGCAGTTTGTCAAGTTACCGTGTCCTTTGCGGTAGGTCCCACAGAGATATATAGTCCAATTCTGGAAAGTTCTGTGGAATAGGTATTAATCCTTTTATCATCCAGCCCAAATCCGTGATGGTACAGGATGGCTGGGCAAAAGACTCTCCCTCCAGGCTGAGTGTCAGTCAGTTTTAGCTCTTTCTCTGCCAGGGGGTGGAGTTGTAAAAGGAGATGTTTCCCCCCCTTAACAATCTGACCTCAGGCTGCTGAAGTCCGCCCCTATTGTCTGAGGGACAGAATTGGCAGTTTCTCCAAGTATGCCATAACTCAGCGGATATCTGACATATCATATAAAACCCAACATTTTACATTCCGTCAGCATGCGCTGAACCAATCGATATCAAACTCGCTTGGAGTGCCACCTTCCCTGCCTATGTAATAGATATCTCAGGCTGTGAGATGACTAGGTGGTCGGTTAACGTCTCAGAAGGTATGCTGCGCTATTCGCATGGCGTACTGTGAGTTGTGGACCGCTGGGCCCAAACGGTTCCGCAATATCCATCGAATTATGGACTACTATGAAATGAGATATCAAAAGCTCATTAAGCCAGAGACATGTCTCTGGGTGTTCTCAAGACAGGCAGGAATGTCACCTAATGATTTTACAATGCGTTCCTGTATCCTGCTTCTTATCAGCAATTCTTCGTAGTAGATCTGTGAGCTATGTGAATGCTCTGGTTTCTTGGGTTTTATTGGGGATCGTCAGGAAGTGTAAATAAGCACTCACATTCCTCATTGCAGGGCTGGTGAGCTGGAAGAACACTCATTTTTTTCTAAAAGCAGGCTAATGCATTTAAAGGGGTACTCCAGAACCGATTTTGTGCGCAATTACATGCGCTTGCCGCAATGGCGTTCGCGGAATCGTGACAGTATCGAAGCTAGACACCTGGCACAAACTGGCAATGTACGCAATAGAGGTGCTGGCTTGCCCGGCAGCCAGCATTATGTCGGAACGCTGTTTCAGTGCTGCCGGAGGCATCGTCACAGTCGGCGTATCCGCCTCTCCACAGAAAATGCAGACCGTCTGACTCAAATTAAAATGAATCAATCCTGGATTGGAAACGACTACGCAACACTCCCGGACCCCAACCAAGTAACATGAACAATGAACATCTGTGATGGGTTAGCGTTTCCGGTCCCTGTTTATTGAACCTCTCATCTGTATTACATTTATGACTGCATGGCGACAAAATGCAAATTGCTATCCGCACGCTTCTTGTCCTCATGCAAGGCCTGGGTTGTTGTGTCTCAAAGCGTGGCCTTCTCCTCCTGCGCCACCCTCCTCCTGTTCCATCACGTGTGCTGCTGCTGGGTTAGCGTTACCGGTCCCTTTTCCTGGAACTTCTTATATGTATTACATTTATGACTGCATGCCGACAAAAAGCATGTTACCTGTGCAAAGAAAACAGACATTTCCCTCATTTAAAAGACAGTTTTCCCTTTGAAACTTTAAAATCGATTTTCTCAAAAACTATAAGCTCTTTTTCCTCTTGTACCCACTCCCAAGGTGCACATACCCTGCAAATTTGGGGTATGTAGCATGTAAGGAGGCTTTACAAAGCACGAAAGTTCGAGTCCCCATTGACTTCCATTATGTTCGGAGTTCGGCTCGAACACCCGAACATCGCGGTGATGTTCGGCGAACGTTCGCGAACCCGAACATCTAGGTGTTCGCCCAACACTAGCTGGAACCTACCAAGGTGAGTGATCTTACAGCTCCGCTGTGCTCTCTGCACATGGGCCTCCCAGCAGTACCCATGAGTGTAGCTCGGGGTTACTGCTATTTGCAGCTAAATGTAACCCTGAACTGATTCAGGAATTTCCGCCAAAGAGGTTAATATCCATTCAGCACCTCCCACTCATGATCCACCCCCCTCTATAAAACAGAACAGGCTAATGGATGTACTCATGCACAGTTCACTGTAGGGGGACATAGGGGGCCCGCTCCTGCAGAGTGTAAGCAGCACGTCCTCCTCACTCCTCTCTTCAGAAGTCCTGTACAGTCTATCCCCACTATCTCCATGCAGCGCCTGAAGCATGGCAAATAACATGCAGGGAGGTGAGCCGCAAGGAGAAAAAAACTGTACGTCGCAGCTGAAGAGAAGAATGAGGAGGACATTTGGCTCCACTGGAAGCCAGCAATGTATTGCTACGTTCCCGCAGGAATATAGTTATTCACAGAGGGCCCAGCCAGAGTTTCATTTTTTTTTCAACAAGCCGGGTCAGTTACAAGGTATCCAATACAGAAGCGTGGTCAGGGACAAGCCGGGTCGGTAACAGGTATTCAATCTAGAAGAGGCTTAGTCAAGAGACAGGCACAATGTAATAGATAGCGGAGATGCCGCCGGGGCGGTGAGCGGCATGGCGGCTGTCTCCGTGTCTCAGTCGGCGGCCTCCGCCGCGCAGTTACATGTTGGAGTTTTGCCTGGTCCCTCAGTTGCACATAGACTGAGGGCTACGCACGCGCGCCAGGCGACAGGTCCTTTATGCAAGTAGAAGGGGAGTCAGCTGATCAGCCGGTCAGCTGACTCCAGCAGTGCTCCGGATTGGCTGAGTGACTGGGGCGGCGCTGTGGAGCGCTCTTAGTATATATAGGACCTGCCTGTCAGTTGCTCTTCGTCTGCTGTTGCAAATGCTATGTGTTAGCACTCAGACCTTAGTCAGATCCGAAAGTGTGCTAGAACCAGCAGGAGCTGGGGATCCACACTTAGTCAGATTCTGTTGATAGCTTAAAGTACTAATTGAATTGTATTATTTGTTATGACCCTCTGCTAGCCTTGACTACTCTTCTGTCTTCTGATTCTGTGCCTATGCCTATCTGATCTAGTTGCCGACTCAGCTTATCCCTCACTCTGATTCAGTCTTCTGTCTTTGTACCGTATCTGTCCGTGTGTTGCCGATCCTGCTTGCCTGACTCTTCTACCCTCACCAGTGAGCTTAGTTCTGGTGAGGGATTCTCAGTTTAGTAATCACCTGCTCCTCAGGTTGATAGCTGCAGTACAGTCTTAATCACCTGCTCCTCAGGTTGATAGCTGCAGTACAGTCTTAATCACCTGCTCCTCAGGTTGATAGTTGCAGTACAGTCTTAATCACCTGATCCTCAGGTTAATAGCTACAGTACTATCTGAATCACCCGCTCCTCGGGTGATAAAGTATATTCCGTTCTACTGTGCATCACCCGCTCCTCGGGTGAACCGATCACCAATTCATCTGTGTCTCCAGCCTGCTGGAGTACTGATTCCAGTGTTCTATAGAGATACCTCCCTCTACCAGCTCCTCTGGGATAGTGGGCATCTCTATCTATATTTACAGTTGCACCAAACACTTATTTTACACCTGGTTGTCCTGTGTCTTGCTATACTTGCATTATTGGTGATTCTGCAGATCACCACATAATCAGGTATAACATCTGTATTGCTGATACTGCAGATCACCAATAATCAGAAAATCTGTTCTTGCTGACACCAATCGTTACACACAAGTCCTCAGCAAGACAAGCACTTGGTGAGAGCACAATCTCAGCAACAAGCCCAACATTGGCTATAACAGGTGATAACTGAGGGCGCTCACCTTACATTTATACTAGCACTAAACCAATCAAAACTAAAAGAAATCCAAAGTGACCAATCCACAGAGAGAGTGTCAGCAGATTAGAGGTTAGACATATCTGATTATTGACAATTCCGCAGATCCTCAATAATCGGGTATATTTGTATTCTTGGGGATACTGCGGATCGCCAAGGATCAGATTCTCTCTCTGGTTGCTGACACCGATCGTTACACACGTCTGCCGCTTATCCAATGGGAGCTGACCACCATGCACTCCAGTGATGTCAGAGAGAAGCTGAGACCCAGAGGCTTGCGCCTCAGCATTGGGTCTCGGCGTTCCGACGCAATGAGCGGCCATTGAATCTTACAGCACCCTTCATGTAATTTCAGAATTCCTTTAATTCAATCTTTATATTTCTCATTCCTAATCCAAGGATAGTTCCACAGTACATCAGATTTATACAGACTATCACACAGCTTGAAACCCTCAGTCTATATCAGGGGTCCCCAAAGGTTTTGGGTCGAGGGCCGGATCAACATACTTCAGACTGCTGGGGGGCCGGAGTATACATAAAATGCAGGCCAGACAGTGAAGCATACCCAGGTGACAACCTGTAGTCCAATTGGACAGCAGTGTCCCCTGATGTGGAATTTGATTGGAAACCAGTGAAATTACTGTTTTCTGGCTTCCATGTGGATGGGTGGTGCCAGTACTGCTATTCTATATGTGGACCACCAATATTTAAAGATGTTGCTGACCACATCTAGAAGTAATACATTTTGTGTGGGGGGCCGGTAAAACAGCCTCAGGGGGCTGCATTCGGCCCGCGGGCCTTATTTTGAGGACCAATGGTCTATATGGTTAATTAGAAGTGCACCACAGAGTGCTTCAGAAGATGTAGGTACCTGTCCTCACTCCAGCTTGTATCTTCTAGTGTCTTGTGCAGCTTCTGAATTTGCCACTAGAGCTCCCCTCTACAGCTCTCATTAAAGCCTCTTTCTTTCTCACCAGGAAAGGGGGGGGGGGGTCTGAACTGTGCACTTGTCCTGACATTTTTCAGGGATGAGGGTGAGTTGCAGTACAATGGGGATCACCTGGGCGTCACCACACATCCAGCGTGGTGGCTCATAAAGGAAACCTGTAGGGGAAAAAAATTACCAATTTGGGATCTTACCACAGGAGAGAGAGGTCTCTGGATCCTCCCATTCCAGCGCTGTCCCCGCACAAAAACTCTTGACAAGCTGCTGCATACACGTGAGCTAAGTGCACAGTACCAAGGCCCAATCAGGCTTAGTATTTTTTGCCCAAGCCCAGGCAAGTTCATAATACTGTGCAGGCACAGAGCAGCCATGCATCAGGGGTTTAAAGAGAGCCTGAAGTGAAATTCATAAAAAAAAAATCCATTTCTGTAAAGGACTTACATTAGGGATGCTTTTCCCCCTCAAACCACTGCTCTGAGCACTTTAGTTTTGCTATAATAATGTTCTAAAAAATCTAGGATTTCCTGGATAAAATGGCCACGACCCCCGTTCCCGTTTCCGGGTTGCAGCTCCAGCCTGGCTAATTTATGCTAATGTTATGCGTCTGTCCAGGCGCATAGCTATGCATGCTGCATGCTAGTGCGCGCCACCCTGATCCAACTATCGTTCTGGGCATGGAGCAGGGTGGTCTGGCTGCACGCGCATCACATTGCACAAGTGTCCCAGCCACTACCTGGGCCACTACCTGCACGCATGAGGGGGCGGCATAATTGAGGCAGAATGAGCAGAGGGGCAGGGTGAGGCGGAGATCAACACATCAAGAGGCAGAGCTACTGCACACAGCTCTGCCTCCTCCTACCCCTGCATGGCATCAAAATCTACGACCTGGAAAGTCGTAATATTTTGCCAGTGAATTGCAGATGCATAATACCTCTTTTTTCAGTGGGAATGCAGCGATTCAGCTTGCCTGCCCATGATGAAGATGACTACAGTGAAAAAGAAGGTAAAAAAAAAAAGAGACTTCAGTGTCTCTTTAAGCACTGGAACAACCTGGCGGAGGAGGACATGGGAAGCCTCTAGACCACAGTTTCCCAACATATGTGCCGCGACACATTCATGTGTCGCGGCAGTCTCGGGGATGTGTCGCCGCTCTGCTGTCTTCCTCCCATGCTCTCTGCCTCTGCTTCGTGTAATTAGAGCAGGGCTGCAAGAAAATGGCCGCCGATGTCCACAAACACGGACGACGATGGCCATTTTGTTGTAGTCCTGCTCTAATTATACACAGAGTGGAGATAGAGCAGAGAGCGGGGCGCTGAAGAGACGTCATCGCTGGAATTCACGGAGCTGGGTGAGTGAGCCGCCTGCTCATACTACCTGGGGGGGAACACCAAGCTCCTGTGCTTGGTTACCTACACCTAACATCCTAAACTGGGGAGGCCTATGCTTAGCTAACCATACTTATGGCACCCTACAAACCTATACTGAGGACACCTATATACTTATACTGCAGGCACCCATATACCTATGCTAAGCACACCTATATACCAATACTGCAGGCACCTACATACCTTTACTGGGGACACCTATATACCTATATTACAGGCACCTACATACCTTTACTGGGGACACCTATATACCTATATTACAGGCACCTGCATACCTATACTGCGGGCACCCATATAACTATAATGCAGGCACCCATATACCTATAATGCAGGCACCTACATACCGTTACTGGGGACACCTATATACCTATATTGTAGGCACCTACATACCTATACTGAGGGCACCTACATACCTATACTGCGGGCACCTATATACCTATAATGCAGGCACCTACATACCTTTACTAGGGACACCTATCTATACTGCAGGCACCTACATACCTATACTGAGGGCACCTATCTATATATATAATAGAGTAAGTGCCTCAACCTTCAAGCAAGAAGAAGAAGTAGCACCCTGCCCCCAGGGCCGGTCCAAGCAAGAAGAAGGGGCTGGTCCAAGCAAGAAGAAGAAGTAGTGTCATATCAAACCAAGGGCAAAAAGAGGGATAATTTGCATATTCAGTAGCAGTGCATTGTGGGTAACCACAAATGTTCACTTATAGCTGAATTATTGCAGATTTGCTTCTGTTTTAAGAAGGAAAATTACACCAAGCTTTGCTTTCTTTAGTAGAAGGTCTTTTGGTCCCTTTTATCCCCTATACATTCCGAGTGGTTTGGGTCACCCTGAGCTGCTTGGTTACTCTGTTGTACTGGTCCAAGCTCTATCTCATACAGCCGTTTCAATCCCTGCCATGTACTGATGAGGACCAAAAGTCTGAAACAGGCTGTCTACATGTGGGTCTGATGTGACTGTGTAAAATTTAAAGCTACCGTATATACTTGCTATACACCAGCGGCTCGGGATGCTTGCTTGGCTTACCAAGGGGGAAAAGGGGTAATTTGCATATTCAGTAGCAGTGCATTGTGGGTAACCACAAATGTTCACTTATAACTGAATTATTGCAGATGTCCTTCTGTTTTAAAAAGGCAAATTACACCAATACAGTGTGCGGCATTGCAGGAAGTGACGACAGTGGAACGCACGATGGAACGCGGAAGAGGTGAGTCATCCCCGCCCGCTGCCTCTTACTAATAGTGGTGGCTGCTACTGTGCTTAAGCAGGAGAGGAAGCGCACATGGGGGACCAAGGTGAGGGGGAGGGGGGGGGGGGATGTCCAACCCCGTCCAACCCCCCTCTCCGCCGCTGTGCCCAATACCCCCTTTCTGCCCTCTACCCTCTTATGCGGCGTATGCTACGCTGCGGGTCGGCTAGTATACCTATATTGCAGGCACCTACACCTGACTTTCTATACTACTGGGGGCACCTATGCTGTGCTACCTATATTGAGGGTACCTACACTTGACTTCCTTTACTGGGGGCACCTGTACTTGGCTAACTAACTACTTATACTGAGTCTGAGGGCTTTTTTTAAATGGGGGCTAGGGGGCAAACCGTGGCTAAAATGCGCAGTGTAAATTGTCGTTGCTGTGCGATCATTCTAAATCAGGCGGGGGGGGGATGTGTCACGGAGATCTGAGCATTTGGCGTCATGTGCCACGACTTCGAAAACATTGGGAACCACTGCTCTAGACTCCAGACTCCGAGGCCCACTGCTGATCCGTGGGACATTTGCAGGTGGGCAGCGGGACTGTCCTCTCCCCCCCCCCCCCCATGGCACCCGCTTTTTCTCTTATATTCCTCTTTCCTGCCGGCATGTAACCGATTCACAGTTCACAGCAGCGCGTCTCCTGGCTGCTGTAATGAGGAGGAAACAGGAGAGCAGTTCCCATAGTAACGACGATACACATCGCCGCTACAGGAAGCCGTACTCTCTCCTGCTTCCTCCTCATCACAGCAGCCGGGAGACGCGCTGCTGTGAATCAGTTACACGCCGGCAGGAGAGAGGAATATAAGAGAAGGATCGGCCGCAGGCTAAGGTAACAGCAGGGCACTACCTACCCATACTGGGCACTATACTAGCTACGCTGGGGCACTATACTAGCTATACTGGGCACTATAATCGCTATACTGGCCACTATACTAGCTATACTGGGCACTATACTAGCTATACTGGGCTCTATACTAGCTTTACTGGGGCACTACCTTAGTGTTGGGCGAACACCTGGATGTTCGGGTTCGCGAACGTTCGCCGAACATGGCCGCGATGTTCGGGTGTTCGCGCCGAACTCCGAACATAATGGAAGTCAATGGGGACCCGAACTTTCGTGCTTTGTAAAGCTTCCTTACATGCTACATACCCCAAATTTGCAGGGTATGTGCACCTTGGGAGTGAGTACAAGAGGAAAAAAAATATTTGAAAAAGAGCTTATAGTTTTTAAGAAAATTGATTGTAAAGTTTCAAAGGAAAAAAATGTCTTTTAAATGCGGAAAATGTCATTTTTCTTTGCACAGGTAACATGCTTTTTGTCGCCATGCAGTCATAAATGTAATACAGATAAGAGGTTCCAGGAAAAGGGACCGGTAACGCTAACCCAGCAGCAGCACACGTGATGGAACAGGAGGAGGGCGGCGCAGGAGGAGAAGGCCACGCTTTGAGACACAACAACCCAGGCCTTGCATGAGGACAAGAAGCGTGCGGATAGCAATGCATTTTGTCGCCATGCAGTCATAAATGTAATACAGATGAGAGGTTCAATAAACAGGGACCGGTAACGCTAACCCATCACAGATGTTCATTGTTCATGTTACTTGGTTGGGGTCCAGGAGTGTTGCGTAGTCGTTTCCAATCCAGGATTGATTCATTTTAATTTGAGTCAGACGGTCTGCATTTTCTGTGGAGAGGCGGATACGCCGATCTGTGACGATGCCTCCGGCAGCACTGAAACAGCGTTCCGACATAACGCTGGCTGCCGGGCAAGCCAGCACCTCTATTGCGTACATTGCCAGTTCGTGCCAGGTGTCTAGCTTCGATACCCAATAGTTGAAGGGTGCAGATGGATTGTTCAACACAGCTACGCCATCTGACATGCAGTCCTTGACCATCTTCTCCAGGCGATCGGTGTTGGAGGTGGATCTGCACGCTTGCTGTTCTGTGGGCTGCTGCATGGGTGTCAGAAAATTTTCCCACTCCAAGGACACTGCTGATACCATTCCCTTTTGGGCACTAGCTGCGGCTTGTGTTGTTTGCTGCCCTCCTGGTCGTCCTGGGTTTGCGGAAGTCGGTCTGTCGGCGTACAACTGGCTAGAGGAGCGGGAGGATGTCAATCTCCTCTCTAAAGTCTCCACAAGGGCCTGCTGGTATTCTTCCATTTTGACCTGTCTGACTCTTTCTTCAAGCAGTTTTGGAACATTGTGTTTGTACCGTGGATCCAGAAGGGTATAAACCCAGCAATTGGTGTTGTCCAGAATGCGCACAATGCGTGGGTCGCGTTCAATGCAGTCTAGCATGAATTGAGCCATGTGTGCCAGAGTCCTGCCAGAATCCTCATCATCCTCTTGTGAGCGTAGTGATAGTTGTGATACATCATAGTCGTCACCTTCTTCCTGGTCTGCTTCTGCTGACCATTCGCGCTCAATTGTGGAAGTCCAACGTGCACCGCTCTGGCCCTCGTCAGTGGTGGCATGAAATTCCTGCTCCAACTCCAGCTGTTCCTCCTCCTCTTCTTCGTCATAGCTGCTGGGGCCAGCGTTTCCTGAGGCAGATGGCCTGATGTTGGTATCATCACGCTGATCGTTTTCTCCTTCAGATTCCCCCAGTTGCATCATGACAGCTGTTTCCTTGATTTTCAACATTGACTTCTTCAGTAAACACAGCAGTGGTATGGTAATGCTGACTGAAGAGTTGTCACTGCTCACAAGCAACGTGGATTGCTCAAAATTTTGGAGGACTTGGCAGAGGTCCAACATGTTGGCCCAATCGGATCCACAGAAGCTTGGCAGCTGTCCGGATGCGCCTCGGTACTGCGCCGTCATGTACTGGACCACTGCACTCTTCTGCTCGCAAAAGCGGGCTAGCATGTGCAGCGTAGAATTCCAGCGCGTAGGGACATCACACAGCAAGCGATGGTGGGGGAGATTAAAGCGCTCTTGCATCTTGGCGAGTGCCCCCGAAGCAGTACTGTAATTTCTACAATGTTTGGCCACTCGTCGCACCTTCAACAGAAGATCGGCCACGCCTGGGTATGTCCTCAGGAACCGCTGAACTACTAGGTTCATCATGTGCGCCAGGCAAGGGATGTGTGTCAGCTTAGCCAACCTTAAAGCGCAAATGAGATTACTCCCATTATCACACACAACCATGCCCGGTTTCAGGTCCAGCGGTGCCAGCTACAAATCCGTATGTTCCTTTATTCCCCTCCAAATTTCCTCCCCTGTGTGCTGCTTATCCCCAAGGCAGATCAGCTTCAGCAACGCTTGCTGACGCATGCCAACAGCTGTGCTGCACTGCTTCCACGATCCTACTGCTGCTGGGTTAGCGTTTCCGGATGAGGTACAGCTTTGAGATGCATTCGAGGAGAAGGAGTCAGAGAGGTAGGTGCTGCTGTTGTTATCCAGTGGGAGGGACGGCGGTGCAGCTGTTTGCGGCGTGGGCAACACCCGCGCCGTAGCAAGTGAGGAATCGCTGCCAGGCTCCACAAGGTTCACCCAGTGCGCGGTAAGGGAGATGTATCGACCCTGGCCGAACACACTCGTCCAGGTGTCAGTGGTGAGGTGAACCTTGCAGGCAACGGCATTCTTCAAGCTTCGGGTTATTTTGCTGACCACGTGCTCATGCAACTCAGGCACTGCAGAGCGCGCAAAGTGGTAGCGGCTGGGAACCACGTAACGTGGGATGGCCACTGACATCATGCCCTTGAAGCTGTTTGTCTCCACCACTCGATATGGCAGCATTTCGCAGGCCAGAAGCTTGGCTATGCTGTCTGTTAGTGCCACGGCCCGGGGGTCATTTGCTGGCAATTTCCTCTTGCGCTCAAACATCTCCGAGACAGACAACTGAACCGTAGGGCTGCACACTGAAGGGCTGTTGGTTGTTGTGTTTGATGAAGACTGGGAGACCTCAAGAGCACTATTCCGGAAAGTGACAGTGTCAGCGTCGTCTGATGTTTGTGAATGTTGTTGTGAACCACGCAATGGCTGGGCTACTGCTGCTGCTGAGGAGGGTCTGGTGGTGAGTCTGGTGACCCCAAGGGAGGCAGTGTTGCTGGTACCCTGTCCTGCCGCGTTTGCCCACAGAGTGGGATGTTTGGATACCATGTGGTGGGTCATGCTGGTGGTGGAGAGGTTGTTAATATTTTTCCCGCTGCTCAGGCAGGTCTTGCACACCTTGCAAATCACCATGGTACCATCCTCACTGCAGTCTTCAAAGAAAGGCCAGACTTTGGAGCACCTGCCTTGCTGGCGATTTCTGTTTGCGCCTCTTTTGCGTCTCACTTGAACTTCCACGCTTGTGGTGCCTGAAATTTCGCGCCGCCTACCTTGTGGCACAAGGCGAACTCGTGCAGCAGTGGGTTCTTCAACAGACTCATCTGTGCTGCTACGACGGCGATGTTCTCCTTCACATACAAAATCTGGGTCTCTGTGCACATTGTCCAAACCCTCCTCTTCCATCTCCTCAAACTCGTCATATGTGATTGTGGACCGCCGCCGTGGAGTAGAGCTCCCCAGAACAACCTCTGCGCAGCTCACTCCAATGTCGTCTTCCAGATCTTCTCGGCCGACCTCCTGCAATTGAAACCCCTCCTGCCCAACTTGCTCTGGGATTTGGGTTTCAAAGTCCTCCGACTCGCCTTGCATTTCAGTGCGCGGTGCATTTCTCACAGTAAATGGTTGTGAATCCGGGCACAACATTTCTGGCTGTTCCATTGACCTTTGAAAGGTGGAAGTTTGTTGGGCTGGGAATAGCTCCTGCGAATACCCCATTGTGTCCTGAGGAAATTCTTCGGACTGGTTATTTGGCAGTTGTGTGCGTGGTGTCGCTGCCGGTTGTGTCAGCTTTGTGCCCACTGGCTCCTTGTAACTGGCTGAGGACTCGGACCTCGTGCGTGATGTGCTGGTGCTGCTTAACACACTGCTGGACGCTTGAGAGGTCATCCAATTAATTATCTGGTCCTGTTCTTTTGGATTTGTGAGGGTTGATTTCCTGGACAACATGGGCGGTATTGAGTGGGTTTTCTTCGGTGCTCCACTGTGGCCTGTACGTGAACCGTCAGGGGAAACACCTCTTCCCTTGCCCCTCCCTCTTTCACAGGATTTCTTCTTCATTTCACTTATCCTTAAAGTACACGCTGACTGGCAGCAGTACAGTGGCAGTACAGAAATGCTATGTAGTGGTGGGTGAGCGGTGTACTACTATTCCCAGCAGCGACACAGAGCACAATGCTATACAGTGGTGGGTGAGCGGTGTACTACTGTTCCCAGCAGCGACACAGAGCACAATGCTATACAGTGGTGGGTGAGCGGTGTACTACTATTCCCAGCAGCGACACAGAGCACAATGCTATACAGTGGTGGGTGAGCGGTGTACTACTATTCCCAGCAGCGACACAGAGCACAATGCTATACAGTGGTGGGTGAGCGGTGTACTACTGTTCCCAGCAGCGACACAGAGCACAATGCTATACAGTGGTGGGTGAGCGGTGTACTACTGTTCCCAGCAGCGACACAGAGCACAATGCTATACAGTGGTAGGTGAGCGGTGTACTACTATTCCCAGCAGGGACACAGAGCACAATGCTATACAGTGGTGGGTGAGCGGTGTACTACTGTTCCCAGCAGCGACACAGAGCACAATGCTATACAGTGGTGGGTGAGCGGTGTACTACTATTCCCAGCAGCGACACAGAGCACAATGCTATACAGTGGTGGGTGAGCGGTGTACTACTGTTCTCAGCAGCGACACAGAGCACAATGCTATACAGTGGTGGGTGAGCGGTGTACTACTGTTCCCAGCAGCGACACAGAGTACAATGCTATACAGTGGCGGGTGAGCAGTGTACTACTGTTCCCAGCAGAGACACAGAGTGGCAGTAAACACAATGCTATACAGTGGTGGGTGAGCGGTGTACACAGAGTGGCAGTAAACACAATGCTATATAGTGTGGGTGAGCGGTGTACTACTGTTCCCAGCAGCAACACAATGACAGGGGGGACCCTGGCTAGCCTGGCTGGAGAGAGAACTACCCTGCCTGCCTACCCAAAGCTAAACCCACAGACAAATGGCAGAGAAATGACGTGGATCGGGTATTTATTTACCCGAACCACGTGACCCGTTCGGCCAATCAGAGCGCGTTCGGGTCCGAACCACGTGACCAATCACAGCGCTAGCCAAATGTTCGGGGAACGTTCGGCCATGCGCTCTTAGTTCGGCCATATGGCCGAACGGTTTGGCCGAACACCATCAGGTGTTCGGTCGAACTCGAACATCACCCGAACAGGGTGATGTTCTGCAGAACCCGAACAGTGGCGAACACTGTTCGCCCAACACTACACTACCTACCCATACTGGGCACTATACTACCCATACTGGGGCACTATACTAGCTATACTAGGGCACTACCTACGCATACTGAGGCACTATACTAGCTATACTGGGCACTATACTGGGCACTATACTAGCTATACTGGCCACTATAATAGCTATACTGGCCACTATACTAGCTATACTGGTGCACTACCTACCTATACTGGGCACTATACTACCTATACTGGGCACTATACTAGCTATACTGGGGCACTACCTACCCATACTGGGCACTATACTAGCTATACTGGGCACTATACTAGCTATACTGGGGCACTACCTACCCATACTGGCCACTATACTAGCTATACTGGGGCACTATACTAGCTATACTGGGGCACTATACTAGTTATACTGGGCACTATACTGGGCACTATACTAGCTATACTGGCCACTATAATAGCTATACTGGCCACTATACTAGCTATACCGGGCACTATACTAGCTATACTGGGCTCTATACTAGCTATACTGGGGCACTACCTACCTATACTGGGCACTATACTAGCTATACTGGGCACTACCTACCAATACTGGCCACTATACTAGCTATACTGGGCACTATACTAGCTATACTGGGCTCTATACTAGCTATACTGGGGAACTACCTACCCATACTGGGGCACTATACTACCCATACTGGGGCACTATACTACCCATACTGGGGCACTATACTACCCATACTGGGGCACTATACTACCCATACTGGCCACTATACTAGCTATACTGGCCACTATAATAGCTATACTGGCCACTATACTAGCTATACCGGGCACTATACTAGCTATACTGGGGCACTACCTACCTATACTGGGCACTATACTACCTATACTGGGCACTGTACTAGCTATACTGGGGCACTACCTACCCATACTGGGAACTATACTAGCTATACTTGGGCACTACCTACCCATACTGGCCACTATACTAGCTATACTGGGGCACTATACTAGCTATACTGGGCACTATACTAGCTATACTGGGCACTATATTAGCTATACTGGGGCACTACTTACATATACTGGGCACTATACTACCCATACTGGGCACTATACTAGCTATACTGGGGCACTACCTACCCATACTGGGACTATACTAGCTATACTGGCCACTATACTAGCTATACTGGGGCACTATGCTAGCTACACTGGGGCACTGTACTAGCCATACTGGGGCAACTAAACTCCCTATACTGGGCAACTATGCTAGCCATGCTGCCACACCCCAGCCCTCCCCCTCCCCCCCCCCCCCCCCCATAACTTGCTGTGCACAACACTGTCCACTAGGACCGTGAAAAAATTTGGTCAGAAAGTGGTCCCTGGGCCGGAAAAGGTTGGGGACCCCTGCTCTAGAGGATGCAAAGGCTTGAGACTTCTCCCTCTTGAGTTAAGTATCTAAATTTGTGCATCGCAAACCTCACAGGTTTTTTAAAGGGAACCTTAGCAGTAATTTAATTTTAAAATAGACGCCTAATGTGTGTATGGGGAGTTGTGCGGATGCTTAGCACACGTCCCATGTCCCGGCGTCTCCTTCTATTCTCCAGTGCTAGTGTTGTAAATATCCTTCCTGGTTGGAGTGGTCGGTGCATATTACTGTATATATTCGAGCATAACTCTAGAAATTTAGGTCTGATTCACATAGGGGTCAACTTATACACGAGTCACGGGCAACTCTGAGCACACTGAGGCGTGTGTACTAATAGTGACATTCCCATTTGCAGCAATTTACCTTGTGGTAAGTGATACTTTTAGGAAAGGAAATGCCAAGAAAACACAAGTCTGAAAGTCCTGGCCACAACAATTAAAAAAGAAAGGGGTAGGGGTAAAGATACTGAATTGTAGGAAGGGGGGTGAATAATTGCAGCACTTGGGGGCCTGGAGGTGTTATTGGCTGCACTTAAGGGACAGGAAGGGTAAATAGTTGCAGTACTGTATGCAGTGCAGTCATTAACCAGTCCAGAGCCCCAAGTGCAGCCATTAACTTTGATGGGTAGACTTATACTTGACAGAAGTGTGATACCTGAAGGAATCTACAGCTGGTTTTTTGGGGCGCCTCTTGAATTATTGTTAAATGAGAATTATACTTGAGTCAATAAAAAAATCCAGCTTAAGAGGGTTGAATATTGGAGTCGATTTATACATGAGATTGGCTTGTATTCGAGTATATACGGTATTGTCACGAATGTGGAATTATCTCCAAGGTCAGCGCACAACATGTGCGCTGACACTGTGGAAACCCTCCACAAGCGCTTAGAAAGGGGACCCAGCTTTGGTACAAATGCACCTGTAGAGAGGAATTCCAACCGGCAGATGGAGCTGTGGAGTGCAGAGGAATAAACCCTCTGCACAGCCACAGATGCCAGATAGAAATTGTCCCCCAATCTAGTCGCCACCCGGCGACGGTTGACATACAACAGCGAAGACCAAGTGAGAAAGCAATCGCAAGAATGGCGATTGCTAATAGAGACACAAGACTGAGTAAAGACAGATCATAGGAAAAATAAAGACAGAACCGATTAACAAACTGTAATCCAACACGAAGGAACAGACAGGACTAGCTACACGCAGTCACCACAAGTTAAGCGCAATAGCGACAAAGCACGTGCAAGGCACGGTCATTGCACGTTAAGCGCAACAGCGACAAAGCGTACCAACCCTGACTAACAAATAAACACAGAAAATGACGACAGACAAATAACGCAAACGCTTGCTAATCAGTTGCCTCACACCAGACAACAGCAAGCTTTCGTGCTAGACAAGACAGACTGAAGGAGTAACCAGTAGCAACCGCTGCTCTGGCTACACTCCAGAACAGAGTACCGAGAGATCCACCACCTCTACCGCTAGGGCGAATGCAATCCCAACAGACAGATGGAGCAACCAGTAGCAACCGCTGCTCTAGTTTACACTCCAAGACAGAATACAAAAGATCTACCGCCTCTACCGCTAGGGCGAATGCGATCCAAACAAACAAAGCGATTCACTGTCAGCCGCCGTTGGAGAAAGTGCAATCGCAACAGATAAGACAGAGCTAGGCAATACAGATAATAAACAACCTAACTGCGCTAGAAGGAATGCTAGTGCACTCCAAAGATAACTACTCTAAGACAATATTAGTGTAACGATTGGGGAATTATTTCAGTGGTCAGCGCACAAGATGCGCGCTGACATTGCGGAAATCCTCCACAAGCGTATAAAATAACAGAACCCAGCTATGGTGCTATGCACCTGTAGAGGGAAATTCCCACCGTCACATGGAGCTGTGGAGTGCAGAGGAACAAACCCTCTGCACTGCCACAGATGCCAGATGGGAATTGTACGAGGTGAAGCAATATAGGGCAAGATAGCCCTTGAAGAGAGAGAGAGAGAGAGAGAGAGAGAGCACCGAGACAGAATGTATGTGTGTCCACCAATCTAGTCGCCACCCGGCGACGGTGAATATACAACAACGAAAACCAAGTGGGAACGCAATCGCAAGAATGGCGATTGCTAATAGGGACACCAGACTGAGTAATACAGAGCAAAGGAACAGAATAAAGACAGAACTGATAACAAACTGTAATCCAACACACAGGAGCAGACAGGACTAACTACACGCAGTCACCACACGTTAAGCGCAACAGCGACAATGCGCGTGCGCGGCACGGTCACCATACGAGAAACGCAATAGCGACAAAGTGTACCAACCCTGACTAACCAAAGAAGCACGAAAACAAAAGAGAACGTGAACGCTTGTTAAACGGTTACCTCACCGAGACGACAGCAAGCGTTCGTTCCAGACAGACAGACAGACAGATGGAGCAGCCAGTAGCAACCGCTGCTCTGGCTACACTCCCAGACAGAGTACAGAAGGAACCACCGCCTCTACCGCTAGAGCGAATGCGATCCCAAGAGACAGAACGATTTCCTGTCGACCGCCTCTGGCGACCAGTGTTGATCGGATACCTCATTATCCTATTCGAGTTTGGTCGAATTCGGATAGTAAACTATCCGAATTCACTCGAAGTTCGGTATTCGAGTTAATCGAATATTCGATTTGAACTCGGATATCCGACGTCACTATCCGAGTCTGTATTCGAGTAAAATATTCAAGCTGGCCTTAAATAGCTTTTAAAACTTGTATTGGAGGTCAATGATGCATGAAACCATCTTTTTTATGAAGAAAAACATCAAGTGATTATGTGGTGATGTAGTAGTTATAAAAAAAGGTATCAAAAATAGTAAATTAACTTCATGAAAAGTGTTTGCATGTTGCATGAGAAGTTGTGTCCAAAATGGTTGTAAATTGGAAGTCTTCATTTACATCGTCTTCATCTTATTCTTCTTCTATATCTTCTTCTACTCGAATCTTTTTCATCTTCTACTTCTTGTATCTTCTTCAATTATCTTTTTCTTCTTCTATATCATCTTCTTCTTCCTCTTCTTCTATATCTTCTTCTTCTTCCTCTTCTTCTATATCTTCTTCGCCGTCAGTTTGGTCTTTCCCAGGCTGACCAATTCCAGCAGCACTTGGCAGTGGCGGGGCTTCACGCTGCTGCTGAGGCGGGGTGTTTGGGCTGGTGTGCCGGAGGATGGAAGCGGATCAGAGGAACCTGCTGCAATTCCGCTGACCCTGCATGGTGGCACCACCCACTGCGTTGTTGCTGCTGCTGCTCTGACAGTGCCCGATGCTGCTCCTCCTCCTCACCCCCTTCCACCAAGCTGACCCAATGCGCGGTGAAGGACAGATAGCGGCCTGTCCCAAACCGGCTGCTCCACGAGTCCATGGTGACGTGGACCCGTTGACCCACCACGTGATCCAGCCCTCTCCTGACATTGGCCATCACAGAGCGGTGAAGTACAGGGATGGCCGTGCGTGCAAAATAATGTCGGCTGGGGATTGGCCAATCGGGGGCTGCACACATCAGGAGCGCACGCATGTCGCTCCCCTCCTGCACAAGGGAATAGGGCAGGAGTTGGGAGCACATGGCCCGTGCCAGCAAGCCGTTCAGCTGATGCACGCGACGGCTGCTGGGAGGCAAAACCCTGACCACCCCCTGGAAGGTGTCTCTGAGCAGGGTCTGGCGACGCCTTTTGCTGGCACGGGAATCACTGGAGGGAGCAGAGGAGGCCACTGAGGACTGGCTGCCAGAACAGGCCTCAGTGTCGGCGGCAGGAGTTGCAGAGGGAGGAGGAGCAGTGTGTTTCTGACGCACTCCTGCTGGTGCTGCTGGAGGAGGTGGAGGAGGGCGGGTGGCTGCTGCCGACGGCTTCGCAGTGGTGGCAGGTCTGCCACTGCCAGCTTCTTTCAACTTCATGAACTCCTCATGCTCATGGAAGTGTTTCCTGCTGGGATGACCCCACAAACTCCCCTTCTGCATGCATGGGCTGAGGGACAGTCACCACTGTCTGACTGTCCAAAGCATCATCCCCCAAAGTGCCCATCAGCATTTCTTCCTCCTCCATTGCCAATTCTGCCGCAACAGCTCTCCATAGCCCCGCTGTGCTTGGGGATAAGAAGGTGCTGAGTGACAGGGTGCTGGTGTTGCCCACTAGGGCTGGAGAACTGCACTCCTCCCCAGGCAGTGCTGGGCGGCTGCTGCTGCTCTTGCAAACAGGAGTGGTGGTGGGGGTGGAGGACTCGGTTCCAGAGCTAATGGTGGCCTGCTCATCCACCATCAGTTCCACCACAGAGTCTGCGTCCTTCTTCTCAATAGGACGGCTACGACCTGGCGGTGGGAGGAACATCTGTGCCACACGCTGCTGCTGTGTCTCTGCAGCGTGACTCCCAGCTGTTGGGCGGCCAAGGCATCCACGGCCAGTGGCTAATGGCGGAATAGCCACTGGTGCAGACGCAGAACTGCGCATGGTGGTGGTGGTGGCGCGGCTGCCATGCCCACGACCTCCTCTCTTGCCGATGCCCTTGCTGCCCCTGCCCAAACCGCAGCTGCCAGTGCCAGACATCGTATATTATTAATATTATACAAATGAAAAAAAAAGTTATGTATAGGCGGGTGGGACAAGTGGGGTACTTCAATGGGGTGGGACTGGTGGTGGTGGGTGTGAGGTGACGGACAGGTGTACTCTACAGCAGAGATCAGTGTAGCGCTAACGAGAGAGTGCGCAGTGCGCACACAAAGACCCTAGCTGACGCTGACTGATGGTGTCCCTATACACAGACTACAGTACAGTACAATTCAGCTGATACACAATACAAGTAATATAAACAATAGGACGGGTGTAGCACTAACGAGAGGGTGCGGACAGCGCAGACGTGCACTGCGCACACAAAGACCCTAGGTAACGCGGTGACGGACGGTCCCTATACACAGACTAGAGTACACTACAGTACTAACTAAACAATAGAAGAATCTAGCTAAACAATAGAACAGGTGTGAGTAGATTACAGAGAGCAGATACAGGACAGGTATAGCAGTAAAGCTGGGCCTTGCTAACTACAAAATAGTACAATAATCCAGGGCTGTGGAGTCGGAGTCGGAGTCGGAGTCGTGGAGTCGGAGTCGTGGAGTCGGGCAATTTTGGGTGCCTGGAGTCGGAGTCGGAGTCGGGAAAAAATGCACCGACTCCGACTCCTAATGAATTTGTAACTGTAATTAAAATAGAAAATATGATAAAATGTTCTATTTCTCAGATAATAGTCATTAAAAATAATGTATATATACAGTAATAGCTGTGCTTAGTCTACAAAAATGAAATAAACCAATCAAAATTAGTTACTTGTGCTGCTTCAATAAAGCAGTCCCCGTATTTTTAAGGTCAGATATACATATCTGATTGTGACTGTATATATGATGCGTACACAGGAATCTCTTATATATACTAAATAACATCTATGCTGTAAGAATAAAGCCTGATGTGTAGCCGTGTCACTAATAGAGATGGTCAATGAGATGGAAATAATTCTGCACTGATGCTGATTTATGCAAATGTATGCACTCCCTTTGCTGATGAAAATAAAATAATTTGATATGTTATTAAAATTTGGTTTGGTGACTACAAATTAAAGGGTACCTGAGACGGATGAAAAGTAAAGTTTTATACATACCTGGGGCTTTCTCCAGCCCCCTTCAGGCTAATCAGTCCCTCACTGTCCTCCACCACCCGGATAATCTGCTATGAGTCCTGGTAATTCAGCCAGTCAGCGCAGTCCGGCCGCATGCCACTCCCACAGCCAGGAACATTCTGCACCTGCGCAATAGTGCTGCACAGGTGTAGTATGCTCCTAGCGGGGGAGTGTGTTCATGCGCACTACGCCAGACTGGCTCAAGTACCTGGACTCATAGCAGAAGATCCAGGTGGTGGAGGAGGACAACGAGGGACTGATTATCCTGAAGGCGGCTGGAGGAAGCCCCAGGTTTCATCCGTCTCAGGTTTACTTTGTTACACAGTAGTACTATACTCTACATATGCACTCCTCACAGAGCTGCAGGGAATCCACTGAGAATGCTGTGCACATTGAACACAGAGGTGTTGTCTGTTTACAATCTCCTCATTCCCCTGCAGAGTACCTGCACATCATTCTTACATGTACCCACACTTACATTGCCTAGGGCCTGATAGATGTTCTTTGTTCCGGTTTGTACCTTTTACAAGTACTATTACTAAGGACTAGTTTTAGTCTAAAGGGAATAAATATAGTAGTCTACATATCCTTCTCACTTCAGTTGTCTTGTAAAATTCCTAAGCGTTGGCAGTTATGAGACGAATTTCATGTTACATACTTTTAATCAACAAAATTGTAATATGCAAATTAGAGGAGTCGGAGTCGTGGAGTCGGAGTCGGAGGAATCCTAAACTGAAGAGTCGGAGTCGGAGTCGGTGGATTTTTGGACCGACTCCACAGCCCTGCAATAATCTATCTAACACAGAAGTAGTACAGTAGTAGAGTAGGACAGGTGAGAGCACAGGTAACTAGAGACTAGAGCACAGAGCAGGGCAGGCTGCCTTGCCTAGGCACAGGGCCTAGCTGCTGGCTGCAGCTGCAGCAGTGACAGTCTCCCTCCCTAGTCCCTAATCACACAAACTAAACTGCCTAAAATACAATCTATCTACAATACAAAGCAATACAGGTTAATATCAAATGTTGGAGTGTAAAAACGCAAAGGTGTATTGAACAATAAATGCACTTGCACAGACAAAAAGCACTGGAGCAGTCTCTCTCAGTACAATCAGTCAGTAAGTCGCAAGCAGGACGAGTGAGGCAAGATGGCGCCCGCTATTTATAGAGGGGGGCTTGGCCAGGCTCCCCCTCTGTGATTGGCTGCAGTCAGAGGGCTGGGAGCCCTCTGATTCGCTCGTGAGGACTCGAGGTGATGTCTGACGTGACGCTATCCGAGCGGATGACGCTATCCGAGCTCGGATAGCTAGGATATCTTCGGATAGCTGATTGCTATCCGAGTGCGCTCGGATAGCACAGCCCGGATAGCTAATACTATTCGAGCTCGGTATTCGAGCTCGAATAGTGAAAAAAGAGCTAGGATATCCGAGTATCTCGGATATCCTAGCTCGGATGAGCACCACTGCTGGCGACAAGAGAATCGCAACAGATAGACAGTACCAAGCAATACAGGTAACAAACAACCTGACTATGCTAACAGGAATGCTAGGGCACTCTCAAGGAACTACTCTAAGATAGCAATATTAGCAAACAGTAAGCAAAGGGCTGAGACTCCAGGTAAGTTAGCAGGAACAAACCATCATGACCAGCAAGGAATTCTGGGAGGAAATGGTATTTATACTGCAAGCCATCAGAGGAAGCAGCTAAGCAATTTGCATGACAAGTGGATTCCAATTCCTCACCAGAACAGCAACTCTGCAGGTTGCAGAGTGGAGACGGGTCTCTTTTCCAGGGACCTGCAGCACTCAGACCTAACAAATGGTCAAAAAGTTGTCTGCCTGTGCAGTACAATTAGCAAACAATTAGCAGAGGGGCTGTAACTCAAGGTAAGTCCAGCAGAACCAAACCTTTATGACCAGCAGGGAATTCTGGGAGGAAATGGCATTTATACTGCAAGCCTTCAAAAGAGGCAAAGCTATCAATAACCAGTAAATGCAAATCCCTTCCCAGAACAGCAAATCTGAAACTTGCAGAGTGAAAACAGGTCTCCTTTCCAGGGACCTGCAGCACTCAGACCTAACAAATGGTCAAAAAGTTGTCTGCCTGTGCAGTACAATTAGCAAACAATTAGCAGAGGGGCTGTAACTCAAGGTAAGTCCAGCAGAACCAAACCTTTATGACCAGCAGGGAATTCTGGGAGGAAATGGCATTTATACTGCAAGCCTTCAAAAGAGGCAAAGCTATCAATAACCAGTAAATGCAAATCCCTTCCCAGAACAGCAAATCTGAAACTTGCAGAGTGAAAACAGGTCTCCTTTCCAGGGACCTGCAGCATGCAGACCTGAAAAATGGTCAAAAAGCTGCCTGCCTGTGCAGACAGCAGAGCAGATCATTACAGGTATGCTGCACAGGCGCATTATGTCGCTTGGGTGCCTTGCGAGGACGTGAAGCTCACAAATGTCAGTGAAAGCTGTTCATTTTTATTTATGTAAGTAGTTATATAGCACCAACATGTTTCGCAGCGCTGTACAGAGTATACTGTCTTGTCACTAACTGTTTTTCATGTTTTTCATGATTTCCCAGTCAAATCAATAACATTGATCTACTCTGCCAAACATCCAATGAAAGTCTGATAATCGGACATGATGCAATATATCAGTGAAAGGGAATGGTGGGAGATCAATTACTCTATAACCTTATTATATAGTACAACATTTGCAGTTTGACCCATGCTGAAATCTATTAAAATTGAGATTACTGTGTATAGAAGGATTTGACTACTATCGACTGAAATTCCAATCACATAGGGATCAATTGCTGTAACAACATGTACACTTACCTATCCAGTGTAAGCGCATGCACTGTACACTGTAACGATCGGTGGGCGCAGAGAGTATCTGATTACCGGTGATCTGCAGTATCACCGGAAATACAGATATATACCAGATTATAAGTGATCTGCAGTCTCACCGATAATCCGACCTCTGTTCACCTGAGTAGAGTGTAGTTTTTGGTGTAACAGTATCACTTTGAGGACTAGGCCTCAGTGCAGCAAGGAGTACTACACAGATTCCTTCCGCAGACCTGAGCTCTCCAAGACGGGAGGAGTCAGACTGACAGTAGGAAGGATGTCTGAAAGTGACCCTCAGGAGAAGGGTCGCTAACAGAGCGAGGAACCGCCTCCAACGGTAAGGTCGGTTCTCGAGGTCGGACAAGCCAGGTCGTATACACACGGACAGATAAAGTACAAGATCAGGAGTCAAAAGGCGGAGTCTAGGTACAGGCAGGGTTCGGCAACGGGGTATCAGATATATCGAGGTACAGAATCAGGAGGCTGAGGCGGAGTCTAGAAACGAGCCGGAGATCGGCAACAGAGTATCAGAATTATCGAGGTACAAGATCAGAGTTCAGAAGGGTAGTCAAGGCAGGCAAAAGTCATAACAGATAAGCACAATCAAACTAGTACTTTAGCTATCAACAGAATCTAGCTAAGTGTAGGATTACAGCTCCAGCTGGTCCCGGCACACTTGCGGATCTGACTACGGATCTGGGTGCTCCCACATATGTGATCGCACGCCAGACAAAGAGCAAGTGAACAACCAGCAGTATATATACTCTAGGACCTTTCCAGGACCTCCCTAATTGCTGGTCCAATGGGAGCAGTGGAATTTGTCAGCTGACCCAGCTGGTCAGCCGACTCCCTTCTAACTGCTATTTAGTCTCTGCCTCTGTGCTCGCGCGCGTGTAAGTCTGAATCTTGGTGGACTATCAGTCCCAGCCACACCAGTACTGTCTTGCAATGTATCCAGTGAACTGAGTGCGGGAGCCGCCTCCAATGCGGATTCCGCCGTTCCCAATGCGGATTCCGCCGCTCTGCCTAAGCGGCATGCGGCGTTTTTTCCGCGTTGTGACGCCATGCTGGACGCGGAAACAGCCGCCTCGCCTTGAGAGACAGCGGCTTTTCCGCGTTTCATCACATACACTTATCCATGTGCTGTAACATGTACACTTACCTATCCAATGTAAGCACTGTGAAGTTTAGGGGATCGCAGCCAGCACACAGTACACAGTTGTATAAAACAAAAGTCTGTTTATTTTTCAGCAGTAACATAAACAGCTTACTTCAGCAGAAATTTGAAAATAAAATGGCAAGCTTACTTCAGCTTTGTAGTCCATATAGCAGTAGTAAATAGTCCAGCTTATTCAGATAAAATTCATTTAAGCCAAAGCCATACAAACAGCAGTCCAAAGTATGGTTTGGCGTCCAGCAATATCTCCAAACAGACTTTTCAGGAGCACAGCAGCACACATGCTCCTCCACATCAACTCCACCCAGACTGCATGTAAGCTGCTTCCTGATATGCAAATCGGTTAGAGCTTCCCTTCAGCTCTACAGAAAACCAGGTGTGCACCTGGGTGGAATGGGAAGGCCCGCCCTTCCTTCGCTCCCATTCCGGGAGTCCGGCCCTGGAAAAACAACAAAGGCAGCAAGCTGGCTTGCTGCCAACAATACCCGGACTCCCCTTCCAGGTACATATCTCCTTTAAAGGGGAACTGAAGAGAGAGGTATATGGAGGCTGTCCTGTTTATTTCCTTTTAATCAATACCAGTTGCCTGGCAGCCCTGCTGGTCTGTTTCTCTGCAGTAGTATCTGATTAAAACCAGAAACAAGCATGCAGCTAGTCTTGTCAGATCAGACTTATAAGTCTGAACCACTGAAACACCTGATCTGCTGCATGCTTGTTCAGGGGCTATGGCTAATAGTATTAGAGGCAGAGGATCAGCAGGGCTGCCAGGCAACTGGTATTGTCTAAAAGGAAATAAACATGACAGCCTCCATATACCTCTCTCTTCAGTTCCCCTTTAAAGGGACCACAGTCCAAATAATGGGGAAATGTACCTCCCGTCCAGCACCCAACCCCGATGACCCCTACATATCCCCCCCTCTGCCTAAACCCCGAGGAGGTGGAGGCACAGTGACCCACTAAACAATGGACTCTGGAAAGAGCATCAGTGTTCTGGTGTACTTTACCAGGCCTGTGTTCCACCTAGTGATGAGCGAAAATGCAAATATTCTTTTCGCCGAATTTTCGCGAAAATAATTAATATTTTGGATTCGAAAGGCGAAAATTCGCTGAATGTTTTCGCATTAATTTTCCTTAAGTCCGTTTTTTTTTCGCGTTTAATATCTAAGCCCCCTTACAAGCTAGAATCACCAAATTTGCAGGGTATATTAAGGAGATATGTGGGTACAAGAGGAAAAACATTTTTTCAAAAAGACCTTATAGTTTTTGAGAAAATCGATTTTAAAGTTTCAAAGGAAAAAAGTATACATTTAAATGCAGTAAATGACAGTTACTGTAGCAAACCTAGCAGTTGTGAGAAAGCGCGGAGGAGCCGCCGCCATGAGCCAGCGGCGGGCGGCTCCTTCCGCACACGGCAGCTACTCGCACGGAGAGGCAGCCGCCTCCTCACATCATGAGGCGGCTACCTCCGTGCATCAGCCGGCAGAGAGCGGCGAAACCGCCGCGCTGGATGCGGCGGTTAGCCGGCAGGTCCCCGCTGCGGAGACACCGCAGAGCGGGGCTGTGCTGGCTGGGACTCATAGTCCCTCAAGATTCAGAGTGACGCGCGCGCACTCAGACAAAACTTATGACACCAGGGGAGAGTCAGCTGACCAGGCAGGTCAGCTGACCATAGCTCCACTTCCCATTGGTCCAGCAATCAGGGAGGTGCTGGGGGACACCTAATGTATATATACTGCTGGCTGTTCATTCATCTGGTGTCTGGCGTTGCGATCACATATGTGGGAGCACACAGATCCGTAGTCAGATCCTTAAGTGTGCCGGGACCAGCTGGAGCTGTAATCCTACACTTAGATAGATTTTGATAGCTAAAGTACTAGTTTGATTGTGATTATTTGTTATGACTTTTGCCTGCCTCGACTATCCGCCTGAACTCTGACCTTGTACCTCGATATTTCTGATACTCTGTTGCCGAACCTCGGCTCGTTCCTAGACTCTGTTTCTGCCTCCCGATTTTGTACCCCGATATATCTGATACCCCGTTGCCGAATCCTGCCTGTACTTTGACTCCGCCTTTGCCTACCGTATTTGTACTTTATCTGTCCGTGTGTTACGATCTGGCTTGTCCGACCTCGAGAACCGACCTCACGATTGGAGGCGGTTCCCAGTCCTCATAGTGATACTTCCTTCTGAGGGTCACTCGTGGACTTTCCTTCCTACTGTCAGTCTGACTCCTCCCGTCTTGGAGAGCTCAGGTCTGCGGAAGGAATCCGTGCAGTTCTCCTTGCTGCACCAAGGCCTCGGCCTCTTAGTGTTACTGTTACACCAAACACTACACTCTACTCAGGTGAACAGAGGTTAGCCAGTATATTGGATTATCGGTGATACTGCAGATCACATATAATCTGGTATACGTCTGTATTCCCCGTGACGCTGCAGGTCACCGGTAATCAGACCTCTCTGTACTTCACCGATCGTTACAGAACGCCAGACCAAAATACTGATGGAACGCACTGATCCTCTGACTGTGCTTGCCACTTCGGTGGATAGCATTCATCAATCACTAAGCCAGCACAAAGCCTTAATTGATGCCTTATCAGGCTCTGTGAGAACCCTCCAGACATCAGTTGATTCAGTGCGATCCCCTCATAGTGATGACATACGTATGCCTGTCCCAGATAAGTTTTCCGGCCACAAGTCTGACTTCCGGAATTTCAGGAGTAGAGTGTTGTCATATTTTGAGTTAAGGCCCCGATCCTCGGGGACTGAGACCCAACGGGTCATTTTCATTAAAACTTTGTTGACTGGAGACTCCCAGTCATGGGCATATAACCTGCCCGCTACCGATACTGCCTTGACCTCAGTGGAGGAATTCTTTAAGGCCATGGCCATAATCTACGACGACCCTGACCTTGCTGCATCCTCAGAGCGGAAGCTCAAACTCTTACGACAAGGCAGAGGGTCGGTCGAGGATTATGCGGCAGAGTTCCGTAGGTGGTCGGTCACCTCGAGATTTGATAATTTTGCCCTCATGGACTACTTCCTGTCTGGGTTGTCGGAAGAGGTTTCCGACCTAATGTTAACGGTACTCGAACCCAAGACAGTTGATGAGGCCATATCATCGGCCATTCGAGTGGATCGCAGGTTGCGCCACCAGAGGCAGGTTAGGGGCAGTCACCGTGTCAGGGTGACATCGTACGTGGCACCGTCTGCTACACCCCTAGTAACACCTTCTCCGCCTGTCTCACCCTCCCCGGCCTTACCACCGCCCGAGCCAATGCAGATTGGTCGGTCGAGACTGACCCAGGTGGAGCGAAGGCGGAGAATGACAGAACAGCTGTGCCTGTACTGTGCAGCAGCAGGGCATAGAGTGCGAAACTGTCCTAACAGGTCGGGAAACGAGTTTGCCTAGGAGTAGTGGGGGGTGATTCCCTAGGCACACAGACTGCACCCTTTAAGGAAAAGAAATTACTGCTCCCTTGTACGGTTACATGGGAGAATAAGTCTATGGCCACTGAGGCATTTATTGATTCAGGCTCAGCGGCCAATTTTATGAATTTTGAGTTCGCGCAGGAGTTGGGTATCCCCCTCACTCCTGTGAGACCCCCCATTCAGGTCACGGCAGTAGACGATTCCCCTCTACAACGGAATCATGCACTGTCTCAGACTCCGGAGGTGAAGATCACCATAGGGGTACTACATGGGGAACAATTATCATTTTTTGTTTTACACATGTCCACCTCCACTATTATCCTAGGCATGCCTTGGTTGCAGGTTCATTCCCCACAAATAGACTGGGCCACAGGACAGTTGACAGCATGGTCTCCTCATTGTTTCCAGCAGTGTTTGGGGAGACTGACATTGGGTCTAACTGAGGTACAGGTGGAGGGTGTACCAGAACAATACGCAGATTATGCCGATGTGTTTTGTCCCAAGGCCGCGGATAAGTTACCCCCTCATCGTCCATTCGACTGTCCCATTGACCTTCGTTCCGGTTGTATGCCTCCTCGAGGCCATTTATATAACTTATCCGGCCCCGAGAAACTTGCCATGCAGGAATACATTCGTGAGAACTTGGCTAAGGGCTTCATTAGGCCGTCTCGGTCGCCCGCTGGGGCAGGCTTCTTTTTTGTTAAAAAGAAAGATGGGGGTTTACGGCCTTGCATCGATTACCGAGGCCTCAATAAAATCACTGTGAAGAATCGCTACCCGTTACCACTTATAGACGATTTGTTCACACAGGTCACAGAGGCCAGCATATTTTCAAAACTGAACTTACGGGGGGCATACAACCTGGTGCGTATAAGGAAGGGCGATGCATGGAAGACGGCCTTCAATACCCCGGATGGGCACTACGAGTATAGAGTGATGCCCTTCGGGTTGTGTAATGCCCCGGCCGTCTTCCAAGAACTCATCAATGAGGTTTTTCGGGAGGTATTGGGAAAGTTCGTTTTAGTCTATCTAGACGACATTCTCATTTTTTCTAGCAACCTCCCAGAGCACAGAACCCATGTCAGGATGGTATTAGACAAACTGAGGCAGAATCTCTTATACGCCAAACTCGAAAAATGTATTTTTGAGGTCACATCGGTTGCCTTTCTGGGGTATATAATCTCCACCTCAGGGTTGTCTATGGACCCTGCCAAAGTCTCCGCGGTCCTGGAGTGGCCGCAGCCGGTGGGGTTAAAATCATTGCAACGGTTCCTGGGGTTCGCGAACTGTTATAGAAGGTTTATAAAGGGGTACTCCACAGTAGTCGCCCCGCTCACTAACCTTACTAAAAAGGGGGCAGACACCACTCATTGGTCTCCCGAGGCAGTACAAGCGTTTTCTAAGTTAAAAGGGTTGTTCTGTTCAGCACCCATTCTCAGACACGTGGACACTTCTGTTCCATTTATTGTTGAGGTAGACGCCTCAGAGATCGGGGTGGGGGCTGTGCTGTCCCAACGTTCTGGTCTACAGGGTAGACTTCACCCATGTGCCTATTTTTCCCGAAGGTTCTCTCCGGCAGAGAGAAACTATGACATAGGCAACAGGGAGCTCCTAGCCATCAAATTGGCCTTTGAAGAGTGGCGTCATTGGCTAGAGGGAGCTGAGCACTCTATCACAGTTTATACCGACCACAAAAACCTAGAATACATCGAGGGGGCTAAAAGGTTAAGCCCAAGGCAGGCTCGATGGTCTCTATTTTTCTCGAGATTTTCATTCTTGATCACGTATACGCCAGGGAGTAAGAATACCAAGGCAGACGCACTTTCTAGGTGTTTTGAGCCAGAGACAGCACAGCCCCCTGTTCCTGAGACCATTGTCCCACGTAGTATGGTGTTGGCCGCCACCGAGACTTGGGAGGACTGGAAAGAGACTTTAAGTCCTTTTCAGCAGGATATCCCAGAAGGGAAACCGGACGGGGTATTATTTGTTCCGTTACCATTCCGTCTCCAGATCTTGGAGATGTTTCACTCCCATAAGAACGCGGGGCATCCGGGAGCGGCTAGGACGCAGGATCTCGTGGCCAGATGTGCATGGTGGCCTTCGCTAGCCGCTGACTGTAGAGAGTTTGTCAGGGAATGTGCGGTGTGCGCTAAAAGCAAGCCCTCCCGGCTGGCATCTGTAGGTACTTTGCAGCCTTTACCCACCCCGAGTGAACCATGGACCCATTTGTCCATGGATTTTGTGGGAGAGCTTCCTAGATCTGAAGGCATGTCAGTTATTTGGGTGGTGGTTGACCGTTTTAGTAAAATGGCCCACTTCGTGCCTTTGAAAGGACTCCCTTCGGCCCAGGAACTGGCCGATTTATTTATTATCCATGTCTTCAGGTTGCATGGCATTCCAGAAGACATTGTATCTGATCGGGGAGTTCAGTTTGTTTCGAAATTTTGGAGGGCATTTTGTCACCAAATGGGCATGAAATTGTCGTTTTCCTCGGGGTACCATCCACAGACTAATGGCCAGACAGAGAGGGTCAATCAGTCGTTAGAACAATTTCTGAGATGCTACGTTGCTGAGGCACAGAGTGATTGGGTTAAGTATTTACCTTATGCAGAATTTGCCCACAATAACTTAAAGAGTTCGTCCTCAGGTTTCTGCCCATTTCAGATTGTGACAGGTAAACTGCCCAAATTCTCCCCATTACCAGTTGCGGCCACTCCGTTCCCAGCCTTGGAGACATGGCTAAGGTCATTTAAGGACATGTGGTGGATCATCAAGAATAATCTTGTAAAAGCATTCCAGATCCAGAAAAGTCAGGCTGACAAGAGACGCTCGTTGGAGTGGAAATTCCAACCAGGAGATTTGGTTTGGGTGTCAACCCGTCACCTGACCCTGAAACAACCCTCTGACAAACTTGGTCCCAGGTTCGTGGGTCCATTTCCGGTTACTAGGAAGATTAACAATGTCACATACTCCGTTGATCTTCCCACCAGCATGCGTGGAGTAAGGTCTTTCCACGTATCACTTCTCAAACCCGCAGCCCAGGGGGGTCCCACCCCTCCTCCGCCTGTCTTAGTCGATGCCCAACCCGAGTATGAAGTGGAAAAGATCATAGATTCACGTGTGGTACAGAACTCGGTGCAGTATCTCGTACATTGGAAGGGGTACGGCATTGAGGAGAGACAATGGGTACCTGGGAATCGCATGCATGCGGACGAGTTAGTGAAAGAATTTCATACTGTACATCCAGGAAAACCTGGAAGGAGCTGTCCGGAGTCCACTCCTCGGGGGGGGGGGTACTGTGAGAAAGCGTGGAGGAGCCGCCGCCATGAGCCAGCGGCGGGCGGCTCCTTCCGCACACGGCAGCTACTCGCACGGAGAGGCAGCCGCCTCCTCACATCATGAGGCGGCTACCTCCGTGCATCAGCCGGCAGAGAGCGGCGAAACCGCCGCGCTGGATGCGGCGGTTAGCCGGCAGGTCCCCGCTGCGGAGACACCGCAGAGCGGGGCTGTGCTGGCTGGGACTCATAGTCCCTCAAGATTCAGAGTGACGCGCGCGCACTCAGACAAAACTTATGACACCAGGGGAGAGTCAGCTGACCAGGCAGGTCAGCTGACCATAGCTCCACTTCCCATTGGTCCAGCAATCAGGGAGGTGCTGGGGGACACCTAATGTATATATACTGCTGGCTGTTCATTCATCTGGTGTCTGGCGTTGCGATCACATATGTGGGAGCACCCAGATCCGTAGTCAGATCCTTAAGTGTGCCGGGACCAGCTGGAGCTGTAATCCTACACTTAGATAGATTTTGATAGCTAAAGTACTAGTTTGATTGTGATTATTTGTTATGACTTTTGCCTGCCTCGACTATCCGCCTGAACTCTGACCTTGTACCTCGATATTTCTGATACTCTGTTGCCGAACCTCGGCTCGTTCCTAGACTCTGTTTCTGCCTCCCGATTTTGTACCCCGATATATCTGATACCCCGTTGCCGAATCCTGCCTGTACTTTGACTCCGCCTTTGCCTACCGTATTTGTACTTTATCTGTCCGTGTGTTACGATCTGGCTTGTCCGACCTCGAGAACCGACCTCACGATTGGAGGCGGTTCCCAGTCCTCATAGTGATACTTCCTTCTGAGGGTCACTCGTGGACTTTCCTTCCTACTGTCAGTCTGACTCCTCCCGTCTTGGAGAGCTAAGGTCTGCGGAAGGAATCCGTGCAGTTCTCCTTGCTGCACCAAGGCCTCGGCCTCTTAGTGTTACTGTTACACCAAACACTACACTCTACTCAGGTGAACAGAGGTTAGCCAGTATATTGGATTATCGGTGATACTGCAGATCACATATAATCTGGTATACGTCTGTATTCCCCGTGACGCTGCAGGTCACCGGTAATCAGACCTCTCTGTACTTCACCGATCGTTACAGCAGTACTGTAAATTTACTCATATCAAAAGAAAGGGCCAAGTGCAAGTGCAAAGGGCCAAGTGCAAACTGCCAAGTGCAAAGGGCCGAGTGCCAAGTGC
Organism: Hyperolius riggenbachi; assembly: GCF_040937935.1. Classification (NCBI taxonomy): domain Eukaryota; kingdom Metazoa; phylum Chordata; class Amphibia; order Anura; family Hyperoliidae; genus Hyperolius; species Hyperolius riggenbachi. Next base: position 146,588,363 of record NC_090647.1, on the reverse strand, counting down.
AAAGGGCCAAGTGCAAAGGGCCAAGTGCCAAGTGCAAAGGGCCAAGTGCAAGTGCAAAGGGCCAAGGGTCAAATGAAAAGGGCCAAGTGCAAAGGGCCAAGGGTCAAATGAAAAGGTCCAAGTGCAAAGGGTCAAATGAAAAGGGCCAAGTGCAAAGGGCCCTTGGCCTTAGCACTTGGCCCTTTTCATTTGACACTTGGCCCTTGGCACTTGGCCCTTGCACTTGGCCCCTAGTCTTTTGCCTTTGCACTTGGCCCTTGCACTTGGCCCTTTGCACTTGGCCTTTTTCATTTGACCCTTGGCCCTTTGCACTTGGCCCACTGCACTTGGCCCTTTGCACTTGCACTAGGCCCTTTGCACTTGGCCCTTTGCACTTGCACTTGGACCCTAGCCCTTGGCTCCTGCCCCTTTTGCACTTGGCCCTTGGCCTTTGCACTTGGCCCTTTTCATTTGACCCTTGGTCCTTTGCACTTGGCCCATTGCACTTGGCCCTTTGCCATTGGCCCATTGCCCTTGGCCCTTTGCACTTGGCCCTTTGCACTTGGCCCTTTGCACTTGCACTTGGCCCTTTGCACTAGGTCCTTTGCACTTGGCCCTTTGCACTTGCACTTGGCCCTTTGCACTTGCACTTGGCCCTTTGCACTAGGTCCTTTGCACTTGGCCCTTTGCACTTGCACTTGGCCCTTTGCCCTTGCACTTGGCCCTTTGCACTTGGCCCTTTCCCCTTGCACTTGGCCCTTTGCACTTGGCCCTTTGGCCTTGGCCCCTTGCACTTGCCCCTTTGCCACTTGCACTTGACCCTTTGCACTTGACCCTTGGCCCTTTGCACTTGGCCCTTTGTGTCAGGAACCGGCCCGCGGCACGCCTGCGTATACGGTTCCCGACTGGGGATTTGACCAGATCGAGAGGGGAAGCAGCCTTAGTCAAGCTAAAACAATGCTGTGACCCCTCAGAACACTTCTCACTGCCACAACTAGCTGTTGCTAGACATTTATTTATTTATTGTATTTATAAAGCGCCAACATATTACGCAGCGCTGAACATTAATTTAGGTTACATACAATATTTAGGGGTGACATACAGCAATACGACAATACAGGAATACAAGAAAACCAGATCACACAGCACAGTATGAGTACCAGGTAATGCTTAGTCAGTCACTGGATGGAGCATGGAGATTAGGCAAGTTAGGTTCACTCAGATGCATAGCATGGGTTCACAGTAATGGAGGACTGGAGGTGCATGATCAGGTAGGACACAAAAGGAGGAGGACACTGCCCAAAGGCTTACAATTTAGAGGGAGAGGTAAGGACACGAACGGTAGGGGACCAGAGTTCAGCTGTGGGTTTAGAGCACTTGTGAAGGGTAGTAGGCCAGAGAGAAAAGGTGAGTTTTGAGGGCTTTCTTGAAGATGTTGAAGGAGGGGGCTGCCCTAATGGGTGGAGGTAGGGAGTTCCGTAGTGTTGGAGCAGCTCTTGAGAAGTCCTGGAGGCGTGCATGGGACTGGGTGATGCGGGGGGCAGTTAGGCGAAGTTCATTGGAAGAGCGGAGTGAGCGGCTAGATGTGTACCTCTGAGTAAGATCGGAAATGTAGGTTGGACAGGTTTTGTGGACAGATTTGTAGGTCAGACACAGTATCTTGAATTTGATTCTGGACTGGATAGGAAGCCAGTGGAGGGATTCTAGGAGGGGATCTGCCGTGGTGGAGTCAGAGGTCTGCAGTGGTGGTGGCAGAGGTCAGGAAAGGGCGAATCTTACAGATGTCACGAAGGTGGAAGTTGCAGGACTTTGTGAGGTTTTGGATGTGGGAAGTGAAGGAGAGTGCAGAGTCCAGAGTGACACCCAGACAGGGGGCTTGAGAGGTAGGGCGAATGGTAGTGTGGTTAACAGTGACATGCACATCTGGGAGGTTCGTGGATGGCCGGGGTGGGAAGATCATAAATTCCGTTTTGTCTAGATTTAGTTTCAGGAACCCAGCGGACATCCAGGAGGAAATGGCTGATAGGCAGGAGGAGACCTTGTCCATGGTAGTGGTGGATATGTCAGTGGTGGATATGTCAGGGGTGTGGAGGTAGATCTGGGTGTCATCTGCATACAGATGATAGTTAGAACCCATGGAGGAGATAACCTTACCAAAACACTTCCACTCTGCTGTCGAGTTACTCGCACTGGCGTTTTCGTACGTTGGGTCAGCTGCGCACTTTAGGCCAACGTATGACAAACGCCCCACACACATGCACAATTGCAATCTTACACTGTAGTGAAGCAAAAGCACTAACAGTCGTTCCGAACGATACTGTTAGCCACTCCGGGACTTCCCACTCTGCTGTCGAGCGCAGAAGTGCCCCTTATGCACAATGCAATTACAATCTTATACGGTAGTGTTGCCCAAATGTACAATCAGGCATGGACTTATACACAGTTACACTTCAGTCTCTTCTAGGCTATGAGTGTTAGTTTAGTACAGCAGAAGTCAAACTTATTAAATAATGATTTAATATTCCAGGGAAAAGGCGGAACAATGCAGAAAATAATATATACAAAAGATTTACAAAAGCAAAGTAAAAATTACAATGATACACACAAGGATATTTGCATACAAATAAACGGGAATCAAAACGTTACCAACTTGAAGGTCTAAACGTCGTTTTGCGGGAAACGCAGCTTCTGGTCAGACCAGGATAGCCCTAGCGTTTGCTATCTCCAAAGAGCTACCAGTTGTGAAGGACCTGTGCAGGTTCTTATAGGCCCATTTGGGGCCTGGGGCATTGAATGTTCCATCCTCAAAACTAACGCAATTTCCCAGTTTGTGACATCACGGTCTGCCGAGCCACTTGAAACATCGAGGCTAGCTGTGACATGCGAATTTCAAGGCTTTTCCTGTCACACCTTGCAGACTTCAAAGCAATTCTGACCACAGGTAAAATTGTATCAAAAAGACTTCAAGCCACTTCACCCACTTCCAGGTAGACTGTCATCTGAAAACTTCAAACATTCCTGTGTTAGCTTCCACTGTCCAGTCTGGATTGTATTTTGGCTTGTTGACATATGCACAAAGTTCAAAGCACGGCAACAAAAGACAAAAGAGGGGCTTGTTATCTAATTACCTCTTTCCCAATTAGGATCAGACAATGGCTTCCCCTGCTGGCCATTGAATGCAGAGCTAATTTACATTATATAAGGACTCCAGGAAGCCAGACTGGCCTACATCCACCTCTGAAAGATACACAGCAGATGAAAAATGAAAATATACTCTTGGCCCCTGGCACTTGGCCCCTGGCACTTGGCCCTTTGCACGTGGCCCTTTAAATTTGACACTTTGCCCTTGGCCCTATGCACTTGGCACTTGGCCCTTTGCATTTGGCAGTTTGCACTTGGCACTTTCTTTTGATATTAGTAAATGTACACTACCTCTAAGTTTGCTACAGTAACTGTAATTTACTGCATTTAAATGTATACTTTTTTCCTTTGAAACTTTAAAATCGATTTTCTCAAAAACTATAAGGTCTCAAAACTATAAGGTCGTAAAATTGTAAAACCACTTTAATTTTAAAAGAAATGCACACTTACAAACGTGTCTGATGTTTAAGGCACAGAGTTTTTGTGGGCTCCACCCCAATCGTGGGCCGCCGGGTCGGCTTGGCTGCGCTGGTTAGTTTCTTTTAAAATTAAAGTGGTTTTGCAATTTTACGCTATGGGAGCTTTGGTTATTTGCTTTTTTTGAGGTGTATTGATACTGCAGCAGAGTGATCCTTGCGGAGGAGAATCCTTGAATGGCAGGGGGCGGCCAGATGACCCCATAAGCGCTGGAGACCCATCTAATAGAGGGTCATTTGTATGCGGTGAGTTCCCACTGCGTGGGGTGTGGTGGAGGTGATTTTACCGCAAGAATTGGTCACTGCAACCTGGAGGTCAATTAGGAAGAACTCCACACTACTTGTCTTGTAGGACTGTCTTGTATGAGAAAGAGAGACACTTGTTTTGCAGTATCTAAGTGCGCAGCTATTGGTTGAATATTGAGATTTATGTGTATAGAGAGCAGCGCACCACCAGTGAAACCCCGCATTGTATTATCAGCGCAGTTTTTCAGACAATTGTGACATTGTGGTCAGCTGACTTCTATCTGTCAATCTACCTTTCAGGTTGGTTCAGCCCCTCGGGCGGGGCTGCTTGAATATGCCCAGGGGCGTAACAATAGGCCCTGCAGCGCGGAAGTGACGTCAGCCGCTAGAGCGAGAAGGCGGCGATGGAACGCAAGGAAGAAGGTATGTATCCCGCCGCCGCTGCTGCCCGCTGCCCACACACATTCACTAGCTGGAGGGGGGCGCAGAGGGGAGAGCCCCGAGGTGAGGGAGAGGGGGGAACTTCCACTCTCCCCGCCGACTGTGGGCAAGGCTTTCCCCTCATGCTGCCACTCCTCCAGCCCCCAAAAACCGGCCACGAGCGGGCCCCGGGGGGGGGGGGCCCGCTCTGAAATTCTGCAGGGGGATTTTCAGGTGTCTGCTGCCCACATTACGATTTTCAGGTGTCTGCTGCCCACATTGCGATTTTCAGGTGTCTGCTGCCCACATTGCGATTTTCAGGTGTCTGCTGCCCACATTACGATTTTCTGGTCACTGCTGCCCACATTGCGATTTTCAGGTGTCTGCTGCCCACATTACGATTTTCAGGTGTCTGCTGCCCACATTACGATTTTCAGGTGTCTGCTGCCCACATTGCGATTTTCAGGTGTCTGCTGCCCACATTGCGATTTTCAGGTGTCTGCTGCCCACATTACGATTTTCAGGTGTCTGCTGCCCACATTGTGATTTTCAGGTGTCTGCTGCCCACATTACGATTTTCAGGTGTCTGCTGCCCACATTGCGATTTTCAGGTGTCTGCTGCCCACATTGCGATTTTCTGGTGTCTGCTTCCACATTACGATTTTCAGGTGTCTGCTGCCCACATTACGATTTTCAGGTGTCTGCTGCCCACATTACGATTTTCTAGTGTCTGCTGCCCACATTACGATTTTCTGGTGTCTGCTGCCCACATTGCGATTTTCTGGTGTCTGCTGCCCACATTGCGATTTTCTGGTGTCTGCTGCCCACATTACGATTTTCAGGTGTCTGCTGCCCACATTACGATTTTCTGGTCACTGCTGCCCACATTGCGATTTTCAGGTGTCTGCTGCCCACATTACGATTTTCAGGTGTCTGCTGCCCACATTACGATTTTCAGGTGTCTGCTGCCCACATTGCGATTTTCAGGTGTCTGCTGCCCACATTACGATTTTCAGGTGCCTGCTGCCCACATTACGATTTTCAGGTGTCTGCTGCCCACATTACGATTTTCAGGTGTCTGCTGCCCACATTACGATTTTCAGGTGTCTGCTGCCCATATTATGATTTTCTGGTGTCTGCTGCCCACATTACGATTTTCAGGTGTCTGCTGCCCACATTGCGATTTTCTGGTGTCTGCTGCCCACATTACGATTTTCTGGTGTATGCTGCCCACATTAGGATTTTCTGGTGACTGCTGCCCACATTGCGATTTTCTGGTGACTGTTGCCCACATTGCGATTTTCTGGTGACTGCTGCCCACATTGCGATTTTCTGGTGACTGCTGCCCACATTGCGATTTTCTGGTGACTGCTGCCCACATAAGGATTTTCTGGTGTCTGCTGCCCACATTACGATTTTCTGGTGTATGCTGCCCACATTAGGATTTTCTGGTGACTGCTGCCCACATTGCGATTTTCTGGTGACTGTTGCCCACATTGCGATTTTCTGGTGACTGCTGCCCACATTGCGATTTTCTGGTGACTGCTGCCCACATTGCGATTTTCTGGTGACTGCTGCCCACATAAGGATTTTCTGGTGACTGCTGCCCACATTGCGATTTTCTGGTGACTGCTGCCCACATTGCGATTTTCTGGTGACTGCTGCCCACATTATGATATTCTGGTGACTGCTGCCCACATTACGATATTCTGGTGACTGCTGCCCACATTAGGATTTTCTGGTGACTGATGCCCACATTGCGATTTTCTGGTGACTGCTGCCCACATGGCGATTTTCTGGTGACTGCTGCCCACATGGCGATTTTCTGGTGACTGCTGCCCACATTGCGATTTTCTGGTGAACTCTGCCCACATTACGATTTTCTGTCCCACATTACGATATTCTGGTGAACGCTGCCCACATTACGATTGTCTGGTGAATGCTGTCCACGTTACAATTTTCTGGTGACTGCTGCTCACGTTACGATTTTCTGGTGACTGGTGCCCACATTACGATTTTCTGGTGAACTCTGCCCACATTATGATTTTCTGGTGAACGCTGCCCACATTACGATTGTCTGGTGAATGCTGTCCACGTTACAATTTTCTGGTGACTGGTGCCCACATTACGATTTTCTGGTGAACTCTGCCCACATTATGATTTTCTAAAGGCCCACATTACGATTTTCTGGTGAACTCTGCCCACATTACGATTTTCTGGCCCACATTACGATTGTCTGGTAAAATTCTGCCCACTTTACAATTAATTTACAGTGAAACGCTGCCCCATTACGATTATTTGGCACCTATGGGGGGGGGGGGGGCATCCAAATATTCGCAGGGGGGCCCAGTCATTTCTAGTTACGCCCCTGAATCTGCCTTCAATATTTAAACCTGGAGTTGTTACTCTGTCCTTGTCTGTTGTCGTGAATACTTGCGTGTTAGCGCTCAGACCTTACACTAGTTCCCAGGTGTTGATGCTAAGGATTTCACACCTAGTCTAGGATATTGCTACTGTTTATTTGTTAGACTAGTTCCCGGGTGTTGATGCCAAGGACTTCACACCTAGACTAGGATATTGCTTATTGTATTGATCTTCTGTGTATGACTCTTAGCTAATACTCTGACCCTGTTCCTGCTTTCTGATCCTGTACTTTCGCCTATCTGCCTTACTAGTTCATGAACCTCTGCCTGATTAACGATTACTCTCTTGTCTCACGATTCTGTACCGATGCTTACCTCTCTGTTGCCGAACCTTGCCTGTCAGACCATTCTACTCACCAGTGGGCCCTCACCACTGGTGAGGTGCTAGCTTCACCAGCTCCGCTGGTGAAGTTGATCATTAGTGCAGTACTGTTTGTATCTCCTGTTCCTAGGTTGCAGTACAGTCTGTATCACCTGCTCCACAGGTGATCATTAGTGCAGTACTGTTTGTATCTCAGGTAATCACTAGCCTGCAGTATTGTCTGAATCACCCGCTCCTCGAGAGATTCTCTCTTCAGTTGCTGCATCTCCAGCTTGTTGGGGTAGTACTCTATTATACGGTCAGTGTCCTGATAGTACCTCACCGGCCCCTCTGGTGAGGTCTCGCCAAACTATTAAAGTTACGGTTGCACCAAACACTACACACTCAGCTATTTGTCTTGCTATACTGGCATTATTGGTGATTCTGCAGATCACACATAAGCTGGTGTAGCGTCTGAATTATTGGTGATTCTGCAGATCACCACATAATCAGACATCTGAGCTACGACACAAGACCGTTACATTCGCCTTTTGAAGCGAAAATAGTAATTTTCTTGAAAATTCGGCGAAATCGAAAATGGGATTTTCGATGCGAAAATGGCTTTGGCGAAAATTTGCAAGCAACACTGGTTCCACCACATAGTTGAATTCCTGGAGACAGAGAAACCACCGGGACACTCTGGCATTCGTACCTTTTGTTCCTTTTCATCCATGTTAGAGGAGCATGGTCAGAGATGAGCCTGAACTTCCTGCCTAACAAATAATAGCGCAAGGAGTCCAGAGCCCATTTTATTGCCAGGTTTATTATTATTATAATTATAATAATTATTTTATAATCCCTCTCCACCACCGCATAGTTTTTCTCAGCAGCCGTCAGTTTCCGACTGAGAAAAACTATGGGATGTTCCTCTCCGTCAATAACTTGTGACAGAACCGCCCCAAACCCAACATCTGAGGCATCTGTCTGCACTACAAATTCCTGGGTGAAATCGGGGGCTACCAGGACAGGGTAACAACACAATGCAGATTTCAGCTCTACAAATGCTTTGTCTGTCTCTTCAGTCCACTGTATCATTACTGACTTACGGCCCTTGGTCAAGTCAGTTAAGGGAGCTGCCAAAGTAGAAAAATTGGGAATGAACCTTCTGTAGTAGCCCACAATCCCCAGGAAAGCTCGAACCTGTTTCTTACCCAAGGGGTGGGGCCATTCCTGAATTGCCTCAATTTTATTTATTTGGGGTTTGACCAACCCCCTGCCGACAATATACCCCAAGTATTTCGCCTCCTCCATACCTAGGGCACATTTCTAGGGGTTCATAGTGAAACCCCCTTTCCTCAACGCATCCAGAACTGCCTGGACCTTAGGAAGATGAGACTCCCAGTCTGAACTAAAGATGACAATGCCGTCTAAATAGACCGACTGTAACGATTGTGGAATTATCTCCGTGGTCAGCGCACAAGATGTGTGCTGACACTGCGGAAGTCCTCCACAAGCGTATGAAACGACAGAACCCAGCTTTGGTGTAATGCACTTGTAGAGGGAAATTCCCACTGGCAGATGGAGCTGTGGAGTGCAAAGGAACAACCCCTCTGCACTGCCACAGATGCCAAATGGGAATTCTACGAATTGCAATAATGCAGGGCAAGATAGCCCTCAGAGAGAGAGAGTGAGCACAGCGACAGAATGTATGTGTGTCCACCAATCTAGTCGCCACCCGGCGACGGTGAACACACAACAGCGGAAACCAAGTGAGAACGCAATCGCAAGAGTGGCGATTGCCAACAGTGACACAAGACCGAATAAAGACAGAGCAAAGGAACAGACAGCAAACAATAATGATCAGAACGCCAAGGAAAATTACAAACGCACTCGCTAAGCGCGGTCACCGCGCGAAAAGCGCAACAGCGACAAAGCACGCTAATGGCGCGGTCTCCGCACGAAAAGCTCAACAGAGACAAAACATGCCAACCCTAACTAACCAATGTAACACGAAAATGAATAGTGAACGTGAACGCTTGCTAAACGGTTACCTCACCAAGCCTACAGCAAGCGTTCGTTCCAGACAAGACAGACAGAAGGAGTAACCAGTAGCAACCGCAGCTCTGGCCTACACTCCCAGACAGAGTACAGAAGGAACCACCGCCACTACCGCTAGGGCGAATGCGATCCAGACAGACAGATAGACAGATGGGGCTACCAGTAGCAACCGCTGCTCTGGTTTGCACCCCTAAGGCAGAATACAGAAGGAACCACCGCCACTACCGCTACCGTGAATGCGATCCCAACAGACAGAACGATTTCCTGTCGACCGCCGCTGGCGACAAGACAATCGCAACTGATAGACAGTACAAGGCAAACAGATAATACAACCTGACTACGCTAGAAGGAATGCTAGTGCACTCCCAAGGAATTACTCTAAGATAATCTTACCAAACAATTAGCAAAGGCTGAGACTCCAGGTAAGTTAGCAGGAACAAACCATCATGACCAGCAAGGGATTCTGGGAGGAAATGGTATTTATACTGCAAGCCATCAGAGGAAGCAGCTAGGCAATTTGCATGACAAGTGGATGCAAATTCCTCCCCAGAACAGCAACTCTGCAGCTTGCAGAGTGGAGACAGGTCTCTTTTCCAAGGACCTGCAGCACTCAGACCTAACAAATGGTCAAACAGCTGTCTGCCTGTGCAGACAGCAGCGCAGATCATTACACCAACGCATATCTTTGGTGTGGACGCAACAACCTGTGCATGACTCTTTGAAAGGTGGCAGGGGCAGTCTGCAATCCAAACGGCATTCTCTTGTACTGAAAATGTCCCTCGGGCAGTGGGGGCTTCAGGAATTTTTTTTAGGGGATGCTATGCAGGTGCTGGACCAATGTCCGGTGTAGCTGATGACACAAAAAATGGGCATGGTCTTGACCGGATGAGGGCGGGGATAACTGTAATTTAAAGTGAACCCGGGGTGAGAGTGATATGGAGGCTGACATATTTATTTCATTTTAAACAATTGTAGTTGCCTGGCAGCCCTGCTGTTCTATTTGGCTGCAGTAGTGAACTGAATTACACCAGAAACAAGCATGCAGCTAATCTTGTCAGTTCTGACAATATTGTCAGAAACCCCTGCCCTGCATGCTTGTTCAGGGTCTATGGTTGAAAGAATTAGAGGCAGAGGACCAACACGGCAGCCAGGCAGCTGGTATTGCTTAAAAGGAGATAAATATGGCAGCCTCAATATTATTCTCACCTCGGGTTCCCTTTAAAAGTGCAACGCAAAGACAGAGGGCCCAAGTTTTGTAGACCCTTTCCTGAGAAAATTCACATAATTGTGCAGGTTTTCTCGAGAAAATACACGTAATGTGAGCAAATTTGAACAAAAAACATGTTCAATAATTTGGCAGATCTGACCCCAATATGCACAATCATTAGCAGACCTGCCCCAATATGCACAATCGTTAGCAGATCTGATCCCAATATGCACAATACTCAGCAGATCTGACCCCAATATGGACAATCGTTAGCAGATATGACCCCAATATGCACAAACCTCAGCAGATATGACCCCAATATGCACAATCCTCAGCAGATATGACCCAAATATGCACAATCCTCAGCAGATATGACCCCAATATGCACAATCCTCAGCAGATATGACCCCAATATGCACAATCCTCAGCAGATATGACCCCAATATGCACAATCCTCAGCACATATGACCCCAATATACACAATCCTCAGCAGATATGACCCCAATATACACAATCCTCAGCAGATGTGACCCCAATATACACAATCCTCAGCAGATGTGACCCCAATATGCACAATCCTCAGCAGATGTGACCCCAATATGCACAATCCTCAGCAGATGTGACCCAAATATGCACAATCCTCAGCAGATGTGACCCAAATATGCACAATCTTCAGCAGATGTGACCCCAATATGCACAATCCTCAGCAGATGTGACCCCAATATGCACAATCCTCAGCAGATGTGACCCAAATATGCACAATCTTCAGCAGATGTGACCCCAATATGCACAATCCTCAGCAGATGTGACCCAAATATGCACAATCTTCAGCAGATGTGACCCCAATATGCACAATACTCAGCAGATGTGACCCCAATATGCACAATCCTCAGCAGATATGACCCCAATATGCACAATCCTCAGCAGATGACCCCAATCAGCAGCACCACCTGTTGTAAAAGAAAAACTTATTTACTCACCTCCAGTCCCGACCTCCTTGTGGCGCGCAGCTCCCATGATCCTCTTCCTTCCGGACGTCACGTAACTTCCTGCCTGCATGCTAAGAGCAGGGCTACGGGAAAATGGCCGCCCGAAGCCCTGCACTGCAGACTCAAAGTCTGCAGAGCAGGGCTTCGGACGGGCATCTTACCGTAGCCCTGCTCTGCTGCTTCGGGCTGCCGCTGTGAACTCTTAGACGCCTGAAGTCAGTTCACGCTAGGGGGTGCTTGAACAATTCTAGGGGGGAGGGCTTGAGCACCCAAAAGCACCCCCCTGGCGCCGCCCCTGCCCTCAGGTGTTGAAAATGCAGTTTTCTCTCTGGCTTCCTAAGCCAAGGGTATTTGCCAATACCCTTTGGTCAGGTCTAGCGTGGTGATGTAGCAGGCAGGGCCTAATCTTTCTATCAGCTCATCCACACGTGGCATGGGATATCCATCAAATTTGGAAATTTCATTCAATTTCCGGAAGTCATTACAGAATCACAAAGTTCCTTTTGGCTTGGGTACCAACACAATTGGGCTTGACCATCCACTTTGCGATTCTTCAATGACGTCCCATTCCAACATCTGTTTTACTTCTTCCGATATGGCCTTCCTGTGGGCCTCCGGAATGCGATAGGGTTTGACAAACACTTTAGCCCTGGGCTCAGTAATGATGTTGTGTTCAATCATATTAGTGAGACCAGGCAAATCAGAAAATATTTCCTTGTTTCTCTGGAGAAACTCCGTTACCTGTTGGACCTGTGATTTGGAAAAAGTGGGGGCAATTTTTACATCCTCAGTGCTAACTTGTGGTACAACACTCACACCCACCATAACCGGAGCGGTCTCTCTCTCTTTCCAGGGCTTCAACAAATGTACATGATAAAGTTGATAGAGTTTCCGCCTCCCCGGCTGATGGACCTTGTAGTTCACCTCCCCCACTTTTTCAATGCTATCGAAGGGACCTAGCCACCTGGCCAAGAATTTACTCTCCACAGTGGGGATCAATACCGCAACTCTGTCCCCCACCTGAAACTGCCTGATTTTTGCGGAGCGGTTGTATACTCGACTCTGCACTTCTTGGGCTGCCAGTAAGTGTTCCTTGACCAGGGGCATCACCTTGGCAATGCGTTCTTGTAACTGGGAAACATGTTCCACCACACTTTTGTGGGGACTGGACTCACTTTCCCAGGTTTCTTTTACCAAGTCAAACAACCCTCGAGGTCTGCGCCCATACACCAGTTCAAATGGTGAAAAACCTGTGGAGGCCTGAGGTACCACCCGAACAGCAAACATCACTGCAGGCAATAAACAATCCCAATCTTTTCCGTCCCTTTGAACCACTCTTTTTAGCATCATTTTTAAGGTTTTATTAAACCGCTCAACCAGCCCATCTGTCTGGGGGTGATAAACAGAGGTTCTCATCTTCTTGATCTGGAACAGTTTACACACATCAGCCATAACTTTAGACATAAATGGAGTCCCTTGGTCCGTCAGGATTTCCCTGGGAAAACCCGTCCGCGTGAACATATTAAATAATTCTCGGGCGATAGCTTTGGACGTAGGTTTCCTCAAAGGAAAGGCTTCCGGGTAGCTAGTGGCATAGTCGAGTATTACCAGGATATATTGGTGTCCCCTGGCAGGATTTTACCAGTGACCCCACTATATCCATGGCAATGCACTCAAATGGCAAATTGGCAAGGGCACCAAAGGGCTTCGAAAATGGGACACTGGTGCGGTTAAATGACAGGCGGGGCAAGAAGCGCAATAATTCTTTACTTCGGCCTTTAACCCAGGCCAATAAAACCTGTCAGTTATCCGCGCCTCTGTTTTCTCAGCACCCAGGTGACCTCCCAATGCTTCATTGTGTGCCAAGTCTAGTACCATCCTCCGAAATGATTGGGGCACTAGCAGTTGCTCAACAACCTCATCTCTGACCTTTGCAACCCGATATAACAGATCCCCATTGTCAATCCATCAGATACCTCCAGCTGTACACCCGGTGTGCCCGGACAGCTGTTGTTACACCTAGTCAGGCCAGGATCTCTGCCTTTAGCCGATCATAGTTGAGGGCGTCTGCAGGGGTGAGGTCGTAATAGGCCTTCTGGGGTTCTCCCGTCAGGAACGGTGCAAGGATACCAGCCCATTTGTCTTTCGGCCATCCTTCCCGCTCTGCTGTCCTTTCAAACGTTTTTAGAAAGGCTTCCAAATCATCTGTGGGTGTCAATTTCTGCAGAAAGTGACTGGCTCTCACCATCGCTTGGTTGCTAGGGTCAACTCCTGCTGCCTCTCTCCCTTGGGCTAGCTGTTGCACTGCCTCAACCAGCATTTTGTACTGTGCCTCTGTGGCCTCTTGCAGGGCTTCTGTGGCTTGCTGCTGAGTCACCATGCTCTGCTGCAGCTGCACAGTTGCTAAGGCCAACTGCTTCACCAACTCCTCCATCATGCAAACAAGGAGACTGGCCCTTTAAATGTCACTTTTTAAACAGAACTTTTCCTGCAGTGCTGCGCTGCCCGCATCCGAGCACCAGTTGTGAAGTTTAGGGGATCGCAGCCAGCACACAGTACACAGTTGTATAAAACAAAAGTCTGTTTATTTTTCAGCAGTAACATAAACAGCTTACTTCAGCAGAAATTGGAAAATAAAATGGCAAGCTTACTTCAGCTTTGTAGTCCATATAGCAGTAGTAAATAGTCCAGCTTATTCAAATACAATTAATTTAAGCCAAAGCCATACAAAAAGCAGTCCAAAGTATGGTTTGGCTTCCAGCAATATCTCCTAACAGACTTTTCAGGAGCACAGCAGCACACATGCTCCTCCACATCAACTCCACCTTGACTGCATGTGAGCTGCTTCCTGATATGCAAATCGGTTAGAGCTTCCCTTCAGCTCTACAGAAAACCAGGTGTGCACCTGGGTGGAATGGGAAGGTCCGCCCTTCCTTCCCTCCCATTTCGGGAGTCCGGCCCTAGAAAAACAACAAAGGCAGCAAGCTGGCTTGCTGCCAACAATACCCAGACTCCCCTTCCAGGTACACATCTAATTTAAAGTGACCACAGTCCAAATAATGGGGAAATGTACCTCCTGTCCAGCACCCAACCCCGATGACCCCTACAGCACATGCACTGTACACATATCCATGTGCTGTAACCAGACATGCTGCACACTTACCCATGTGAGCTTTACACTTATCCATACACTGTAACCACATACACCGTATACTAACCCACCTCTTGTAAACACATGCGATGTACAATTTTCCACTCATTGTATGATCCTGTGTGTATACTTAAGGGAGCCAAAAATCTAGCGATTCTGATTCAATCGACAAACTGATCGACTTTATTGGGGAATCAACTTCAGTGTAGTTGATCGAACATCGATCAACTAGTGACCCATAGACAACAAGCGATATCCTATGCGATTCACCTTCACTTAATCGATCTGACCCTTGTTGTGTCTCCATGCTCTGAATGCAAAAATCGATTCAGAGTCGAATGAATGATACGTAAACAGTAGCTGATTCCTGTGGGATCGACTGATATCTTGCATAATGCTCAATCAACTAAGCTGGTCGATTCGACGTGATATCAGCCACTTTTCACAGATTGGGCATACTCAATTTTCTCTCGATTCTATAAAATTATCGAATCGAATGGTGGATCGTACAGCAAAATCGCTAGATGTATGGGCACCCTTACTCTCCCCCATGCTGTATTCTCATGCTGTAACCACACAAGCTGCAAACTAATCCACACGCTGTAATCACATGTGCTGTACACAGATCCAACCAACGTCAGCACATCCTCTGTATGTTTAGTCACACATTGTAAGCACCTGGGCTTTATACTTATTGGGGAGAAGTGTTCCATGTCATTCCAACACCGTGCAAAATGATTCTGAACAGAACAAGAATTTAAAGCACAGTGGATCACGCATGGGGCGAAAGAGGGGTGTTAACTCACCCTTGACGCCACCCCCATGCACTGCCCTCCACAGTCCGTTCCAGCTCTCTATACTTCTTTCTTTGCAGCCAGAAGGAGGAACACATTTCACCAGAGGTTTGCCTTTGGTTACCTTCGAAGTAATTCTTTACTTACGATAAAAGGCAAATAAATGTGACATCTGTAGCTTCAAATAAAAGTTATCACCCCAGTATCATTAAACTTCTATTACTGTCCCATAACAAATTACTACTGCCTGTTTCTTTGCCAGCATTAAAGCTGCCCATTTACTGGTGATGTTAACACTATGGCCTTGATTCACAAAGCGGTGCTAACAGCACGCTTGTGAAAAGACCTTTATCATGCCTAAAACTTCTTTGCGCGCGCTAATTAGCGCTTGCGCGCAAAGTCCCGCGTGCAAAGGCCAGTGTGCGCAAAACGTTGCACAGGGTGAGACAAAACGGTGCACCCAATGCGCCTATAAGGTTGCATGGGTGCCTTTGCACGCGGGACTTTGCACGCGATCTTATTGGGCTTGGTGCGTGGTAACTACTTAGCACCCTTGTTAGCACGCTCAAAGTCTTTAGGCATGCTAACTAGATTAGCACCGAATAGTGAATCAAGCCCTATGTGTAGAACAGGGATAATTCACAACATAATCATCCAAGCCTGTCACTTGAAATAGCAAACAGAAACACAATTGGTCTTATTACTTTTTTTTGTACAAGTAAGACATCCGTGCATTCTGGATGGATTTAGTTTAAAATAAAAATAAAAAAACTCAAAATATTGCAATTTTATTGATTTTTGGCCTGAAATGCATAAATACAAAAAAAACTTTGTCAAGCTGTTTTTACTGAATGCAAATTATAACAGCCAAGTGAAAGGTATAAAAGCCACAGTCTAGGAAAATATACAAGACTGTAAAAAAAAATGTCCGATTGACTAGGATGAATAAAGTTAGAAAACTTAATCACAATAATGGCCGCCATGTAGCCCAGGCAATACTGCCCCCTGACCTCAACAGGCCCCAGGCAAATACATTTGTTGCCTTGCCTGTAATCATGCTCTCTCTAACCCACAGTAAATAAATAAATAAAGAGCACCTGAAGTGGGCTTAGCAATAAAAGTGATGCCATTCATGTGTATTAATAAAATAAATCCTCTATAATAAAACCCTAATGTCTCTGCTTCCCATGTCCCTGTGTGTGTCCCATTTGCACTCTGCGCATGTGCAGGGCCGCACAGACACTGAGGGAGAGTGACACGCGGCAAGGAATGACAGGCGAAGGGGTTGATGGGCCGACGAGCGGGCGTGCGCCGGTAGGCGTGCGCGGCGTGCACGCGCACGGCGGGCGGGTGTTGCGGGCATGCGCGCATTGCGCATGGCGGGCGCGCACGTGGCGGAAATGTGCGTGTGTAGCGGGCGCATGCGCAGTGACAGACCTAGACCGTTTTTAAATGGGCTTAGGTCCACTAGTAGATAAATAATCAGCAATTGAATATGTATATTACTCACTCACAGACATAGGCCCCACTGGGGATAGCTGCTGCACTTTGTACAGCGATCCCTGGGGTGATTTCCAGATCGATTCAAAAGCATTTGGAACCGCAGTGCAATAAACAGTGGATAGAAAGCTTTAAAAATGTGCTCTTTCATTTCGTAGCCCTCTTTTCCATGCTTAACTGAACTGCTCGCTTGTCACGTGGTAAAACCATGGTTGCAGGGCAGGTTCTTGACTTTTGCTGCCTGAGGCAAACTAGTGAGTCCCCCCCCCCCTCCCAATTTAGAGAGTGATCGCACAGCACAATTTGCACTGCACATTATAGCCATGGTGCGACCAAAAATAAAAAAAACGCTCTCAGTATAGGTAGGTAGGTAGCCAGGTATAGATGCCCATTTTATAGGAAGCCAAAATGGTATAGATGCACCCAGTATAGGTAGCCAGCTATAGATGCCCCCAGTATTGGAAGGCAGGTATAGGTGCCCCCACTGTAGGTAGCCAAGTATAGCTGCCCCCAGTATAAGTAGCCAAGTATAGGTGCCCCCAGTATAGACACTCAGGTATTATAGATGCCCCCAGTATAGGTAGCCAAGTATAGGTGCCCCCTTTATAGGAAGCCAGGATGGTATAGGTTCACCCAGTATAGGTAGCCAGCTGTAGATGTCCCCAGTATTGGAAGGCAGGTATAGGTGCTCCCAATGTAGGTAGCCAAGTATAGCTGCCTCCAGTATAAGTAGCCAATTATAGATGCCCCCAGTATAGAAACTCAGGTATTATAGATGCCCCCAGTATAGGAAGCCAGGTATAGGTGCCCCGAGTATGGGTAGCCAGGTAGAGGTGCCCCCAGTATAGATAGCCAGGTATAGGTGCTCCGGCATAGGTTAGCCAGATATAGGTGCCCCCAGTATAGGTAGCCAAGTAAAAGTGCCCCCAGTATAGGTAGCCAAGTATAGGTGTCCACAGTACAGGTAAGCCAAGTATAGGTGCTCCCGGTATAGATAACAGGGTACAGTATTATAGATGCCTCCAGGATATGTGCCCCCAGTATTGGTAGACGGGTATAGTTTCCCTAGTATACGCTAGCCAGGTAGGTGCCCCAGTATAGACAAAAAGGTATGGTTGCCTCCAATATAGGTAGCCAGGTATAGCTGCCCCCAGTATAGGTAGCCAGGTATAGGGGCCCCAGTATACGGAGCCATCTATATAGAAATGTAAAGGCTACCATACACTGGTCGATTGCCACCAGATCGACCAACATATAGATCCCTCTCTGATCTAATGGCTGCCCATACACTAAACATAGATTTTGAATCGATTTCAGCATGAAATCGATTCTCGAGCTGTGGAACTGCCGCCCTGCCTCAACTCCCCCCCCCCTCCCCCAAAGCAATTATATTACCTTTCCGCTGGCACGAGTCCCCGGATCCGTGCTGTCCCTTCTTCCAGCGTCCTCCTCCATCTCCTCTTTACTTCCTGTCCTGTGACAAGCGGAAGATCAATCAGTAGAGCCCTCTACTGTTTTAACCACTTGAGGACCGTGGGCTTTACCCCCCCTTAAAGAGTAACTGTTAGCCCCAAAAATGAAATTTAAATCTCTATGGCAATGTTTTATTTACTATTTAAGTGAGCCAAAAAGGCAATGCAGAAGTTAAAAATCAATCTATTTTTTTTACTATGTAGCCTTTTCCCCAAGCTCCGGACGCAAAGCCGCATATCAGATACTGATGAGCATGCAGAGCATGCCTATGTCTGCCCGACCTCCCTCTCCCCCCCAGGACCAGGTGCCGATATATTCGCACCACAAACAGCTGACCGCTCTGACACGGAGAGAGAGTGGGAGCACTTCCAGCGCCGCCACCGCAGAGCAGCCGCCGCCGAGTCACAGGTGAGAGAATCACATGTGAGAGAGATGCACGACGGCGGCTGCTCTGCGGTGGCGGCGCTGGAAGTGCTCCCACTCTCTCTCCGTGTCAGAGCGGTCAGCTGTTTGTGGTGCGAATATATCGGCACCTGGTCCTGGGGGGGAGAGGGGGGTCGGGCAGACGTAGGCATGCTCTGCATGCTCATCAGTATCTGATATGCGGCTTTGCGTTCGGAGCTTGGGGAAAAGGCTACATAGTAAAAAAAATAGATTGATTTTTAACTTCTGCATTGCTTTTTTGGCTCACTTAAATAGTAAATAAAACATTGCCATAGAGATTTAAATTTCATTTTTGGGGCTAACAGTTACTCTTTAAGGACCAGGCACTTTTTTTCCATTCAGACCACTGCAGCTTTCACGGTTTATTGCTCGCTCATACAACCTACCACCTAAATGAATTTTGGCTCCTTTTCTTGTCACTAATAAAGCTTTCTTTTGGTGCTATTTGATTGCTGCTGCGATTTTTACTTTTTATTATATTCATCAAAAAAGACATGAATTTTGGCAAAAAATGTTTTTTTTTTACTTTCTGTGCTGACATTTTTCAAATAAAGTAAAATTTCTGTATACATGCAGCACGAAAAATGTGGACAAACATGTTTTTGATTAAAAAAAAACCCATTCAGTGTATATTTATTGGTTTGGGTAAAAGTTATAGCGTTTACAAACTATGGTGCAAAAAGTGAATTTTCCCACTTTCAAACATCTATGACTTTTCTGACCCCCTGTCATGTTTCATGAGGGGCTAGAATTCCAGGATAGTATAAATACCCCCCAAATGACCCCATTTTGGAAAGAAGACATCCCAAAGTATTCACTGAGAGGCATAGTGAGTTCATAGAAGATATTATTTTTTGTCACAAGTAAGCGGAAAATGACACTTTGTGACAAAAAAAAAAAAAAAAGTTTCCATTTCTTCTAACTTGCGACAAAAAAAATGAAATCTGCCACGGACTCACCATGCC
This sequence comes from Hyperolius riggenbachi, assembly GCF_040937935.1. NCBI lineage: Eukaryota > Metazoa > Chordata > Amphibia > Anura > Hyperoliidae > Hyperolius > Hyperolius riggenbachi. The sequence goes on along the minus strand of NC_090647.1, from coordinate 146,568,796 downwards.
CCTCTCTGAATACCTTGAAGTGTCTACTTTCCAAAATGGGGTCATTTGTGGGGTGTGTTTACTGTCCTCGCATTTTGGGGGGTGCTAATTTGTAAGCACCCCTGTAAAGCCTAAAGGTGCTCATTGGACTTTGGTCCTGTCAGGCATGGACTCACCCCCACCGCCAGCGGTAGTGCGAACGCCGCTCTTGCAGCTGACGTCATCGGGACCCCGAACTTCCGGTCTGTCCCGGCGGCATCCTCCTCCGCTCAGCGTACCACCAGGAGCATGTCTCAGCAGGGCAGGGCAACGCGCGCACGCACGGAGCGTCACGCCCTTTATGCCCTGAGGAGGAAAATCACATGAGCAGGCTGCCGGGACAGTTGCCGCCTCCTTCCTGACATCATCGGGGGGGGTGGAGTTTGCTGAAGTGACAGTCTGCATTTAAGCAGCAGACTGTCAGTATTCTGTGTCCGCTGTAGCGATCACACCTGTGTTAGCTCTCGGATCCACAGTATACTTATATATTGGTACTGCCAATATATAAGTACTGGAAGAAACATACCATTGTGATTTATCTGTGCCTTTGACCTTTTTGCTCGTTCTTGACCTTGCTCTTGCCTAAATCCTCTTGTACTTTTGCCAATCTGATCTCCTGTTGCTGACCTTGCTGTACCTCTCGTTTTCGCCTCTGATCTGTGATACTGTACCTTGATATTCCGATCTCCTGTTGCCGAACCCCGGCTCGTTATTAGACTCCGTCCTAGCCTCCTGATTCTGTACCTTGCTTTATTGATACTCTGTTGCCGAATTTTGCTTGTTTCACTATCCTCCTCCAGCGGGCCCTTGCCGCTGGACGGAAGTTGCCGCTAGCAGTGTGTCTCGCCACTGCGTAGTGCCTATTACTGTTGCACCTATCACTATACACCTTGAGTGGGCAGGGGTTAGTTTATATATCGGATTGTCGGTGAGACTGCAGCTCACCCATAATCAGATATACGTCTGTGTGCCGGTGATACTGCAGATTACCGGTAATCAGACACTCTCTGCGTCCACCTATCGTCACAGATCGTGACAGTACAGCGGACCAAAAAAAAAAATGGATGCTCTGGTCCAGCAGGTTAACACTTTGACGACAGTCGTCGCTCAATTAAACCAGACCGTTAAAGATCAGCAGGTCCAGCTTAACCGACTAGCTGAGGTTGTGCAAAACCTGCAAGCACCAGTTAATCCCGCTCCTGTATTACCGGTTGAACCCAAAATGCCGTTACCCAAATTGTTTTCAGGAGAACGCTCCGATTTCCGTAATTTCCGGGATCGGTGTCAATCATATTTTCAAATGCGTCCCATTTCCTCTGGTTCTGAGTTGCAAAGGGTCACGCTCATAAAAACCCTTTTACAAGGAGACTCACAGACATGGGCCTATAGCCTACCCTTGGGTCATGAGGCTCTTACCTCTGTAGAAAATTTTTTCGAAGCCATGGCGGTCGTGTATGACGATCCAGATACTTCCGCCACAGCTGAGAGGAAACTAAAAAGACTCAAACAGGGTCAGAATTCAGTGGAAACCTATGCTGCGGAATTCCGCAAATGGTCATTTTCTACCAGGTGGGAGGCGCAGTCTCTTTTGGATCGCTTCCTAACGGGGTTGTCTGATTCTGTGTCGGAATTAATGCTAAGTCATCCTGAACCTAGAACTTTAGATGAGGCCATAAGTCTTGCCATCAAAATAGACCGCAGAGTACGTTTTCACAGGTCTACCAGGCAGCGACCCTTCATGCGCTCACAACCTTCCACAAGTGTTACCACTTCCTCTTCTACTGAGGAGCCCATGCAGCTGGGTCACTCTAAATTATCCGAGACAGAGAAATTGAGAAGGAGAAAAGAGGGTCTGTGCTTATATTGTGGGGACAAGGGTCATATTGCCTCTGTTTGTTCCAAGAAGCCGGAAAACTTCTCCGCCTAGGGTTAGTCGGGGGTACTACCCTGGGCGAGAATTCCGTACCTCCAAAAGATAAAATCTTATTTCCCATTTCCATTTCTTGGGACAAACAAGACATTGCACTGCAGGCTTTTATTGATACGGGCGCTGCAGCCAATTTTATGGATTATAATTTAGCACTTAAATTAGGCATACCGGTGGTTCCTCTTGAGAAACGTATCATAGTCACTGCAATCGACGATTCCCCATTACAAGATAGTCAACCTGTCTCTATCACTCCTGAATTAATCTGCACCGTTGGGGTTTTACATTGTGAAAAATTACGATTTTACCTTATCAGAATGCCTTCTTGCTCGATTATATTGGGCCTTCCCTGGTTACGGTTACATTCTCCACAGATTGATTGGTCTTCTGGTCAGTTGCTGTCTTGGTCAACCTACTGTCAGAAGCACTGCATATCAAAATGCCCTCTTCGTTCCACTCAATTAACCCCTCAAGGTTTACCTCAGCCTTATAGCTCCTTCACTGATGTGTTTTGTCCACGATCGGCCGATTCACTACCACCTCATAGGCCTTATGACTGTCCAATCGAGCGTAGACCAGGAACCATGCCCCCTAGAGGTCATCTTTATAATCTCACGGGACCCGAAAAGGTGGCCATGAGGGAGTACATTCAGGAAAACTTAGATAAGGGGTTCATTAGACCCTCTAGATCACCCGCGGGGGCAGGATTTTTCTTCGTAAAGAAAAAAGATGGGGGGCTGCGTCCCTGCATCGACTATCGAGCTCTTAATGCCATAACGATAAAGAACCGATACCCACTCCCCCTGATTGATGATCTTTTTTCTCAGGTTACAGGTGCCCAGATCTTTACTAAACTAGATCTCAGGGGAGCTTACAATCTGGTCAGAATTAGACAGGGTGACGAATGGAAGACGGCATTTAATACTCAGGATGGGCATTACGAGTACCTAGTCATGCCTTTTGGTCTGTGTAATGCCCCCGCGGTTTTCCAAGAATTAGTTAATGACATTTTTAGGGAGGTGGTAGGGAAATTTGTGGTCGTTTATTTGGACGACATTCTGATTTTTTCTCGCAATATCAGGGAACATAGATCTCAGGTCCAGTATGTATTACAAAAGTTACGGGAGAATTCATTATATGCCAAGTTGGAGAAATGTTTGTTTGAAGTCAATGAAGTCCCATTTCTTGGCTATATCATTTCCAGATCTGGGTTAGCTATGGATAGCAGTAAAGTTGCGGCAGTTTTAGACTGGCCGCAACCAGTTGATCTAAAGGCCTTACAACGTTTTCTGGGGTTTGCTAACTATTACAGGAAATTTATAAAGGGGTACTCCGCTCTGGTAGCTCCCCTCACTGACATGACTAAGAAAGCGGCTAATGTTAGCAGTTGGTCTCCCGAAGCCATTTCTGCTTTTACGAGTCTTAAAACTGCCTTTTGTTCGGCCCCCATTTTGCACCATGTCGATTCGTCCAGGCCATTCATAGTGGAGGTAGACGCATCAGAGATCGGGGTTGGGGCAGTCTTGTCACAGTACTCCGGATCACAAGGGAGACTTCACCCTTGCGCGTTTTTTTCGAAAAAATTTTCTGAGGCAGAGAGGAATTACGATATCGGGAACAGGGAGCTATTAGCCGTGAAGTTGGCTTTTGAGGAGTGGCGACACTGGCTGGAGGGGGCGGAACATGTGATTACGGTCTATACGGATCATAAGAACCTGGAATATCTGAAGGGGGCTAAGAGGTTAAATCCCAGGCAGGCACGGTGGTCTTTATTCTTTTCTAGGTTTGATTTCATCATCACGTTTAAACCTGGAAGCAAAAATATTAAGGCTGATGCTCTTTCACGATGTTTTGACATTGAATCAGTACTGCCCTCCGAACCAGATCCAATTTTATCTGAGAAAATTGTCGTAGCCAGTATAGACTCTATGAGGGATATTGCCTCTGTCCTGCTTCCCTACCAACAGGATAGTCCAGTAGGGAAACCATCTGACCTCATGTTTGTACCGTTACAGTTCAGATTACAAATACTTCAATTCTTTCATGCTCATAAGCTAGCTGGTCACCCTGGAGTGGCTCGAACTAGAGAATTATTGTCCAGGAGCGTCTGGTGGCCTTCGTGGAGGAGTGATGTTGAGGATTTTGTTGTGTCTTGTTCAGTGTGCTCACGGAGTAAACCCTCACGTGTATCTCCGATGGGTACCCTCCAGCCGCTGCCTATACCCTCCGAGCCCTGGACTCATGTATCCATGGATTTTGTGGGGGAATTACCACCCTCGGACGGTAATACGGTGATTTGGGTCATTGTAGACCGATTCTCTAAGATGGCTCATTTTGTACCTTTGAAGAAACTTCCTTCCGCTAAAGAACTTGCAGATCTTTTCGTAATCCACATTCTTCGTCTTCACGGGGTTCCTGAGAACATAGTATCTGACAGGGGGGTGCAGTTCATTTCAGAATTCTGGAGAGAATTTTGCAAGGCATTAGGGATCACCCTCTCCTTTTCATCTGGGTTTCATCCCCAAACTAATGGGCAAACGGAGAGAATGAATCAGTCCTTGGAACAATACCTCCGATGTTATGTGGCAGACAATCAAACAGAGTGGGTTCAGTACTTACCATATTCTGAATTTGCCCATAATAATCTTCGGAGTTCTTCCTCTGGGTTTTCACCTTTTCAAATTGTCAATGGAAGGTCACCAAGGTTTTCATCACTCCCTGTCAGGTCCTCACCTTTTCCTGCCCTAGAGGTCTGGCAAGAGACGCTAAGAACTCTTTGGAGGGAGGTTAATAATAATTTAAGGAAAACAGTCTCGGCCCAGAAACAACAGGCTGACCGAAGGCGTTCTCCTGAGTGGGAGTTCTCTCCCGGAGATCTTGTCTGGATCTCCACTCGGCATATCGCCTTACGACAGCCATCAGCTAAACTTGGACCTAAATTTATAGGTCCATATCCGGTAGCCAAAAGGATCAATAGGGTATCTTATCAAGTGACATTACCTCAGTCAATGCGGGGAGTAAGAACATTTCATGTGTCATTGCTGAAACCCGCAGTACAGGTGGACTCTGGTCCCCCTCCTGTGCTTGTTGACGGTGAACCTGAGTATGAGGTTGAGAGAATTCTGGATTCCCGGTTTGTTCAGAATTCTCTTCAGTATCTGGTTCATTGGAAGGGTTATGGTCCGGAGGAGAGATCCTGGGTACCAGCACATCAATTTCATGCACAGGAACTCATACGGGAATTTCATGATACAAACCCTGATAGACCTTCATTGGCGCGTTCGGAGACCACGCCTCAGGGGAGGGGTAATGTCAGGCATGGACTCACCCCCACCGCCAGCGGTAGTGCGAACGCCGCGCTCGCGGCTGACGTCATCGGGACCCCGAACTTCCGGTCTGTCCCGGCGGCATCCTCCTCCGCTCAGCGTACCACCAGGAGCATGTCTCAGCAGGGCAGGGCAACGCGCGCACGCACGGAGCGTCACGCCCTTTATGCCCTGAGGAGGAAAATCACATGAGCAGGCTGCCGGGACAGTTGCCGCCTCCTTCCTGACATCATCGGGGGGGGTGGAGTTTGCTGAAGTGACAGTCTGCATTTAAGCAGCAGACTGTCAGTATTCTGTGTCCGCTGTAGCGATCACACCTGTGTTAGCTCTCGGATCCACAGTATACTTATATATTGGTACTGCCAATATATAAGTACTGGAAGAAACATACCATTGTGATTTATCTGTGCCTTTGACCTTTTTGCTCGTTCTTGACCTTGCTCTTGCCTAAATCCTCTTGTACTTTTGCCAATCTGATCTCCTGTTGCTGACCTTGCTGTACCTCTCGTTTTCGCCTCTGATCTGTGATACTGTACCTTGATATTCCGATCTCCTGTTGCCGAACCCCGGCTCGTTATTAGACTTCGTCCTAGCCTCCTGATTCTGTACCTTGCTTTATTGATACTCTGTTGCCGAATTTTGCTTGTTTCACTATCCTCCTCCAGCGGGCCCTTGCCGCTGGACGGAAGTTGCCGCTAGCAGTGTGTCTCGCCACTGCGTAGTGCCTATTACTGTTGCACCTATCACTATACACCTTGAGTGGGCAGGGGTTAGTTTATATATCGGATTGTCGGTGAGACTGCAGCTCACCCATAATCAGATATACGTCTGTGTGCCGGTGATACTGCAGATTACCGGTAATCAGACACTCTCTGCGTCCACCTATCGTCACAGATCGTGACAGGTCCCCTTAGCGCAGTTAGGCTGCAAAAAAGTGCCACACATGTGGTATTGCCGTACTCAGTAGAAGTAGTATAATGTGTTTTGGGGTGTATTTTTACACATACCGATGCTGGTTGGGAGAAATATCTCTGTAAATGGCAATTTTTTTATTTTTTTTACACACAATTGTCCATTTACAGAGATCTTTCTCCCACTCAGCATGGGTATGTGTAAAAATACACCCCAAAACACATTATAATACTTCTCCTGAGTACGACGATACCACATGTGTGGCACTTTTTGCACCCTAACTGCGCTAAGGGGCCCAAAGTCCAATGAGTACCTTTAGGATTTCACAGGTCATTTTGAGAAATTTCGTTTCAAGACTACTCCTCACGGTTTAGGGCCCCTAAAATGCCAGGACAGTATAGGAACCCCACAAATGACCCCATTTTAGAAAGAAGACACCCCAAGGTATTCCGTTAGTAGTACGGTGAGTTCATAGAAGATTTTATTTTTTGTCACAAGTTAGCGGAAAATGACACTTTGTGAAAAAAACCAATAAAAATCAATTTCCGCTAACTTGTGACAAAAAATAAAATCTTCTATGAACTCACCGTACTACTAACAGAATACCTTGGGGTGTCTTCTTTCTAAAATGGAGTCATTTGTGGGGTTCCTATACTGTCCTGGCATTTTAGGGGCCCTAAACCGTGAGGAGTAGTCTTGAAACAAAATTTCTCAAAATGACCTGTGAAATCCTAAAGGTACTCATTGGACTTTGGGCCCCTTAGCGCAGTTAGGCTGCAAAAAAGTGCCACACATGTGGTATCGCCGTACTCGGGAGAAGTAGTACAATGTGTTTTGGGGTGTATTTTTACACATACCCATGCTGGGTGGGAGAAATAACTCTGTAAATGGACAATTGTGTAAAAAAATCAAAAGATTGTCATTTACAGAGGTATTTCTCCCACCCAGCATGGGTATGTGTAAAAATACACCCCAAAACACATTATACTACTTCTCCCGAGTATGGCGATACCACATGTGTGGCACTTTTTTGCACCCTAACTGCGCTAAGGGGCCCAAAGTCCAATGAGTACCTTTAGGATTTCACAGGTCATTTTTGTTTCAAGACTACTCCTCACGGTTTAGGGCCCCTAAAATGCCAGGGCAGTATAGGAACCCCACTAATGACCCCATTTTAGAAAGAAGACACCCCAAGGTATTCCATTAGGAGTATGGTGAGTTCATAGAAGTTTTTTTTTTTTTTTTCACAAGTTAGCGGAAATTGATTTTAATTGTTTTTTTTTCACAAAGTGTTATTTTCCGCTAACTTGTGACAAAAAATAAAATCTTCTATGGACTCACCATACTCCTAATGGAATACCATTGGGTGTCTTCTTTCTAGAATGGGGTCATTTGTGGGGTTCCTATACTGCCCTGGCATTTTAGGGGCCCTAAACCGTGAGGAGTAGTCTTGAAACCAAATGTCGCAAAATGACCTGTGAAATCCTAAAGGTACTCATTGGACTTTGGGCCCCTTAGCGTACTTAGGGTGTAAAAAAAGTGCCACACATGTGGTACCGCCGTACTCAGGAGAAGTAGTATAATGTGTTTTGGGGTGTATTTTTACACATACCCATGCTGGGAGGGAGAAATATCTCTGTAAATGACAATTGTTTGATTTTTTTTACACACAATTGTCCATTTACAGAGAGATTTCTCCCACCCAGCATGGGTATGTGTAAAAATACAGCCCAAAACACATTATACCACTTCTCCTGAGTACGGCGGTACCACATGTGTGACACTTTTTTGCAGCCTAGGTGCGCTAAGGGGCCTAATGTCCTATTCACAGGTCATTTTGAGGCATTTGTTTTCTAGACTACTCCTCACGGTTTAGGGCCCCTAAAATGCCAGGGCAGTATAGGAACCCCACAAGTGACCCCATTTTAGAAAGAAGACACCCCAAGGTTTTCCGTTAGGTGTATGGCGAGTTCATAGAAGATTTTATTTTTTGTCACAAGTTAGTGAAATATGACACTTTGTGAAAAAAAACAATAAAAATCAATTTCCGCTAACTTTTGACAAAAAATAAAATCTTCTATGAACTCGTCATACACCTAACAGAATACATTGGGGTGTCTTTTTTCTAAAATGGGGTCACTTGTGGGGTTCCTATACCGCCCTGGCATTTTACGGGCCCAAAACCGTGAGTAGTCTGGAAACCAAATGTCTCAAAATGACTGTTCAGGGGTATAAGCATCTGCAAATTTTGATGACAGGTGGTGTATGAGGGGGCGAATTTTGTGGAACCGGTCATAAGCAGGGTGGCCTTTTAGATGACAGGTTGTATTGGGCCTGATCTGATGGATAGGAGTGCTGGGGGGGTGACAGGAGGTGATTGATGGGTGTCTCAGGGGGTGGTTAGAGGGGAAAATAGATGCAATCAATGCACTGGGAAGGTGATCGGAAGGGGGTCTGAGGGGGATCTGAGGGTTTGGCCGAGTGATCAGGAGCCCACACGGGGCAAATTAGGGCCTGATCTGATGGGTAGGAGTGCTAGGGGGTGACAGGAGGTGATTGATGGGTGTCTCAAGGTGTGATTAGAGGGGGAAATAGATGCAAGCAATGCACTGGTGAGGTGATCAGGGCTGGGTTCTGAGGGTGTGGGCGCGTGATTGAGTGCCCTAGGGGCAGATAGGGGTCTAATCTGATGGATAGCAGTGACAGGGGGTGATTGATGGGTAATTAGTGAGTGTTTGGAGGAGAGAACAGATGTAAACAATGCACTTGGGAGGTGATCTGACATCGGATCTGCGGGCGACCTATTGGTGTGGGTGGGTGATCAGATTGCCCACAAGGGGCAGGTTAGGGGCTGATTGATGGGTGGCAGTGACAGGGGGTGATTGATGGGTGGCGGTGCCAGGGGGTGATTGATGGGTGGCAGTGACAGGGGGTGATTGATGGGTGATTGACAGGTGATCAGTGGGCTATTACAGGGAAGAACAGATGTAACTAATGCACTGGCGAATTGATAAGGGGGGTCTGAGGGCAATCTGAGCGTGTATGCGGGTGATTGGGTGCCCGCAAGGGGCAGATTAGGGTCTGATCTGATGGGTAACAGTGACAGGTGGTGATAGGGGGTGATTGATGGGTAATTAGTGGGTGTTTAGGGTAGAGAACAGATGTAAACACTGCACTTGGGAGGTGATCTGACGTCGGATCTGCGGGCGATCTATTGGTGTGGGTGGGTGATCAGATTACCCGCAAGGGGCAGGTTAGGGGCTGATTGATGGGTGGCAGTGACAGGGGGTGATTGATGGGTGATTGACAGGTGATTGACAGGTGATTGACAGGTGATCAGGGGGATAGAGGTATACAGTACACAAGGGGGGGGGGTCGGGTCTGGGGAGAATCTGAGGGGTGGGGGGTGATCAGGAGTCCCCAGGGGGCAGTTTAGGGTTAAAAAAAAATAGCGTTGACAGATAGTGACAGGGAGTGATTGATGGGTGATTAGGGGGGTGATTGGGTGTAAACAGGGGCCTGGGGGGTGGGCAGGGGGGGTCTGAGGGGTGCTGTGGGGGATCAGGGGGCAGGGGGGGGAAGATCAGTGTGCTTGGGTGCAGACTAGGGTGGCTGCAGCCTGCCCTGGTGGTCCCTCGGACGCTGGGACCACCAGGGCAGGAGGAAGCCTGTATAATACACTTTGTAAACATTACAAAGTGTATTATACACTTTGTATGCAGCGATCGTCGGGTTAACATCCCGCCGGCGCTTCCGTATGGCCGGCGGGATGTTGCGGCGCGTGAGCGGAGACAGGCGCCGCCGGAGGATCGCGTCACGGATGACGCGATCGCTCCGCCCATGCCCCTACAAGGACCACCGCCTTTGGGCATGAGCTGATCCTTGCGGGCTCCACTTACCAGCCGCCTCTGTGCGTTAGGCGGTCGGGAAGTGGTTAACTTCACCCTCTCACAGGACAGGAAATGAAGAGAAGACAGAGAAGACGCCGGAAGAAGTGAAATGAGATGCCGGATGCACGGGTGATGTTATTGCTGCATCGGTCATCGCTGAATCGAACACCGCTAACGCCATGCTCCTGACCCAACGAATCAACTGAATCGATCGATTTCGGATGGAAAATGGTTGATTGGTCAACATTTGCGTTATCGATTTCACAGGAGATTTGATCACAGTGATCGAATCTGCTGTATATCGGCGGGAAATCGACGTAGTGTATGGGTACCTTTAGAGGGATGGGGGAAAGGAATAAAAGGAAAGATAACACACTCAGAAGGGTGACAGTGAGACCTGGCAAACCCGCCGGGGAATGATCTCACCTTTGTATGTTGCTTGACTAGCCTTTATGGAGTTAGTCAGTAATGCAGCATTAGACCCTCTTGAAGCCAAGGACTCAGGAGGATGCAGGGCTACTCTCCAAAGGATTCCGTGAGCGTCAGGTGTCGGCTGTGAGCTGCCACCCACTGGGTTAGCAGTACTGGTTGTTGGTCTGTCAGTGTCTCACTGTGACAAATGAGGCTGCTGTAGCAGTTAGTGTGTTGGAGCGGTGCAGGTACTAGCCGCAGTGCTTTGTGTACCCTTGCTGGCAGGTAGTGAGCCTGAGGTGGCTACAGCTGGTGAGGAGGTGCGGTGCATGTAGGAATGAAACATGGAGGATTTCCGTGTCACTTTAGAAAATATAAATGTTTATTAAAGGTATAATGCGTTTCAGTAGACTTTCTCCCTTCATCAGATGAAGAGGAGGGTTATATTTTAAAAATTGTCAATAAAAAATATAATTTAGAATTTGACATGTAGGTCCACTGTTCTATGGTTTTCTTTTAGCCAATATCCTCTAAAGCAGGGGTCTCAAACTCGCGGCCCGCGGGCCATTTGCGGCCCTCGATACAATATTTTGTGGCCCTCGCCGGCAAAAGCTTCCTTATAGTTTGCTTCAGTGCTCCCAAGTAACCTGCCGCATCCCCGCCGCTAAACGAGGACTGCAGAGCCCCCAAATCGCCCGGGGGCAATCCGCCGGCATTTCCTGGAAGGGGCAGAGCTTTCAGCTTCAGCTCTGCCCTTCCTGACGTCAATCGCCGCACGGATTGCCGCCTCTCCCCGCCCCTCTCTGTGAAGGAAGAGTGAGAGGGGCGGGCAGAGGCGGCGATGCGCCGCAATTGTGAAATTCCTTATGCCTGCTCTAAAGTGAAACATTTTATGAATGTATGCCTTTTCATTTTTACCTTCATTTTGATCATTTTAAGAGCCATTATGAGCAGATATCTCTTCTCTTATGTATTTTCCATCTTAAAGCAGAAATTATCATGTGAACTGTAGAGATACTGTATGTATTTGTTCCTTGAGTTTTCAAATATATTCCACTTTTTATCTCTCTTTCATTCTCCTTTTCGGTATAATTTACATTGAAATATGAACCATGTTTCTTTACAGGTCACATAGTTGGCATGTTGTTTGTAGTATTTTATATCTGTCATTGTTTGTGTTCATGCATGTAAAAGGGTTTGTCCTTTTCTGTGCTGTGTCTATTCTGTTCCCTTACAGATTGGGTTCCACAAATATTTTTCATTTCAAAGCAGAATTGAGAATGTTAACTGTTGAGACATGTTTTCTGTGCAATTGCCTTTCATCTTTCTCCATTCTTTGACTTGCTTTTTTCTATTTTTCAGTATATGGTAATATATATACAAATTTGTAAAAAAAAAATGTAACCACTTCGGCGCCCAGAGACAGTATATCTACGCCCTTCCAGACAGGGGCGTAACAATAGACCCTGCAAGGAATGCAGCCACAGGGGGGCCCAGAAGCCACAGGGGGCCCCGACCTGAGAGACTGACAACTAAGGGCAAGGAGAGAAAAAGCTTTCTGCTATCTACATCTGCTCAGCCATTGAAAACGAATTGTAAACAAAGATTTGTAGACAGTCCCAGCAGGCTCTTCCATAGAGCAGACAGCCCCCAACCTTCCTACCCCTCCCAAAGTGCTGTGTACAGTGATGCTGGAGAAGTGTTCAGAGCCAGTTCTGCCCCCAGTCTCTCTACCCCTCCCCAAGTGCTCTGTACTGTAGTAATGCTGGAGAAGGCTGCAGAGCCAGTTCTGCCCCCAGCCTCTCTACCCCTCCACAAGTGCTCTGTATTGTAGTGATGCTGGAGAAGTCTGGAGAGCAAGTTCTAATGGACAGAGTGAGTGTAATAAGCTGAGGTTGGGAGCACACTCACTGAAGCTAATGTAATTGATAGAGAAAATGCATGCAGTGCTTCACTGCTGTCTTCACTGGCGGGGTTGGCAGGAGGGGGCCCCATCCAAAGTTTTGCAGGGGGGCCCTGTGATTTCTAGTTATGTCCCTGCTTCCAGACTTCACTTCCGCTCTTGGGGTGTAGATATACGCTACCCCACCGCCATCGCCACTGTCCGCGCTCCCGCTCGCTCATGCACGTGCTCCCGCAGGGGTACGCATTGATGCCAGTTAGCCCAGAGATCAATGAATGGGAACGCAGTTCCCATTCATTGATCTAAGTCCCCGCTGCAATGATCATCGGCTTCTATGAGAAGCCATAATCGTTCTGAAAAAAGTTACACAATTACAGTTCACTTCCTGTAACCGTACATGTTATTGTGGGTCTTTTATTAAAGTGGACCTGAAGTCTTGCACAGAACAGCAGGAAAACATAGAGAAATGCACCCTGTATGTATTTAGAGAGTTAAGCGTGTTTAATTCCCCCTCATTTATGTCTAATCACAAGTTGTAATTTGATCTTTCCCCGTGTCACATGACTGCCACGGCAGAGATGGCAGATAAGCTCATTTGAAAGCACAGGCTGTTAACATGTCTGTTTGCATGAATCAGGAAGTATAAACAGTGTAGTTTTTGGGTTTGTATCAGTTGTAACAAAGAAATGTTTTTTTGTTTTTAGGTTATTATGCTGTTGTGTATCTTTTACAGCAGAGAGGACGCTCTGAGTTCAGATCCACTTTAAAATAAATTGTATGTAGGTGTAATACAGGACGCATTGAAAAAAAAATGACTAAGGACATCTTGTGGCCATATAGTAAAATTACACCTACATAACATTTATTTTAATAAAAGACCTACAATTACATTTAAAGGGACTCCGAGCAGTGCAGAAACTATGGAAAGATGCATACCATTGTGAAGCTCTCTTTCTCCTCTTTCCAACTATATATAAACCGCCGCCCTACTCCTTTTAGTTTTCGCTATTTTCACGATTAAAATTGGACTAAACGCGATTTCGATCTCGAAAATAGCGAAAACTAAAAGGCGTAGGGCGGCGGTTTATAAATCGTCGGAAAGAGGAGAAAGAGAGCTTCAAAATGGTATGCATCTATCCATAGTTTTTGCACTGCTCGGAGTCCCTTTAAAATTAATTCCTTTCTTCCCACACTCCCCCATAGTACCCCCAAAAAATGTTTGCATTAAAAAAAAAATAACAATAAAAAAAATACATAAACAGTTACATTAGGGACTGAACTTTTTAATATGTATGTCAAGAGGGTACATTACTGTTATTTTTTAAATGATGGGCTTGTAAATAGTGATGGACGCAAAACTGAAAAAAATGCACCTTTATTTCCAAATAAAATATTGCCGCCATACATTGCGATAGAGACATAATTTAAATGGTGTAATAGGGAAAAGGAGAGGATCCGCTTCTCTGGTTGATTAAAAAGTCCGATCTTTATTGATGATCAAATATGGTGGACAAGCAATACAGCTCACACATATCGGAGCCTCAAAATCGCTCACGGACCATCGGACCACAATTTATACAGGTATGGTTCCGCCTCAAGCGGGCGGGCCTGACATAATTGGCAGTTATAGGTAGAAAAGGTAAATGCCTGTTTTACACTCTTAAAGGTACCTATTATTATTAAAAATGCAAAAAGTGCAGAAAATACAAAAAGTGATCAATTAAGAACAAGAAAAAGCATCCCCAGCATTCTGTGAATCAGAATTACCAGGCTGCAATACAATTACATCATAAAAAGATGAAATGCGGAGAACAGAGGAATGGGGTATGGAAGCGTTAAAGATTATAAAACAACCCATCAATCCCCAAACAATCCCATCTTGAAGTTAGGCCCTTCGGGAAATCGAGTCCCGAGTTTCCAAATCCAGGAGGTCTCCCGCTTCAAAATATTCCTCTGACTGTCCCCTCCTCTGGTAGACCGCCCAACTCTCTCCACACCTATAATAATAATGGGGACCTTTCCTCATTTAAATTCCAAGGTGTGGAGAGAGTTGGGTGGTCTACCAGAGGAGGGGACAGTCAGAGGAATATTTTGAAGCGGGAGACCTCCTGGATTTGGAAACTTGGGACTCGATTTCCCGAGGGCCTAAATTCAAAATGGGATGTTAGTTTGTTTTATGATCTTTAATGCCTCCATACCCCATTTCCTCTGTTCTCCCCATTTCCTCTTTTTATGATGTAATTGTATTGCAGCCTTGTAATTCTGTTTTACAGAATGCTAGGGATGATTTTTCTTGTTCTTAATTGATCACTTTTTGTAATTTCTGCACTTTATGTATTTTTGTATGTAATAGGTACCTTTAAGAGTGTAAAACAGACATTTACCATTTCTACCTATAATTGCCAATTATGTCAGGCCCGCCCACTTGAGGCGGAGCCATACCTGTATAAATTGTGGTCACTCTATGTTAGGCGGTGAGATACAGATGCTTTTGACCGCCCCACTGCGATACGGACCACCCAAGCGCAGAGTCTAAGTGACCACGGGTCTTCACCCACAACCCCTTGAGGGGGAAGCAGGACCACAAACCCTTGAGGGGAATGTGGATGCTTAGCTGCCTAGTGCCGACCAGGTTGCGCTTGAAGTGATCCCACAGAGGGTTGGAGAACAGTTGACGTCTCGATGAGGAGAGCCAGTAACAGATACTAAAGGTCGTGGACAAGCAGGAGGTCAGGACAGGCGGAGATCTGGAAGGTCGAGGACAGGCCGGGGTCAGGGCAGGCTGCAATCAGACATAATCAGTAAACAAGCCAAGGGTCA
The DNA here is from genome assembly GCF_040937935.1 of Hyperolius riggenbachi. Taxonomy (NCBI): domain Eukaryota; kingdom Metazoa; phylum Chordata; class Amphibia; order Anura; family Hyperoliidae; genus Hyperolius; species Hyperolius riggenbachi. The sequence goes on along the minus strand of NC_090647.1, from coordinate 146,553,589 downwards.
GGACGGGCAGTGATCAGGAGTAGTCAGGAACAAGCCAAGGTCAATACCGGAATAACAATCAGAATAACGCTCAGGATACAAGGCACACGCTGTAAGAACTAACAGCACTGCTCCAAAGGGCAGAGCTGTTTAAATAGGAAGTTTTGGTGCCAGTAATTACGCCTGCGTGTCTCTATGCGCATGCGCGCGACCTTTTGCGTACGACCTTGCGCGACGCAGATGACCTTGCGCGCTCAGCGCGTAACGCTGTGCTCGCCAGAACAAACAGGGGCAGTTATAAAGCCCAGTGCACCCGCGCATGCGCGCATAACAACACGCCCGCGGGAACACCGGACTGAACCAGGACGGTAAGTATGACACTCTAGAGTTGTTTTAGCTATGATTAAGGAGCGATTGTGAGGCTCCGATACGCGTGAGCTGTATTGCTTGTCCACCATATTTGATCATAAATAAAGATCGGACTTTTTAATCACCCAGAGAAGTGGATCCTCTCCTTTTCCCTATGATGTTCCAGGGCTTGGCTGCCGATGGTCCTGCTCCTGGTAGAGATGGTGGTGGTGAGTGAGTGGTGGTGAGTGAGTGGTGGTGGTGAGCGGTGTGCACCTTTTTTCTTTGTTTAAATGGTGTAATAATGGGCAAATAAAATACGTGGATTGTAATTATGGTAGCATGTATTATTTAAAAACTATAATGGCCGAAAACTGAAAACTAGTGATTTTTTCCCACTTTTTTTCTTACTTTACCATTAAAAAACATTTAAACTAAAATAATTTTTGGCATAATGTACCACCCAAAGAAAGCCTAATTGGTGGCGAAAAAAAAACTAAGATATAGATCATTTCATTGTGATAAGTAGTGATATAAGTAGTAGTGAGAAGTCATTGGCCAATGAATGGAAAGAGCGCTGAATGGTGAAAATTGCTCTGATGCTCAAGGGGTAAAACCCCTTAGTGGTGAAGTGGTTAAAGGTCACATCGTCGTACGCATGTCGTGTGTAGCATTTGTATCTGTTATTGATTCTGTTCATGCATATGATAAGGTTTATCCTTTTCTGTATTCCATTTAAGCATTTTATTGTACAATTACAAATAACGAGAATGATAACTAGCGTAGATGTTGGAATTTGACATAGTTCATTTGAACATCCAAATACTCCCAACCCACTGCAATTCAGCACCCGAACTGTAATGAAACGCGGAAAAGCCGCGGCCTCTCAAGGTGAGGCGGCTGTTTCCGCGTCCAGCAGGACGCCACAACGCGGAGAAAACGCCGCATGCCGCTCAGGTAGAGCGGCGGAATCCGCATTAGAAACGGCAGAATCCGCTTTGGGAACGGTGGAATCCGCATTGGTAACGGCGGGATCCGCATTGGAGGCAGCTCCCGCACTTGGTTCACTAGATACATTGCAAAACAGTACTGGTGTGGCTGGGACTGATAGTCCACCAAGATTCAGACTTACACGCGCGCAAGCACAGAGGCTGAGTTTAAATAACAGCCAGAAGTGAGTCAGCTGACCAGGTGGGTCAGCTGACATTTTCCACAACTCTCATTGGTCCAGCAATTAGGGAGGTCCTGGAGAGGTCCTTGTGTATATATACTGCTGGCTGTTCACTTGCTCTTTGTCTGGCGTTGCGATCACATACGTGGGAGCACCCAGATCCGTAGTCAGATCCGCAAGTGTGCCGGGACCAGCAGGGGGTGTAATCCTACACTTAGCTAGATTCTGTTGATAGCTAAAGTACTAGGTTGATTGTATCTATGTAAGGCTTGGTGGTGTATTCTCCACAGTCAGCATGCAACGCATGAGCTGACGTGGAGGAGGTACACACACTAGCACAAGGAAACAGGCTATCCCTAGTATAGTGGAGGGAGGACTGACTCCAAAAGGAGATTGTGGCGCACAGAGCCGGTGCAGATCCGACAGCCACAAAAAATGCTTTCGCTATAACGTCTCAGCGCAAAGTAGCGCTGAGCGCATAAACCAGAACTGAGGAGATCAGGACAGGTAGACAGAATGAACGCTTGCTAGCTAGCCGCTACTTAGTGACAGCAAGCGTCCACAACAAGACAGACTGGAATGAGGCAGCCAAAGCGTAGCGGCGATGGCGTGCCTCACAAAGACAGGACAGGATAGTCAGGAATTAGCAGGATCAAGATAGATGAACGTAACACAGATAAAAATACAATAAGTATGTTTTCCTAGCGTATTACAATTACAGCTATCAATGAAACTTGTAACGTCTGACTAACATATGTATATATCGGCAATGAACCGATATATGACATAAGCAGGAACACTGACTTAGGACTGGAACGATACAGGGAACAGGACTCAGAAGGATTCACTATCTCTTCGCAGAGATGAACGCAATCCACAAACGGTAACAGGACAGGATTCAGAAGGATTCGTTATCTCCTCGCAGAGATGAACGCAATCCACAAACAGGACCAGGAACAGGAACAGGATAACTAGCTCAGCACGGGTGATCAACGTGCTAGAACTGACTAGCTGAACACAGGATATAAACAGTTCGTGTACGTATATATCAGCGTCACTGATGTATCAACGTAACACGAATACAAGGAAAATAATAAACGTGCTGGTATGCATATATATGAACAATGAACCAATATATGATGCAAAACCAGCAAAGTATCTTTAGAACAAGAAACACGATCGGGGGCTGAAGCGACAGCAAGACAGGCTTAAACTGAAGCTATGAAAACCCGAGGAGTCCTGCAGGAAGCAGATCTTTATACTGAGGTCATCCAATGGGAGCAGACATGCAGATTCCCACACAGGTGAATGATAATCAGTCACAAGCTGACAGCAGGGAAAGGCAGACAAAGCTATGCAGCTTGCATGGAAAGAGATCAGAACTGCCTGAGCTGCAGCACTACTACTTCCAGCAATACCTGCTGCAGCAGCGATCATGACAGTCCTCCCGCCCTTAAAAGCGGAATCCAGACGCTTTTCAAAACTGAAATTACCAACAAAACAGTCTGACTGATAATTCATGATGACCGGGACAGCCCGGCAAGACCAAATTCCAGAATCAGTCCCCACAAGACTGGACCCATCAGAACCAGAACCTACAGAACCATGCCCATCAGTACTACAAGCCCCAGTGTGACACCCATCAGAACCATGATTTCCAGAAGAAAGCCCTCCGAAACTCCCTGAGCGATACCCACCGCCTTCCAGGAACCGTTCAAAAACGCCAAAGCCTTTGCAATGCCTACCGGGACTGTCTTTACCAACACAAAACCCACTGTTGAACCAGTCCAAGGCACCAGGACAAGTTTTCTCAGAGACCTCCCAGAACACCTTGAAGCTCCAAAGAGATCCCCATGCGTCTAGTTAAAAATGGCGCCGGCCAAAAAATGGCGCCCTCTTCTGCCCGATATATGTTTAAAACGATATTTATCGTTTTAAAGGTTAAAATAGTGCAGAACGAAATTTATCGTTTTAAAACTGTTTTTTTTTTTTTTTTTTTTTGGTCCTGCCTGAACGATATTTATCGTTTTAACCCCTGCTTTGCTGCCGTTTGGAAAATATCTGCCCCCCGGCTTTAATGTTTAATAGCAAAGTCCCCTTAAAAGCTAAAAACACCAAATTTGCAGGGAATGTTAAGAAGAATATTGTGAACAAGAGGAAAAAAAATCTTTCAAAAAGACCTTATAGTTTTTGAGAAAATCGATTTTGAATATTCTTCTTCTGACCGTGGGAAAATTAAACGCCCGCCGACTTTAGCGGTTAATAGCAAAGCCCCTTTAAATGCCAGAAACACCAAATGTGTAGGGAATGTTAAGAAAAATAGTGGGAACACGAAGAAAAAAAATTGTTCAAAAAGACCTTATAGTTTTTGAGAAAATCGATCTTAAATCTTCAAAGGAAATGTAACTATTTAAATCGCGTACTGACATTCCCGTGGAAACTTTTTCCGCCGACTTTAGCAGTTAATAGCAAAGTCCCCTTAAATCCTAGCAACACCAAATTTGCAGGATATGTTAAAAAGATACTGGGAAACAATATTTTTAAAAAAAAAATTGAAAAATTTTATTTATTTTTTTTTTAAATTAAAATTTTTGGGTTATGTTCAGAGTGTGGGAAAAGTTTTGAAAAAAATGACGTGGGGTCCCCCCTCCCGAGCCTCTGTAACCCCTTGTCTCCCATGCAGGCTGGGATAGCCAGAATGCGGAGCCCCGGCCGACTGGGGCTTCGCACCCTGAGCTATACCAGACCGCATGGTCCATGGTATGGGGGGGCTCTGGGGGGGAGGGGCGGCCAAGCCTCCCCCTCCCCCCCGGAGCCCTTGTCCAATCCATGGACAAGGGGCTCTTCCCCACCTCCGGTGTCCCAGGAGGAGGTGGGGGCGACGACTCCCTGGGGGGGGGGTTCATGGTGGCATCTGGGAGTCCCCTTTAAGAAGGGGACCCCAAGATGCCCACCCCCCTCCCAGGAGAAATGAGTATAGGGCTACTTTGTACCCCTTCCCCATTTCAACAAAGGGTTAAATGAAATAAAAACACAACCACGAGAAAAGTATTTTAATAATCTTAATTAACCACAAATACTTACCTGTACCTTTAAAAAAATGTTCCCACGCCAATATATCCTCGGAAATGATCCAACGAATAACAATATCCTCTTATCTTGCGATCTTCAAATAGCTTGATTGCAGATCTCCCACGCCAATTAAAATACTATACCCTACAATGCGTCCTGCGTAGGGACGCATAGCACGGCTCCCGCTGTCCTCCCCGCCTCCTCACCTGTCACCCTCACCTAGCCTGGCACCTGGTGCACCCATGGGTGCCACCCTAGGTGAGGGTGACAGGTGCAGGCAGACGGGGAGAGACAGCGGAGCTGGCAGCTATACGTCCGCACAGGACGCATCCTAAGGTATAGTAACAGGCTCATAAATGAGCCGGTTCTTTTTGTATTGAATCTAATGAATCGATTCATTTGATTCAATACAAAAAGAACCTGCTCATTTATGAGCCGGTTACTATACCTTAGGATGCGTCCTGTGCGGACGTATAGCTGCCAGCTCCGCTGTCTCTCCCCGTCTGCCTGCACCTGTCACCCTCACCTAGGGTGGCACCCATGGGTGCACCAGGTGCCAGGCTAGGTGAGGGTGACAGGTGAGGAGGCGGGGAGGACAGCGGGAGCCGTGCTATGCGTCCCTACGCAGGACGCATTGTAGGGTATAGTATTTTAATTGGCGTGGGAGATCTGCAATCAAGCTATTTGAAGATCGCAAGATAAGAGGATATTGTTATTCGTTGGATCATTTCCGAGGATATATTGGCGTGGGAACATTTTTTTAAAGGTACAGGTAAGTATTTGTGGTTAATTAAGATTATTAAAATACTTTTCTCGTGGTTGTGTTTTTATTTCATTTAACCCTTTGTTGAAATGGGGAAGGGGTACAAAGTAGCCCTATACTCATTTCTCCTGGGAGGGGGGTGGGCTTCTTGGGGTCCCCTTCTTAAAGGGGACTCCCAGATGCCACCATGAACCCCCCACCCCAGGGAGTCGTCGCCCCCACCTCCTCCTGGGGCACCGGAGGTGGGGAAGAGCCCCTTGTCCATGGATTGGACAAGGGCTCCGGGGGGGAGGGGGAGGCTTGGCCGCCCCTCCCCCCCAGAGCCCCCCCATACCATGGACCATGCGGACTGGTATAGCTCAGGGTGCGAAGCCCCAGTCGGCCGGGGCTCCGCATTCTGGCTATCCCAGCCTGCATGGGAGACAAGGGGTTACAGAGGCTCGGGAGGGGGGGACCCCACGTCGTTTTTTTTTTAAATTTATTTCCCACACTCAGAAGATTAAAAAAAAAATTTGATAGCAAATTTTAAAAAAAAATGACGTGGGGTCCCCCCTCCCGAGCCTCTGTAACCCCTTGTCTCCCATGCAGGCTGGGATAGCAAGAATGCGGAGCCCCGGCCGACTGGGGCTTCGCACCCTGAGCTATACCAGCCCGCATGGTCCATGGTATGGGGGGGCTCCGGGGGGGAGGGGCGGCCAAGCCTCCCCCTACCCCCCGGAGCCCCTTGTCCAATCCATGGACAAGGGGCTCTTCCCCGCCTCCCTTGCCCCAGGTGGAGGCGGGGGCGACGACTCCCTGGGGGGGGGGGTTCATGGTGGCATCTGGGAGTCCCCTTTAAGAAGGGGACCCCCAGATGCCCACCCCCCTCCCAGGAGAAATGAGTATAGGGGTGCAGGAGTACCCCTTACCCATTTCCACAAAGGGTTAAATGAAATAAAAACGCAACAACGAAAAAAGTCCTTTAATGTTCTAAATTAACCACAAATACTTACCTGTACCTTTAAGAAAAAATCCCACGCCAATCAGGTCCCACGACAGTATCCTCTATCTTGCGATCTTCTGATACATGTTGATTGAAGATCTCCGACGCCACACACGCCGCCTCCGCCGCACTGCTCTCAGCTATACTAAGTATAGCTGAGAGTTGCGTCTATGCGTCTATACAGACGCATTAGCGCTAGCTGCCGCTGCCCTCCCTGCCTCCCCCCACCTGTCACCCTCACCCATGCTGACACCCAATGCACCCATGGGTGCCAGCATGGGTGAGGGTGACAGGTGGGGAGAGGCGGGGAGGGCAGCGGCAGCTAGCGCTAATGCGTCTGTATAGATGCATAGACGCAACTCTCAGCTATACTAAGTATAGCTGAGAACAAAAAGCATCTTTAAATTTTGGCTCCAAGGCTCCCCATTGGTTCCTTATCGACCAATGGGGATCCTCCTGATCCCCATTGGTCTGTTAAGGAACCAATGGGGACCATTGGAGCTAAAATTTAAAGATGCTTTTTGCTCTTAGCTATACTAAGTATAGCTAAGAGCAGTGAGTGCGGCGGAGGCGGCGTGTGCGGCGTCGGGGCGGCGGAGATCTTCAATCAACATGTAACTGAAGGTCGCAAGATGGAGGATACTGTCGTGGGACCTAATTGACGTGGGATTTTTTTCTTAAAGGTACAGGTAAGTATTTCTGGTTAATTTAGAACATTAAAGGACTTTTCTCGTTGTGTTTTTATTTCATTTAACCCTTTATGGAAATGGGTAAGGGGTACTCCTGCACCCCTATACTCATTTCTCCTGGGAGGGGGGCAGGCATCTGGGTTCCCCTTCTTAAAGGGGACTCCCAGATGCCACCATGAACCCCCCCCCCCCCCCCAGGGAGTCGTCGCCCCCACCTCCTCCTGGGGCACCGGAGGTGGGGAAGAGCCCCTTGTCCATGGATTGGACAAGGGCTCCGGGGGGGAGGGGGAGGCTTGGCCGCCCCTCCCCCCCAGAGCCCCCCCATACCATGGACCATGCGGGCTGGTATAGCTCAGGGTGCGAAGCCCCAGTCGGCCGGGGCTCCGCATTCTGGCTATCCCAGCCTGCATGGGAGACAAGGGGTTACAGAGGCTCGGGAGGGGGGACCCCACGTCGTTTTTTTTTTAAATTTATTTCACACACTCAGAAGATTAAAAAAAAAATTGATAGCAAATTTTAAAAAAAAAATGACGTGGGGTCCCCCCTCCCGAGCCTCTGTAACCCCTTGTCTCCCATGCAGGCTGGGATAGCCAGAATGCGGAGCCCCGGCCGACTGGGGCTTCGCACCCTGAGCTATACCAGCCCGCATGGTCCATGGTATGGGGGGGCTCCGGGGGGGAGGGGCGGCCAAGCCTCCCCCTACCCCCCGGAGCCCCTTGTCCAATCCATGGACAAGGGGCTCTTCCCCACCTCCGGTGTCCCAGGAGGAGGTGGGGGCGACGACTCCCTGGGGGGGGTTCATGGTGGCATCTGGGAGTCCCCTTTAAGAAGGGGACCCCAAGATGCCCACCCCCCTCCCAGGAGAAATGAGTATAGGGGTGCAGGAGTACCCCTTACCCATTTCCACAAAGGGTTAAATGAAATAAAAACGCAACAACGAAAAAAGTCCTTTAATGTTCTAAATTAACCACAAATACTTACCTGTACCTTTAAGAAAAAATCCCACGCCAATCAGGTCCCACGACAGTATCCTCTATCTTGCGATCTTCTGATACATGTTGATTGAAGATCTCCGCCGCCCCGACGCCACACACGCCGCCTCCGCCGCACTGCTCTCAGCTATACTAAGTATAGCTGAGAGTTGCGTCTATGCGTCTATACAGACGCATTAGCGCTAGCTGCCGCTGCCCTCCCTGCCTCCCCCCACCTGTCACCCTCACCCATGCTGACACCCAATGCACCCATGGGTGCCAGCATGGGTGAGGGTGACAGGTGGGGAGAGGCGGGGAGGGCAGCGGCAGCTAGCGCTAATGCGTCTGTATAGATGCATAGACGCAACTCTCAGCTATACTAAGTATAGCTGAGAACAAAAAGCATCTTTAAATTTTGGCTCCAAGGCTCCCCATTGGTTCCTTAGCCTATAGCTCAGGGTGCGAAGCCCCAGTCGGCCGGGGCTCCGCATTCTGGCTATCCCAGCCTGCATGGGAGACAAGGGGTTACAGAGGCTCGGGAGGGGGGACCCCACGTCATTTTTTTCAAAACTTTTCCCACACTGAACATAACCCAAAAATTTTAATTTAAAAAAAAAATAAATAAATTTTTTTTTTAAAAATATTGTTTCCCAGTATCTTTTTAACATATCCTGCAAATTTGGTGTTGCTAGGATTTAAGGGGACTTTGCTATTAACTGCTAAAGTCGGCGGAAAAAGTTTCCACGGGAATGTCAGTACGCGATTTAAATAGTTACATTTCCTTTGAAGATTTAAGATCGATTTTCTCAAAAACTATAAGGTCTTTTTGAACAATTTTTTTTTCTTCGTGTTCCCACTATTTTTCTTAACATTCCCTACACATTTGGTGTTTCTGGCATTTAAAGGGGCTTTGCTATTAACCGCTAAAGTCGGCGGGCGTTTAATTTTCCCACGGTCAGAAGAAGAATATTCAAAATCGATTTTCTCAAAAACTATAAGGTCTTTTTGAAAGATTTTTTTTTCCTCTTGTTCACAATATTCTTCTTAACATTCCCTGCAAATTTGGTGTTTTTAGCTTTTAAGGGGGCTTTGCTATTAAACATTAAAGCTGGCGGGCAGATATTTTCCAAACGGCAGCAAAGCAGGGGTTAAAACGATAAATATCGTTTGGGAGCAATACAAATATAAATATAAACGATAAATATCGTTTTTAAAGCCGGCGCCATTTTTTAGCTGTCAAAAACGAAAAATAACTAGTGATAATGGTTCTCTATGGGGCGCCGTTTTTAACTACGATAAATGGCGCCATTTTTAACGGACCCGGATCCCCATAGGTCAGAACGCCCCTTAGGCTCACATGGAGAACTATCAAGAACCCCTATGGAACCTAGGGCAATTCCCGAGTCAGGGCCACAAGGACAAACATCAAGATCAGGGCTTTCAGGGACCAGAACCATCTCTGGGCATGCAGGCAGACTGGCAACATCAGAACATGTTCCCACTAAGGAAGCATCAGAGCACGCTAACACCTTAGACACACTTGGGCATTCTGGCACACAAAGAACATCTGGGCACACTGGCACAAGAGAAACCTCTGGGCATGTCAAGGAACTGTGAGCCTCAGGGTCAGCCAAGACAGGACCAAAACCAGGACTGGCCAAAAAAAAATCATCATGACTAGACTTCGCAACTACTGGACTTTTACACGAGAATGCAGGATCAGACTTAGATGTCGCTGATTCCAGTAAAGTCAGTAACAAATCAGATTCAGGGGCACTAACAAGACAGGACAAATCTTCTGATGTATGCACTGAACCAGATAGGGACTCCACAACTACCTCTGGACTGGACAGAGACTCATCTAATACACTGGATTGGAGCTCATGAGGCGCTGCAGAACAAGTCAGTATTGCAGCAGCCCCCACTGGACTAGGCAAAACTGAGGAATTCCCTGGACAGGAAGGGGACTCTGGAACCTCTGCCACAGCGGCCAGAGAACCAGAATCTTTCAGGATACAGGGCTGGGTTTCAGGAACACTCATTAGACCGGACTGAAATTCTGAGATTTCTATTATTTTGACCAGAGAATCAGAATTATCCATGTTACAGGGCAAAACTTTTGAAACATTCAGAGGACAGGGCTGGAGTTCCTCGGCTGTTACAACACTGGAGAGGGACTCAACAACATTGGTTAAATCAGACTGTGTACAGGGCAAGGTATCTAACACACTTGCTGACGAGGACAATATTTCAATGGCTTCTGCTTCGCTGGGCAGAAATTCATCAAGTTTTATTAGAGCAGACTGTAATTCCAAAACAGCTGCTAGACAAGTGAATATTACTGCAACACCAACTGAGGTAAGCAGTGCCTCAGACTCCTCTGCTAGAGGGTTTGAAGTATCCAAAGTACTGGGTGAAGCATAAGACTCTGCGACCACAGCTTCACTGGACAGGATCACTGAACAGTCCATATTGCAGGGCAAAACCATGGAAGCACCTGCTGGACAGCATAATGATTCTGTGACCTGAGTTTCATTGGAGAGATCTACTGCACAATTCATGGTACAGGGCAAATTTACTGGAACATTTTCTGAACACGGTAATAATTCTGCGATTTCGGATTCACATAGCAGACGCTCTGAGTTATTCATGAAACTAGAGTGAGGTGTAGAAACAGGAAGATCAAAACACAATGTTTGCGCATCTGAATCACCATTCAATTGTAAAATTGGAAAATTCAGATGCTGGGGTTCTGAGGTTTCTGGACAGGATTGCTGGGACTCGGAAACTGATATAGTGCATCTATTGGCATCTGCTGGATCAGACAGGAGTTGAACTTTATTAACACAGGTAATTTCTGCAGAAGTGTTTGCAGAGACAGGCAAGATTTTTCTGGTGTCTGTTTCACTGAACAAAGACTCATGAGTACTGGCTAGGCTGGACTCAGAAGTCAGCAGGACCTCTGGATTCTCTGCTGAGAAATTTGTGCAGGGCAAAGTTAAGAAAGTATCAGTGGCTTCTGTTTTACTGGGAAGTAACACTGAGTTATCCATGGTACAGGGTGGAGTTACAGGAACATTCACAAGACATGGCAGGGACTCAGTAATTGGAGAAGTGGGACAGTCTCCAATTGACAGTGTGTCTTCCCTGGTATCAACTGATTGAATCGCATAAAAATCGTCCAAAATCATTTTCCACACATCGATCAATGGAGCCACAAAGTCATACCCACACACACCAGTTTTTATTAGGTTATAGGCAGACTTAATGCATGCATTCAATACTATTTCACTTTTTGCACTGTAAAATTGACAAAATGAACTTGAATCATTCTTCCATTCATTGACCAGAGCTTCCATCTCTCCTTTCTCAAATGGAGGATTCCAAGCATACTTAACAGGCAGATCATAGTTTGCAGATATGATTGTGGCAGGGACATGTATAGGGTTAATTAGCAGGTGATTGGCAGATTCCTTATTCTTAAGAATCTCCAATACCTGTAGCAAGTGCTGAACTGTAGTGTATGCAAACTTTCCTTGCTTCACAAATAAGTTGATTTGTTCAATACTCTGTAATATCTCCTCATAATCATACTCAGATAATTCTTTTAAACAAAAATCTTTATTTTCCCTAGCCAGTGATGAAAGTTCATTAGTAGTTTCATAAGTCCATTTAACTCCCCTGAAAGACAATTGCATTTCATTATCTGTTAATGGCAGAATCTCATTATAGGTCTCAGTCGCTAAGGATAACGACTCTGCAGATCGGACACGTTTCTTAGAACGTTTGCGTTTTGCCCTAGACCCTGCTGTTTTTGGTGATTTATTCAAGGCTGCAGGAAAATTATCAGTAACACTTTCTGCTTGCTGATCATTTTTGCAAGCAATTGAAGGAGCAGCTGATTGGCCTGCTGCCAGGAGTTCATTAAAGAGGAGCTGTTAGGTATAAGGTCTCAGAGAAAATAAACACATATATCAGTAGCTAAAGATTGGCTGTACTTACATTACATATGCATTTCACTGTCCACGTTTGGATTTCACAGAATTTGTATATAGTATATGCAGAGATAGATGCTCCTGACAGCTCATGGCAGGCTCCATGTTTTTCTGTCAAATGTGTCGTCATGTCCTGCCTGCTTCCTGATCACAGATAAGCTCCTACTTGAACAACACAGTGTGCAGTGAATATTAATGAGCCATGTGGCTAGGAACAATAGCTGACTCCTGCAGTGTAGTCTGCCCGGAGATTTATCAGTGCTACGCGCTGAGCTGATTAGAAGCTCCTGTAAGGTCTCATTAGCAGCCGAGGGGAGGGCCCCAGAATGCTTTGCAGTTTAGTATGCGGCTTGCGTCCTTATGGGTCTGTAACAGACTTGCTGATAAGCACACATCAAAGGTAACTGAGATTTTTATCTTCACTAATGCCTTTCTGGTTTCCTTCTAAACTGTTTAACACAGGAGAATAGAGGTTTAAATTAGCTTCTGCAGCCTGACAGTTACTCTTTAAGAGGAAAAGGCAATGGATCTATGCGCAACCAATTGTGAATTACAAAAGCTATAAATTGCAAAGGACTTTGTCTAAACTGAGTGTGATCTAAGACATCGATTGCCCAATCAAAAAGTTTGCCCTTAAAAAGAGCACAAACGATCCAATCAGACCAGGTAGAAATTGCAGAAGCCCGAAAGTCGGGATTGGCCAGAACTTTAACCAATTCTGATATAAATTTGTCTGTAACTTCAGGACCAAGCTTTTCAAATTTTTTAAAGGAGCAGGACCCCTGACAAACAGTGTCATAATTTCTGGAAATCCCCCCCACAATAGGGATTGGTAATGGGGTTTTCATAATGTAAGGCTTGGTGGTGTATTCTCCACAGTCAGCATGCAACGCATGAGCTGACGTGGAGGAGGTACACACACTAGCACAAGGAAACAGGCTATCCCTAGTATAGTGGAGGGAGGACTGACTCCAAAAGGAGATTGTGGCGCACAGAGCCGGTGCAGATCCGACAGCCACAAACAATGCTTTCGCTATAACGTCTAAGCGCAAAGTAGCGCTGAGCGCATAAACCAGAACTGAGGAGATCAGGACAGGTAGACAGAATGAACGCTTGCTAGCTAGCCGCTACTTAGTGACAGCAAGCGTCCACAACAAGACAGACTGGAATGAGGCAGCCAAAGCGTAGCGGCGATGGCGTGCCTCACAAAGACAGGACAGGATAGTCAGGAATTAGCAGGATCAAGATAGATGAACGTAACACAGATAAAAATACAATAAGTATGTTTTCCTAGCATATTACAATTACAGCTATCAATGAAACTTGTAACGTCTGACTAACATATGTATATATCGGCAATGAACCGATATATGACATAAGCAGGAACACTGACTTAGGACTGGAACGATACAGGGAACAGGACTCAGAAGGATTCGCTATCTCTTCGCAGAGATGAACGCAATCCACAAACGGTAACAGGACAGGATTCAGAAGGATTCGTTATCTCCTCGCAGAGATGAACGCAATCCACAAACAGGACCAGGAACAGGAACAGGATAACTAGCTCAGCACGGGTGATCAACGTGCTAGAACTGACTAGCTGAACACAGGATATAAACAGTTCGTGTACGTATATATAAGCGTCACTGATGTATCAACGTAACACGAATACAAGGAAAATAATAAACGTGCTGGTATGCATATATATGGGCAATGAACCAATATATGATGCAAAACCAGCAAAGTATCTTTAGAACAAGAAACACGATCGGGGGCTGAAGCGACAGCAAGACAGGCTTAAACTGAAGCTATGAAAACCCGAGGAGTCCTGCAGGAAGCAGATCTTTATACTGAGGTCATCCAATGGGAGCAGACATGCAGATTCCCACACAGGTGAATGATAATCAGTCACAAGCTGACAGCAGGGAAAGGCAGACAAAGCTATGCAGCTTGCATGGAAAGAGATCAGAACTGCCTGAGCTGCAGCACTACTACTTCCAGCAATACCTGCTGCAGCAGCGATCATGACAATCTATTTGTTATGACTTTTGCCTGCCTTGACTATTCTCCTGAACTCTGAACTTGTACCTCGATATTTCTGATACCTGTTGCCGAACCCCGGCTCGTCCTTAGACTCTGTTTCTGCCTCCTGATCTTGTACCTCGATATTTCTGATTCCCGTTGCCGATCTCTGCCTGTACCTAGACTCCGCCTTTGCCTACTGTATCTGTACTTTATCTGTCCGTGTGTTACGACCTGGCTTGTCCGACCTGGAGAACCAACCTCACTATTGGAGGCGGTTCCCCGTCCTGTTAGTGACACTTCCTCCTGAGTGTCACTCTCGGACTATCCTTCCTACTGTCAGTCTGATTCCTCCCGTCTTGGAGAGCTCAGGTCTGCGGAAGGAATCCGTGCAGTTCTCCTTGCTGCACTGAGGCCTAGGCCTCCAAGTGTTACTGTTACACCAAACACTACACTCTACTTAGGTGAACAGAGGTTAGTTAGTATATCGGATTATCGGTGATACTGCAGATCACATATAATCTGGTATACATCTGTATTTCATGTGATACTGCAGATCACCGGTAATCAGATCGTCTCTGTGCTTCACCGATCGTTACACGAACGAGAGGACATGGTCAGGAAGAGTTCACTTCCTTACTGGTCACTTTGTGCTACATACGACTCTGATACTTCCTCCAAGGGGTCACATAAGGCACATAGTGACAAGCAAGGCAGTAAACTCCTCTTGACCCTGTGGTAGTTCGGAGTATTCGATTGTTTGAATTCACTATGCCGAATTCTAAGAACAACAATATGAGAAAAGAACTAAAAAGTGTATTTTCATTTCAAAGCAGATTAGAGAATGTTAACTGTTTAGGCATGTTTTTGTTCAATCTCCTTTCATCTCTCTCCACTCTGACTATTTTTTTCTCTTTTTCAGTATAATATGTATACAACTTTGAATTAACTTTTTGTTAAAGGTCACATTGTGGGTAGAGATGGCCCGAACGGTTCGCCGGCAAACGGTTCCTGGCAAACTTTGGTGGTTCGCGTTTGCTCGCGAACTCGAACTTTTCCGGAGGTTCGATTCGCCCCCATAGTGCATCATTAGGGTCAACTTTGACCCTCTACATCACAGTCAGCAGGCACAATGTAGCCAATCAGGCTACACTCCCTCCTGGAGGCCCCCCCCCCCCCCAATAAAAGGCAGGCAGCGTCAGGCTTTTCACTAACTCGTGTGCCTGCAGTAATTAGAGAAGGGAGAGCTGCTGTGCAGAGACCTACAGGTCCTTCTAAAAAAATAGCATATTGTGATAAAGTTCATTATTTTCTGTAATGTACTGATAAACATTAGACTTTCATATATTTTAGATTCATTACACGCAACTGAAGTAGTTCAAGCCTTTTATTGTTTAAATATTGATGATTTTGGCATACAGCTCATGAAAACCCAAAATTCCTATCTCAAAAAATTAGCATATTTCATCAGACCAATAAAAGAAAAGTGTTTTTAAAACAAAAAAAGTCAACCTTCAAATAATTATGTTCAGTTATGCACTCAATACTTGGTCGGGAATCCTTTTGCAGAAATGACTGCTTCAATGCGGCATGGCATGGAGGCAATCAGCCTGTGGCACTGCTCAGGTGTTATGGAGGCCCAGGATACTTCGATAGCAGCCTTAAGCTCATCCAGAGTGTTGGGTCTTGCGTCTCTCAACTTTCTCTTCACAATATCCCACAGCTTCTCCATGGGGTTCAGGTCAGGAGAGTTGGCAGGCCAATTGAGCACAGTAATACCATGGTCAGTAAACCATTTACCAGTGGTTTTGGCACTGTGAGCAGGTGCCAGGTCGTGCTGAAAAATGAAATCTTCATCTCCATAAAGCTTTTCAGTAGATGGAAGCATGAAGTGCTCCAAAATCTCCTGATAGCTAGCTGCATTGACCCTGCCCTTGATGAAACACAATGGACCAACACCAGCAGCTGACATGGCACCCCAGACCATCACTGACTGTGGGTACTTGACACTGGACTTATTGGCATTTCCCTCTCCTCAGTCTTCCTCCAGACTCTGGCACCTTGATTTCCGAATGACATGCAAAAGTTGCTTTCATCCGAAAAAAGTACTTTGGACCACTGAGCAACAGTCCAGTGCTGCTTCTCTGTAGCCCAGGTCAGACGCTTCTGCCGCTGTTTCTGGTTCAAAAGTGGCTTGACCTGGGGAATGCGGCACCTGTAGCCCATTTCCTACACATGCCTGTACATGGTGGCTCTGGATGTTTGTATTCCAGACTTCCGCAGGTCTGCCAAGGTCTGGAATCGGTCCTTCTCCACAATCTTCCTCAGGGTCCGGTCACCTCTTCTCATTGTGCAGCGTTTTCTGCCACACTTTTTCCTTCCCACAGACTTCTCATTGAGGTGCCTTGATACAGCACTCTGGGAACAGCCTATTTGTTCAGAAATTTATTTCTGTGTCTTACCCTCTTGTTTGAGGGTGTCAATGATGGCCTTCAGGACAGCAGTCAGGTCGTCTTACCCATGATTGCAGTTTTGAGTAATGAACCAGGCTGGGAGTTTTTAAAAGCCTCAGGAATCTTTTGCAGGTGTTTAGAGTTTATTAGTTAATTCAGATGAATAGGTTAATAGCTTGTTTAGAGAACCTTTTCATGATATGCTATTTTTTTGAGATAGGAATTTTGGGTTTTCATGAGCTGTATGCCAAAATCATCAATATTAAAACAATAAAAGGCTTGAACTAGTTCAGTTGTGTGTAATAGAGTAACCAAGCAGCTCAGGGTGACCCAAACTACTAGGAATGTATAGGGGGATAAAAGGAACCAAAAAGCCCTCCTACTAAAAAGGCAAAGCTTGGAGTAATTGCCTTCTTAAAACAGAAGGAAATTTGCAATAATTCAGTTATAAATGAACATTTGTGGTTACCCACAATGCACTACTACTAAATATGCAAATTATCCCTTTTCGCCCTTGTTAAGCCAAGCAAGCATCCAGAACTGCTGGTGTATAGCAAGCCTATAGCTTTAAGTTTTACACAGCCATATCAAACCCACATGTAGACAGCCTGTTTCGGACTTTTGGTCCTCATCAGTACATGGCAGGGATTGATAAGGCTGAGTTGTGTGCAATGTGTGTAATGAATCTAAAATATATGAAAGTCTAATCAGCAGCTGGAGGCATTGTCACTGAGAAGAGAAGTCGCCTAAGTCACAAAAGTGTTCAGTACCTCACCTTTACCAAAATGAATGAGGCATGGATCCCGGAGGGCTACTGCCCGCCCGAAGACTAAGTCAGTCCCCACACACAGCATCTCTGCCTGCACGCCGTGTGACTGCCTGCCCCAAGACTAAGTCGCTCCCCACACAGCACCTCTGCCCGCAGGCCGCTTGACTGCCTTCTCCGCCACCACCAACAGGGTCCAGGACTCCAGATGGATTCCAGAATTTTTAAGGCCGCTAATTTTTCTGGCTGCACTGCAGCTGCAACAACGAAACAAAAGGCATGTACATGTGCCAATTCCCCTTCATGATCATTACCTTGCCGCGGTGAAGGGGCTTGCGTATCACAATGAAGCAATGACCGACGGCTATATGAGTGCCTCGGGGGGGAGGGCACACCCAAGATAATAAGGTTGTTGCTTCATTGTGGACAGACCAGATTTGATCAGCTGGACAGTCACTGTTGTTCTATCATTGAGCTACCACAGCCCAGCGACCATATGGGCTTAAAAACCGCCACGGCCTGTACGCTCGCCATGGTGCGCACCAGTCCAGCACGGCTGTCACTACACAAACAGCTGTTTGTGGTGCGTTACACAGTTAGTTTGGTGTGTCAGTGTGAAGCAGTACTCTAATTACACTCCCTGATTGATGTATACACATGCAAGATGTTTTAAAGAGAATCTGTATTGTTAAAATCGCTCAAAAGTAAACATACCAGTGCGTTAGGGGACATCTCCTATTACCCTCTGACACAATTTCGCCGCTCCTCGCCGCATTAAAAGTGGTTAAAAACAGTTTTAAAAAGTTTGTTTGTAAACAAACAAAATGGCCACCAAAACAGGAAGTAGGTTGATGTACAGTATGTCCACACATAGAAAATACATCCATACACAAGCAGCCTGTATACAGCATTCCTTTTGAATCTCAAGAGATCATTTGTGTGTTTCTTTCCCCCATGCACTGAAGTTTCAGGCTGCTCTTTTCTTCCTGCAAACAGCTTTCCCTTGTTTGTAATTCCTCAGTATGTGAAAGCCCAGCCAGCTCAGAGGACGATTTATCCAGCTTGTAAAAGATAAGAGAGAAGCTGCTCTAATCTAAATAACACACAGGCAGTGTGCAGAGAGGGGCCTGGAAGGGGGAGTTCATAGCAGAACCACAACACTGAAGAACATGGCAGCCTTCCAGACACAGGCCGACAAGTCTGACAGGGGAAAGATACATTGATTTATTACAGAGACAGTGATAGTATAAAGTGCTGCAGTTAGCCAGAACACATTAGAATAGCTTTTGGAACTTGTAGGATGATAAAAAACAGGATGCAATTTTTGTTACGGAGTCTCTTTAACCACTTCACAACTGAGGGGTAATACCCCTGAAACACCAGAGCAATTTTCAGCTTTCAGCGCTCCTTCCAATCATTCGTCTATAACTTTATCATTACTTATCGCAATTAAATGAACTATATCTTGTTTTTTTCGCCACCAGTTAGGCTTTCTTTAGGTGGGACATTATGCCAAGAATTATTTTATTCTAAATGTGTTTTAATGGGAAAATAGGAAAAAATGTGGGAAAAAATCATTATTTTTCAATTTTCGGCCATTATAGTTTTTAAATAATGCATGCTACTGTAATTAAAATCCATGAAATTTATTTGCCCATTTGTCCCGGTTATTACGCCGTTTAAATTATGTCCCTATCACAATGTTTGGCACCAATATTTTATTTGGAAATAGAGGTGCATTTTTTTCAGTTTTGCGTCCATCCCTAATTACAAGCCCATAGTTTATTAACCTTCCTGGCGGTAAGTCCGAGCTGAGCTCGGGCTATGCCGCGCAGGAGGATATCTCAGCCCCTGGTGGGGCAATTTGCCCCATTTAAAGTGCTGTGCGCGCAGCTAGCACTTTGCTAGCCACGCGCACAGCTTGATCGCCGCCGCTCTGCGGCGATCGCCCCGCACGCAGCGGCGGATGAGGGCCCCCCCGCCAGAGCCCTGCGCTGCCCGGACCAATGAGTTCCAGGCAGCGCTATGGGCTGGATCTGAGGCGTCTGACGTCAGGACGTCATCTGACGTCCATGACATCATTCCGATTGTCGCCATGGCGACAGGAGAAGCCAAACAGGGGAACGCATTATATACGTGTTCCCGTTTGCTATTGATGCCGGCGACGATCGCACTAGAGGGACACATGCGCCCTCTAGTGGTGTTTCATGTAGCTACCACTCTGGTAGCTTTACATGAAACAAAAAAATAAAAATAAACGGGTTTCTGCCTATTTGGCAGAAAAAAAATCAACCGCCAGGAAGGTTAAGCGACAGTGTTATACCCTCTTGACATAAATATTTAAAGAGTTCAGTCCCTAAGGTAACTATTTATGTTTTATTTTTTTTTGTTGTATTTTTTTTTTATTACCCAAAAAAAAAATATGGGGGAGTGTGGGAGGTAATGAGTTAATTTATAGTGTAAAATAATGTATTTGTATATGAAAAATGCTTTTGGGTGTTTAGTTTTACTATTTGGCCACAACTTTTTTGTTTATGCGACCTGTAAGCGTCGGAAGGAGGCTTACAGGAAGTTCAGTGAGGCTGGGAAACTTTTTTTTTCACAATGATCGCGCTGCTTCTCATAGAAGCAGCCAATCATTTCTGGGGGCTTAGATAAACGAACAGGAACGGTTTTTCTCATTCATTGATCTTCAGGGCGAGTGGCCAGTGGCGTGCACGAGCGCGGGAGCGCACGCACGAGCGAACGGGAGCACGGACAGCGGTGGTAGCGGCGGGAGGTGTGAATATCTACGCCCCTGATGGGGAAGGGGTGGAAAAAGGGGTGTAGATATCGGCACCTGCGGTGGTAAAGGGGTTAAAGCACTTTAGGCCTGCAATTTAGCATTCAATGTGATTTCTGCCCTTAAAACGCTGCTTTGCGTCAAATCCAGATTTTTCCCAGGGACTTTTGGCATCTATCCCACTCATCCATGCAAAAACTCAGATGTTCGACTCCTTGAAACATCTTTTCCATCACTTTTCTGGCCAGCATAAGTGTTTTTAGTTTTCAAAGTTCGCCTGCCCATTGAAGTCTATTGTGGTTCGTGAAAGTTCGCATGAACCGAACTTTTGCGGAGGTTCGCATTCGCGGTTCGCCAACTGAAAATCGGATGTTCGGGCCATCTCTAAGGCTGGTTTCACACCAGGACGTTGCGTTTTAGGGGACGTTATGGTCGCATAACGTGCCCCTAACGCAACACCTGGTGCTCTCTGCTGTGGACGTCAGAGTGAGCCGTGTTGTGCAGCTCACTCTGGCGTCCATGATGCCGTGATGCTTATTCTTGGACGCATGCGGCATCACGTGGTCCCGCCGGCCAATCGCCGCACAGAGCGGCTGCACCAGGAAGTAAACACTGCACGTCAATGAGTGCAGTGAATATTAATTAGCCATGTGCCTGGCCGCTCTCCGCTCCTCCCCAACGTTACTGAGCATGTGCAAGCAGTCTAACGCGGCTCTGCCACTTATGAAGTACTGCATGCAGTACGTTGTATTATGGCGCAGCGTTACACTGTAATGCAACGTGGGCACTGTGAACAGCCCATTGATTTTTCATTACTGTGCGGTGGGCTGCATTACAGGCTGCTCTAACGTGCGCCTGTAACGTCCCACTGTGAAACCAGCCTAATTGTAGGTATGTCGGGTGCAGCATTTGTTATTGTTTCTGTTCATGCATATGATAAGGTTTATCCTTTTCTGTATTTCAGTAAAGCACTTGCTCAAGGCAAAAAGATGATAAACAAGCAACAGCTAAAAACAACTAAAGTGAATGCCTGACAACACATCATTAGGCGGGAAAATCAGCATTTCAGGCTCAGCCACACAGAGCCGGATTAAGACCACACAGGACCCCAAGCAGAGCAATAAATTTAGGACCCCCCTCCGCAGCCACCTTGTTGAAGGGATGTCCCCCCAGTATAGGCAACTGGATGTCCCTGCAGTATAGGCAGATGGATGTCCCCCTACTAAAGGTAGCCAGATGACACCCTCCCAGTAAATGTAGTCAGACCACCCAGCACCTCCAGTAAAGGTAGCCAGATGTCACCCCAGTATAGATAGCCAGCTGTCACTCCCTAGTAGAGGTAGCAAGATGACTCCCCCCTTTACAGGTAGCCAGATGCCCCCCACCCAGTATAGGCAGCCACTCCCCCTTTCAGCTGATATCTATCAAGCTTCAATCAAACTGCAAGCGCTGTACTGCTGGATGCAGCAGAGAGCTATTGGCCATCCATCCCCCACCACTCCTGTCCTGTCCCCCATCACACAGGTATTTATC
Source organism: Hyperolius riggenbachi (assembly GCF_040937935.1). NCBI lineage: Eukaryota > Metazoa > Chordata > Amphibia > Anura > Hyperoliidae > Hyperolius > Hyperolius riggenbachi. Next base: position 146,532,063 of record NC_090647.1, on the reverse strand, counting down.
AACATGTCCTATCAGACTTACAAGAGATAAACAGCACAAAATTGATTGAAAGTCAGTTGATTGGATATGAATTAGCAATAGAACACTGGCAGATTTAATCAGTCATCTAAAGTGATGTGAGTATGACCAGCTTTAGATATTTTAACATGGGTGATAAAACGTATGCTAGGTACACACCATATAATTTTGTGTTAGACAGATGGCTCAATAGATAATTTACGACATGTCCGATCTTATTTTTCGATAATTTTTCTGATTTTTCTCATAGAAGTGAATGGAAATAGATAACAAAAGATAAGAGGATTGAACTGGAAATCGATCGGAAAATCGAATCGGAAATTGATTGGACAGAAAATCAACCGAAAGAACGCATCGTGTTTACCCAGCGTTAGGCTAATTAGCTCAGCAATGACCAATTGAAACCAATTGTAAACATCAAAAACAGAACTCTAGAGTGGGAGCACACTTGTCTGTCTGTATTAATCAATGGGCCATGCAGAATATAAAACTGATGGCAGTGAATCATAGTGTGGGTTTTCCATAGCTTCTGTGAAAAAATGCCTGCATTTTCCCACATACAGACACACATGTTGCTTGATTTACAAAGCGGTGCTAACAGTTAGCACGCTGGTGAAAAGCCCTTTATCACGCCTAAACTCAGTTTAGGCGTGATAAGTTTAGGCGTGATAAGTTTAGGTGTGATAAGTTTAGGCGTGATAAGTTTAGGCATGATAACTATAGCACCAACTAGGTTAGCACCGCAGTGCACAGCTGATCAAAAGTTTTGCGCTAGCCAAAGTCTGGTGCACTTCGCATAGAGTTTAATGGCGCTGCTTTGCGTGCTGGACTTTGCGCGCGATCTAAACTAATCTAAACTTATCACGCCTAAACTTATCACGCCTAAACTGGCTTTTCACCAGCGTGGTGCAATGGTTATCACGCCTAAAGTCTCTAACTGGGTTAGCACTGCTTTGTGAATCGAGCCCATGGTGTTTAAAAAATGCATGCAGAAAAACGCGCACAGAAAACCGACAGACAAGTGTGCTACCAGCCAAAAGCTTTATAGCAGAGCAGTTTGTCCAAATGATCATGCCATCATGGAAGAAAAGTTAACTACAGATGTACTTGTATCCTTCCTGGCTAGCAAGCAGCTTCTGTTGTTTGGACACTGGACACAGATCACACAGATAGAAATAATTATTCCAGCCCCCAGCCTGTGCGACAGCTGAACTAAGGGGGGGGGGGGGGGGGGGGGAGGGGATCCAGGAGGGAGAGAAACTCTGTCTGTGTGTGTCTTGTTTTTAACAGACCATAAAGAGTTACTTAAAGACCACATGAACAGGGGCAATAAATCTTTATTGGGGCTGGCGGGGCCCTGACCTTTTACTGGATCAAAAGCAAGTGCTTCCAATGCCTGGTGGATAATCCGGCTCTGCAGTCACACTATAAGCGCTTTTCTGAGCGCTTTGTAATTTATTAGCACTTTTTAAAAATCGCTCCCATTCACTTTCATTAAAATCACGATTTTTTGGCATACGCGATCGCGCAGTTGCTGCGATTTTTACCGCAATTTTAATGAAAGTGAATGGGACCAAGTTTTAAAAAGCACTCAGAAAGCGCAAATCAATCACAAAGCGCTCAGAAAAGTGTACATGTGAAAAAGTACTGATCAAAAGAAGAAATCACATTGCTCCTCCATTGCCTGCCCAGTAGGCATAACCCTGCCTCCATGCCGGAAGAGTACTTAGCTACAACGAGGAAATGTCCTCAGTTGTAGACTCGGTGGTTTTAGCTCAAAACGGCCGTCAAGCTCCATTACCCCCACTGTCCCACAAGTCCTGATCCCCCTTGGAAAATACCGGGTAACAGTCCGTACTTCTCTCATACTTGGCCAAGATCACAAATATGTCCCCAGGTAAACACCAGCACATCCCCACCAATAGTTTACTATGAACTAACTATTACTACCCTACTCTCACTCAGAACCCTCCCCTGGTGATGTCTAACCTTAACAACCCACCCCCCCAACACACACACACAAACACACACACACACACTGGGCACCTAACCTTAACCCTGGTTTTAACACGTGTCATATTTAATAGGGCACCCACTACAATAGCAGGCACTGGGGCCACCTGCAATGCGAAATGTGGCTACAAATAACAAGCACTTAGCACTAGCCACAGTTTACATAGCAGACGCTCTTTTAAGCAAGACGTATCTCGTACTCTTTTCAACTGCTTCTCCCATAGCAGTTGTGAAATGCATCTGAACGGGAAGTGCTGCTTGGTCCCATGGTCCTATTCTCCTCCTACAGCTATATGATTACATAGTTTGTTTAGTTGAAAACAAGGACACCCATCCATAAATTCAAGCAAAAAAAGAAAAACATAAAAAAAAAAAAAAAAAGTCTAAAGTTCAATGCATTTGACTTACTCGAATTTCCAACTGTGGCAGGAATGGTGTTCAGACCAGGAATTTATACCTAGTTAAAACAGATATTCACACGCTCAACAAAAGTCTTTTAAATGCACAATTATCAAACAACTTTTGTTGTTGAAACAACCAAAAAAGTTGTTTGCTATTGTTCAACCAACTGATAAGACGCAGCTCAAGTCAATTCAACTGTTGGATTGATTTGAACAGCCTCTTATCAGTTGTTTGAACAAACCAGACTTAGCCTGCGGACAGACTTTTCATACTGGCAAACTGTTGGCAGAATGGCTGCCCCGTGGGCGGGTCTGACGACCTGTCGTTTGCAGGAATCAGGCGTGTGTACGCACCTTAAAAGACTTTTGTTGAGCGTGTGTATGGGGCTCAAAGCTAAGTACACACAGACCAATCTGCAGCCTGATCATCATCTGACTTTAGTCTGTTGAATGATAATTAGGCATGTGTACACGTGCAAACAACTTGATGAGCAACTGATAACAGGCAGTTTGATCAATCCAACTGTTGGATCTATGTTGGTCTGATATCATGCAGTTGGTGCGCAATTGGTGCATGTTTACAAGTTGTTTGAAAGACTTGTACTTGTTTTGAATGTGTAGTCCGTGAATCGTTTTGTGTGTGCAGTATGTTAATTTAGTTGGTTGTTTAGCTGTCTAGGCGTGTACGTACAGGTCATGTGGTTCGTCATGTTGTGTGGTTTGTCATGTTGGTCATGTGGTTGTGTGCATGTTAGACGTGTGCATGAGCCTTTACGGTCTGGCATAACATATGATAACAACATGTCTACCAACCCTTAATTGCCCAGATAATTACCTTATCTGCATTTATCCTAAAACACTATCTGGGTAAAACACTATTTAGCCAGGTTACAACACAAAAAGCACAAGAAGCTACCGATTCTGACAGAGAGATGTATGGTGAGAAAAAAAGCAGTCTGCTGCTTACAATCAATGCAGCACATTAACTGTTTCTCCTGTTTGCTTAAAGAAAACCGGCCTATACTGTAGATCAGTTTCACAAAGCCTTCTTCCTTCCCCATATGAACTGGTTTGACCCGTGCCGCCATAATTAGTTAGGCTGCAATATATACAGGACTCTCTTTAATTGGCTTCCTCCCAAAGAGTCTGATAGTGACAACAGACTCTAATACCGGGCATAGACGGGTCGACCGGCGGCTCAATTAGCCGCCGGATCAACCCCAGCCGCGGCCCCGCCGCATCCCTGCTCATCCGCGCGGATCGATTACCGCTCGCCCCCGCGGCGCTTCCTTATCAGCGCTTGATTCCCTGCCATTGTCCGCAGGCGGGAATCGATCGGGCGGGGGTCGAGCGGCTTGATCGGGCCAGCTGAATATTATCAGCTGGCCGGATCAGCTGGTCGATACACGGTACAGAAACATACCGTTTATCCCCAGCATAACACTCTTCTAGGGACAGTAGGTTTGATGTAAAATCATAAAATCATAACTCCCAACTGTCCCTCTTTTGGAGGGACAGTCCCTCTTTGGGAGCCCTGTCTCTCTGTCCCTATTTCCTCCTCATTTGTCCCTGTTTCAGGACTTTGTCCCTCTTTCTATGTAAATATATATGTTTCTCTACTAAAAAATGTGTTTGATTGACTCTAAACTTTATTCCCATCATTTAAATTGATATATTACTTAATTTTAAAATGTTAATATGAAGGAAAATCAGAACCAGGATAGAAAGGACCAGTGTGGTTTGATTTATAAAACAACATATTTTACATATGAGATCTTTATGGCATGTGTGACTAGGGGTGTGATGGGGGCGTGGTCAGGGGTGTAGCAGGGGCGTGGCTTAAGTGTGCCTCTTTCTCATCAATATATTTTGTAATGTGAACATGTTCTAGATTATCTTAAAATGGACCTGAACTCTTGCACAAGACAGAAGGAAAACGTAGAGAAATGCATCATAAATGTATTTAGAGTTAAGCCAGTTTAATTCCCCCTCATTGTGTCTAATCACAAGTTGTGATTTGATCCTCTCCTGTGTCACATTACTGCCTATGGTAGATAAGCAGATAAGCCCATTTGTAAGCACAGGCTGTAAACAATATGTCTGCTTCCGTGAATCAGGAAGTAGAAACTGTGCAAAATTGTAGGAGCTGTAACGAATACATGTTTAATCGCACAAAAGTAAACATACCAGTGCGTTAGGGGACATCTCCTATTACCCTCTGTCACAATTTCGCCGCTCCTCGCCGCATTAAAAGTGGTTAAAAACAGTTTTAAAAGGTTTGTTTATAAACAAACAAAATGGCCACCAAAACAGGAAGTAGGTTGATGTACAGTATGTCCACACATAGAAAATACATTCATACACAAGCAGGCTGTATACACCCTTCCTTTTGAATCTCAAGAGATCATTTGTGTGTTTTTTTCCCCCTGCAGCTATCTTCCACTGAAGTGTCAGGCTGTTTCTTCCTGCAGAGTGCAGACAGCTCTGCCTGTATGTAATTCCTCAGTATGTGAAAGCCCAGCCAACTCAGAGGAGGATTTATCCAGCTTGTAAAAGATAAGAGAGAAGAGAGAAGCTGCCCTAATCTAAATAATACACAGGCAGTGGGCAGAGAGGGGCCTGGAGGGGGGAGATGCATCACAGAACCACAACACTGAAGAACTTGGCAGCCTTCCAGACACAGGCTGACAAGTCTGACAAGAGAGAGATAAGTTGATTTATTACAGAGATGGTGATAGTAGAACGTGCTGCAGTAAGCCAGAACACATTAGAATAGCTTTTGGAACTTGTAGGATGATAAAAAACAGGATGCAATTTTTGTTACGGAGTCTCTTTAAAGATTATTATGATGTTGTGTATCTTTTAAAGCAGAGAGGAGTTCTGAGTTCAGTTCCACTTTAACTTTTCCTATGTAATTTCGCTGTGTTTACCCAGATGGCAGGCACATATGGTTATATTATATTATAAAGACTGCAAGCATTTTAAATGTGTAATATTTATGAATCAGTGGTGTAGCAATAGGGGGTGCAGAGGTAGCGACCGCATCAGGACCCCTGGACCAGAGGGGCCCTGTAGGGGCCGTCCTTCAACCACTTTAGTACTTTATTGGTGCTAAGCTGGAAATAACCTCTATATGTGCTTTGATTAGTTGTCACCATTATTTGACTATTATTGTCCCCTTCCTTTCTGATCCGGCTGCTGTCCTTGGCAGGCTTTGGTGCTACATATCGATTGTTATATACAGAGCGCTTGAGGGGGCTCTATGTAAAATAATTGCACTGGGGCCCATAGCTCTTATGCTATGCTACTGTATATAAAAATCTATATTATTCATTTACACTTCTTTGTTATGTACCATTTACAAGGGGGGTTTCACAAGTACCCTTTTGTAATATTGCCTATTTTGGAATCAGTTCACAGTTACTAAACATGTATGACTGCCTCTGCTTTACTGTTCCCAGTTCATCCACACTTGAAAACCAAATACAGATATATGTTGTAGAAGTTATGTGAGAAGTTTATAAGCCAGTGTCCACACTTGCAGATATATACATAGCAAAATGTCAAGTTCTTGTTCTATAAAGAGTCCTATTATTTCATATGCATAGCCATCATTTTCTGTAGAGTGCATAAAGTCTCCAAAGTACTTGACTTACAGGCAACCAGTGATGCTACAGTGTCAGTGTCAATGACTGCAGGAGTTAGCCCATCCATAGTGGTCTTTTTCTGAAGGAACCACAATAGATTTATACATTCTTCATGGGAAGCCAACAATATTATTACTTGAAGGTAGTGGTTTTCAATCCAGCCATGATTTCTTCAAAATCCACCCAAAGGCTCGAATGCGCTTAACATATATACAGTAGGTTGCTGATGAAGTTAACCAGCAGAGATCAATCCAAGGCTGTGATATTCCTAAATGTCATAAATTCTGAATATACAAAACAGCATGAAACCAAATGTAAGAAACCACCCAAAAGCAAAGGATCCAGCCTTCCCATTACAACAACTGCTCACAGGAGGGGGTCATATCCCAGCAGGGAAGACTACGGAAGATGTTAGGAAAAATTGTTCACAGAGCCATCCTCAGTCCAGTTTGTCACCCAGTCTTTTTTTTTAATGGTCCCTGTCTTCTCCTCCAAAACCATGGGTCTCTCCTCCCGTGGGATCTTCACAGCATGGTACTGTGGCAGCTTCTCTTGGTAATGCTTCCTCTTAAAAAATCCACACTATAAAGAAAATAAGAATGAATAAGATTGGTAAAGAATTTAGGAATAAACCAACCTTACTGAGCACAATATCATGGGCCATATCCTATTCAATGTGATAAGTAGCTTGCAGATGCGAGCACTTATCATCTTGCTATCGCGCGAGGTTTACCGGCAAATCCTATTGCCCATATCCTTCGTGCGATGGCCTATCGTTAGGGAGCATTACTCAGGCAAAAGCCTGAGCGATGCTCCCTTTTACCGAGCGATGGGGAGTGACGTTTACGCTGTGGTGCTGTCCTTCAGCACCATGGCCTCACTCCCCACACATGCGCACTAACCCGCCGAACATCCGCCGCCATCTTCCGCCGCTGCATCTGGGGGTCTCCTTTAATAAGGAGACCCCCAAAGCTACCCATCGGGTCGCCGCACACTTTAGAAGCCCCCACGCAGCTCTGCAAATGCTCCCCTGTCATTATACATACGTCGCCAATCATCCGACGCCTCTCGCCGCAAAATCCGTCACGTAATTACAGTGTATCTAACACTGTAATTACTGTCCGCATAGGAGCCTGGGCAAAGCATCTTTGAATCTGCAGCCGGGCTCCCCATTGGTCCACTGTCTGAACCAATAAAATGGCATGATTGGATACCGTGTTAGGAACTATATCGCCCAAGCGAGTTCTTTTCCGCCTGGGGGGTTTAAAGTTTAATAACAGATGAGTGCCTACCTGCAATTTTCAATTTTACTTGGTAGCACGCCCAGGCTATGCATATGCATAGGTAGGATTTAGTTAGTGTTAGGTCCCCTCCCATGGAGGATTGACTTCTTCGCAGTGGGAGGGACAAGTACTAAGGGCCCTTTTCCACCTGCAGTCGCTAGCGTTCACGCTGAACGCTAGCGATTGCTGAATCGCAAAACCGGCGTTTCCCCGACGTTCGCGGCCGCGATTTTGCTATGCTATGCACTGCATAGCAAAATCGCGGCAAATATCGCTCCGCCGCGCGTTCGCGTTCCCGTCAAAAGCGAATCGCGGTAGTGGAAATGACCTACCGCGATTCCTATGTTAAAAAGCAAACCGTAGCGATTGTAAAATCGCTAGCGGTTTGCGTTTTTGCGATTTTGCGCTGGTGGAAAAGGGCCCTTAACAAGTTGCATGCAAGCTGTTACAGGAAACGAACATCCTCCAGTGGTAGACAGGTCATGTGTATGCTCAGTGTGTATTTTATCCCATAAGTGGGGCGTGCACTCTTTTGCAGGTAAGCACTCATCTGTTTTTAAGTAGCGCTGTTCATTTCCTTGCTATGTACTAATTTAATTCATTTTTGGTCAGCCGCTCCCACTTAACAGCTTTGCTTTTGGTGTATATGCAGAGCCTCTGTTTGGGTTCAAGGTGCGTTTGCAGTCTATGGGGGGGCTCAGCGCATCTCTGATCGGAGGCCATTCGGAGGCGGCCTGGTGATGCGCTGATCCCACTTTTTGCATAAAGTTTAATAAGATTAGGCTATGCCCCCATCGCCTAAGTTAAGTTCAGCAATAGAATAGGGCCCCATGTGTCTAAAGATAGAAGAATGGTCACCAGCTATTAGAGAGTCTGAAAATAACTCCCTAATATGACAATAACTCAAATTATGATCCCTTATAATACTACATAAAAAGAAAGAAAAAAGCTGGTTTCTAAGCAAGACAGACAGTATTTGACATTTTTCTAGCCTGTAACCCACAAAAAATAGAAGTTTTCTTCCGATATTATTTCCTGATGGTGAGTCTTTTTTATTTTCAAAAACAACTTCAAAGCAAATAGTCAAAGCTCTGAAACTATGAAGAGAGGAACATCCCCCATAAATGTTCCAACCGAAACAATATATATATTTAGCGATCAAGTACTGTTAGTTAGTTTTTCCTTAAGCAGTACACTAGGTATTATAGAGCCATTCCGATTCTGTGGGGAAAGATGAATTCCAGAAATTGTGTAGGCAATACAATAACATGCACTTTGCATTTTCACAAGAGTGTTATTGCTATGTAGTTAGCCACTTGAGAATCTGGTTATAATATTTAGATTGTTTGCATTACATGCAGACCGTGAATTGCGACACTAAAGGGACGGATTGATTGTTTCCCAAGGATCCCTAGCTGGGAATAGACCTCATGGCCATTGCTTTCTTTGCTGATGTTTGTATCCTTTTAGATAGGATGTGCAATCAGCGAAAGATTTGCAAGCATCCTGCATGTCCCTTTAAGTACACCTGGACTGTGCTCAAAACTGTTTACTTTTACTTACCTGAAGCTTCGTTACAGCCCTCTGAGGTCTGTCAGGTCCCTTGGCATCTTCTGTGTCCCCTCCACTCTCCTGATGGCAGCTAGTGTTGCTCGGATAGTACTTTTTAAAATCCGAATTAATCCGGATCCGGATTTTCAGATATCCGGATCAGATTCGGATATCCGAATCCGAACTTTTAGATATCCGCATGAACGCGGATATCCGAACGCATTATCCGCGGATATCAGACCTATTCGGATATCCGGATAGAGAAACCGGAAGTGCCTTTCAAAATGCTTTAAAACCATTTCTAACCTTTAAAAACACCTTCTAGCCTCTTACCCACCTCCCTTCCTCCCCCAGAGGAGGATCTTGTCTTCCAGGGATTTATAGGATGTCAAAAGCACGCTCACATACCTTGGCCAGGAATCAAACCCAAGTCCTCTGCTTAGAAGGCAGCTCTCCTCACTGCTATACCACCAGTGGCTGGGAATCAAACCCAGGTCAACTAACATTACAGGCTGAAGCCAGCCATTTCACTCATCGCTTCAATTACAAGAAAGGCCCAGGAGTAGTCTTAGCTACCATAATATCTATGTTACGGCAGGGCCCTTATTACACTTTCTCTTACAGGGCTATGGAAACCGTCTTGCCCATGCGATAAAGCGAGGTGCAAAAACGAATTCATGCCTAGCAGAGGATAGTTTCAATCCATCAACCTCTGGGTTATGGGCCCAGCACACTTTTGCTGCGCCACTCTGCAATCTGCTTACATTTGTATACAATCTTCAAGTTTAAGAAGAGTACATTAGTTCCCTTCACAAAACACAAAGCCATCCCTGGGTGGGCTTGAACCACCAACCTTTCAGTTAACAGCCAAATGCACTAACCAATTGTGCCACAAGGACTGTGTGTATGTTGTGGCTGCTAAATGGCTATCTGGGGTTTTCTTCAGACAACTGTTGAACACAAAATGCAAGGCCATCCCTAGCAGGAAGGGTTGCATGGCCACCTAGCTTTTCATCCTTCCCACCCTTGCCCTGGAATCTTCCAGACTTCAAATTGCTGTCCTTTGCTCTGTGTGTTACACCAGCATCATCCAGGGGGCACATGATCTTTCTGATTCTGAAGTCTTGAATTGAATCTTGTAAGCAGTTTCACCATGTGTCCCACTGCTTTCATCTAGCAAATTAGGCAAATAAGCAATCTCATTTTTCTCTTGGGTATATCACAATGGTACATGCTAGGCTGGCTTTAGCATGTAGTGCTGGTGGTAGTATAGTGGTGAGCATAGCTGCCTTCAAAGCTGTGGACCTGGGTTTGATTCCTGGCCAATGTATGTAAGCTGGCTTTTGACATCCTACAAATCCCTCTGAGAGGTAGGTGTGTGTGTGTGTGTGTGTGTGTGTGTGTGTGTGTGTGTGTGTGTGTGTGTGTGTGTGTGTGTGTGTGTGTGTGTGTGTGTGTGTGTGTGTGTGTGTGTGTGTGTGTGTGTGTGTGTGTCAGCCATTGAACCTGTAATCCGGATATAGATATCTAGGAGAAATCCGCGGATATCTGGGTTGGTTGTCAAACTATCTGCATTTTTTTAAAAAATCCGGAATCCGAATCGGATAGTGAAAAAAAGTTAATATATCCGGGTTACCCGGATATCCGAAATCTGAATGAGCATCCCTGATGGCAGCTTTGTAAGATCTGCGACAGTAACTTTAGTAGCGCCGACTGTGCATGCATAGTCCCATCCGGACCCTTCTCAATCGCTTTCCCTTTGTCAGGAGCATTCTGGACATGTGCAACTCCCTCTTTTGAGAACCGTGCATGTGTAGGATGCTCTCAGCCACCATCACTGCCAACACTGTCTTGCATCTAACCCACTCCTTCTTTTAGGTAGGCCACACATGGGCCTGTTGTAATGAGGCAACAGCAGGCTGAACGCGGAGGATTGTGCGCGACCGCCCGCATGGTCGCATGCGGAACGTGGAGAAACGTCCACGTCCGCAGCGGCAGCACAATCCACCGCTCAGTCGCAGACCTCTTGGCGTGCTCCACGCCGAGGCTGCACTCCTGGAACACCTTCACAGGCCTCATGGCATGCTGCTCGCCGAGGCACCTCTCATGACAGTCTGGACCCCGTAGGGGCCGCGCGCATGTGCAGTAGAGCCTTTTATACTCTTAGAAGGAGAGTCAGCTGACCAGCTGGTCAGCTGACCTCAGCAAGGTCCTTGAGCTGTGCTGCAAGGTCCTTGAGCCATGTTGTGATTGGTTGAATGGCTGGGCGGGCTGTTTGAGTCCAGCACAGTATAAAAGCAGGCATTCTGTCAGTTGCAGGTTGTCTGCAGTCAGCGAATACTTGCGTGTTAGCACTCAGACCCTAGTCAGATCCCAAAGTGTGCTAGAACCAGCTGGAGCTGGGGATCCACACTTAGCCAGATTCTGTTGATAGCCTAAAGTACTAATTGCATTGTATATTGTGTATGACCTTTTGCCTGTTACCTGTTTATTCTCTTGTCTCCTGATTTTGTACTTCACCAGCCCGTACCGCTACCGACTATTGGCTTGGCTTCTGCCTACTCTTGTGTTTCTCGATTCTGTACCTCTGCCCATCTGATTTTCCATTGCTGACCTTGGCTTGACCTCTGATCTTGATTTCTGTCTGTCGATTCGCTACTTCCTTGCCAGTTCTGATACCGAACCATTTCCGTTTGATTTTGCCCCCTTTAGTGGTTCGTCCACTAAAGGGTTAACTCTGCTGAGTTCTCCTTGCGGGGAACTTAGTAACTCCTCAGCATATCATTGCTGTTGAGGAACGCGATTCTGCGTTCCTATCCTAGTCGCAGAATCGCACACACTGCCCTTCCTTCCAGAGGTCACCATCCCTCTGAGTTAACGTCAGTGTGGTGGGTTTTCCACAAGTTATATCATCTGTACCTTGTGTTTTCCAGAGTACGTATAAATATTTGTATTATTGGTGATTCCGCAGATCACCATATAATCAAATATATCTGTATTACTGGTGATACTGCGGATCACCAATAATCAGAAAACTCTAACACCAAAACACCACACCATAACACCTGTGACAATCTCCCCTAGTTGTAGTGTAATTGTATAATCAATTAAGGCCTGTCAGGAACAGCCTGCAGCATCCAGTTCAATTTCTCTCTGTGAGGTGAACTGGATGCTGATTGGTTAGAAAAGTACTGCAGTGCAGGGGAGATCTTTAGGGCTCTGATTGGTCGGCCGGGCAGGTTAACATAGTCATCCAGGTGTTGCTATGCCCTGGGGAAGGTTAGGCCGACCAATCAAAAGCATTCTAGGTGTATATAAGTAGAGGTCCGTTCCCCATCTAGCTGCCTGTCACCCCTGTGGCATAGGTGAGCTCCCCACCCACCCTTCCCTTCTTCTTCTCTTATGTGGATTCGTCTTGGTCAAGTTTTATTTGGAGAGATTTTTCAAGAATACAAGTGTTGGGGTCATATCTTGTTGGTGAAAATATCCTATCTTAACTGTGGTAGTTAGATATGAAAAGATGGTATTGGTGTTTTGTCATATACAAATGTTAATAAAGTTGGTGGACGACCTCTATTAATGTATTATCTATTTACTACTACATTATATTTAACAAATAAAATTGGCCACGGCCGTTAAAATGCCAGCACTGGAGTCTTATTTATTATCTTTAAATAGTATTTTGAATAAGTTGTTTGGAGAGATGGTATTGTCTACAGGCTCATGTGAGGTTACTGGGGCTCCAGAGGACTACATGTTTTCATTGGTTTTAACTAGTTGTGGGTTGGGTGGTTTGGGGATAGTGTTTTCTCACTTCAAACCCACCACTATGGACTTACTCCAATCTGAATCTGAAAAAGCTGTTCTGGATGTTCATGCCACTAAAGGGTGTAGAAACATACAAGCGGGTGTCCTCTCCAGTATAGTGTAGCAGTTCAGGTGAGATAAGTATGAATATTTTCCTAGTTTTACAGGCACTTAAGACACTTAAACCAGGGTTAGTTTTAAACACTAGAACTCAATTAAGGAATATTATACAGGAGTCCATAACACACGCATGCTGGATGTTACCAGCTAGAAATCCTCCTCAGCCTGCTTCTGTGCCTCAGAGGGCTGTACCCCCAAGTGTGCCCGATAGTAGTTTGTGGTATACTTGTATTCTGCAGATTCTCTCTTGAAGAAACCACACTGGAAGTAACGGGTGAAAACAGCAATGAGATCAACGTTGTCACTTTACATGAAAACGCTAGTTCAGCCTCCTATTTTCTTAATGCATGACATAGTAAATTTATATCAATCAGCAATGCATTAAGGTTTGTGCTTTGTATGTCTGTTCTTTCTACAATAAAAATATGTAAGATAAATGGATACTGAGCTGTGTTATTCCTTTTCCTGTTGAGATGACAGTTCAATTTTGTTAGATAGCGTAGGTCTCTGGTTGCTGCCTAAACTCTTACCTCAAATCCATCATCACTTTAATGATGTATCTCGGGATTAGCTGGGAAGGGGCATCTGAACACCTGACTTTTCCTAACTCTTACTGGTGCTGATGAGAGATTAACTCTTTGCAGAGATGCAACACTGCAGCTCAGCTCAGCAGAGTCTTATCTCCTTGTTCCTGCTTAGGTATGAAATAGGATCTAACCCGTCCTATACCCTCCCCAGTGTTGAATATAGGAACAGGTAGCACATAGGCCAGGGCCTTGAAAGTTACAAATAACTTAAATAACTTAAATAACTTAAACAAACACACTGGGGGTGTGTGGGAAGAGTTAAAAGTGTAATTTCACACTTAGCAAGGAAGAACTGCAAAGGAAGATGGCAAGACTACTGAGCTGCTGTCCCGGACACAAATAGATAATTTCTCAACAGCAGAGGAGAAGGTGATGGGGTAAGGTGATCTACTCTGTGCTGAGGAGAGAAGACTACTTAATGTTCACTCTCCTTGCAGCTACCAGCTTTATTAATGGATCTTGATTTTCCCAAAGGGGATTTCTTTGAAACAGTTGTATCAAACTTAAACATTGTCTGAGACGTGGCATACTCCACTGTCACGGACGATTGCGGGGACGCAGGCGCGTCCTGGAACCGCCCGTGAAGAAAAGAACGATCGCACTCGATTCCTGCGTCGATTGCGCTTCAAATCGGTACAATCTGGATTTATTGTGTAGGAGGTCTGCAGTCCCTTCTTAGCAGAGGAATAGCATCACCTTAACTGCAGGATGGCTCTTTTGATATGCTAATGAGCCTAATCTGCCCTGGAGGGCCCTGGCTTCAAGCTGTGCTGATGGCCATCCATCAGGTACAAGGTGACAGGCATCCTGGCAGAAGCAATCTAGCTGGGGGGAAAGCCAGACCCACTGGCTCCCTCACTGCAGGGGAGATGACACCTAGCTGGCTGCCCCAAACTTCAAAGAAGCCTTTGCCTGGGAATAACCTCTGTCTCATAGCCATATCTATAACTTCCCAGATCTGTCATATTTCTGGGGTTCCTAAGGTGGCAGCAGTGCCAAACGTGGGGGAAGGGTAGCATGAGCCCCGGTGCTGGTTCTGAGGAAGTTTCAGAACATTCTGAGGTAAGGACTACCAGTTAGGCAGTCTCAAAATGCCCTGATGATACCGCAGGGGTCCCACCCCTCATGTCTGGTATCAGGGCGCTGGGTAAATCGAGACAGACCTGAAAATGTTAATAAATCTGCCCTGACCTGTACGGTTCTGTGAGATAGAGCCCATATATGGGTAGATATGATTTCTAGCCCCAGTACAAGGGGAGGGCTCATCTCATCTTTGAAGGGGGTGTATGGCTCCCCGCCCTCACTCCCTCCTACTGAAGCAGGGGCATAAGAATGGCTGAGGACCCAAACTCAGGGTCCTCCATTCTGAAACATCTTGAACTCATTTATGCCAGCTTGAGGATATGCTGGCATCTGCCTGGTCTGAACTCTGGACTTTGATTGAAACCAAGGACTTTACAAGTTTTCCCACTAAAGGACCTCTTTCCACCTACTAAGTATTTTTCTCCCTTCTTTTATTTTCTTACTGGTTATTACTGTCTTAACGATTGTTGATTTTAATAATTGTCTGTATATATTAATTATTTATATTGCGTGAATAAACGACTTTCTCCAAGTCATTCACTTTCCGCTACCCTACTTATCAGCACACACACAGAAGTGATCCCGTGTCTCTGAAGATACGCTACTGTTTGTTGTTGGCTAGACAGAATATCGTGTGTTTAACCGTTTTATTCGCAGGATTAGTCAGTCAGTAAATCGGGTCCACTGGCCCATACCAGTGGTGGTGGCAAATCCCATGAACCAGTGGGTGACGTTGTAATCACCCATATCTCACAGGCTCCCTTCTGGTCGGGCTGCTGCCCAAATTCCTGTCTGTTTCTGCGCAAAGATCGCGACCAAAGCTTGCATGGTCTGTGTGCAGAAACCGATTGGAAGGCAATCTGTGGTCTGACCACTAGGGCTCCTGTGACATCCACTATTTTCTTTGAATGAAAATTCCAGAAGGGGCCTGTTAGTAAATAACCAAAATTGTAACCACATTTTAGACTTGTAATATTAACTGGATACTTCTTCCACTTGAACCCCCCCTCCTCCATGCACACCAAAGCTAGCACTAAGAACAACCATTCTCAATCAATAGTCAACTGATCCTTACATCAAACAATTTAATACCTGCAGATCTTCCAGGAAGGAGACGAAACAAAGGGAAGAGCCAGGAGCCCTCTATGGTGTAGTATATAAGTGATGCAATGTAATGAACGATAATAAAGTGGTACCCACAAACCTGGGTTGCAGAACATCAACCACAGTGAATAGCTTGCATATGGGTAGGTCCAGCCTCCCCATTCAAATATATGGACCCTCAGATGTTTTGATAGCTTTCCAGAAAATGGTATAGAGTGGCCAGTCGTGCTGCGATTGTCTTTAAGACACTGTTATGGCCCTGAAGAAGCAGATGGTTGCTCGCAAAATGTACTTTGTAGTGTTACATCCAATAAATTATATTATTTTCAATTGTTTGTCAAAGTTTGTGGTAAGTGCTTCTTACCTTTTAACCTTCATGGCAGTAACCCCGAACGTAGCGCTGAGGGGTGGATCGGGACTCCCTTAGACGTCACGACGTCCATGACGTCGGTGACGTCATCCCGCCCCGTCGCCATGGCCCTTCTTTGAACGGGATTTCCTGATCACCGATCGCCGGAGGTGATCGAAGAGGGTAGGGGGATGCCGCTGCTCAGCGGCTATCATGTAGCGAGCCCTAGGCTCGCTACATGATTTTAAAAAAAAAAATCAAAAAACCGGCTGCGCTGCCCCCTGGCGGTTTTTAATAGACCGCCAGGAGGGTTAAACTGTTTTTAATTTTTTTATATGTTTGGGGCACCTACTTCCCTCTCTAGTCATGAATATTTCACTTTTTTTTATTTTTATCATATGGCCTACTTCCTGTGATGACCACAGACTGCTTGGCCAGTTAGTAATTAACACACATACTACCTTGTATATGTGTCCAGTTTATAAAGGGTAGAATTTGCACACCATTCTACTTTACTGTACTCTGAAATACAAGGTCACAAAGCTATTAATTGCAAAGTCTTTGTCACAATAGAATGTTATCCATAACACAATCTTGATAGAAGTACACACAATAATCTTGCTTATCATTTCTACAGCACATAATAAACCTGTCCTTAGTGCCTTACCTTCCACAGGACAGAGACTAGTAATAACAGCAGTAGTATTCCAGCCAGAACTGCAATGAGAATGATCCACCAAGGAACTCCTCCATGTGCCACAACATCAAGGTCAGAGTACAGCATGATGGAAATCTGTAGACAGAAGCACAAGTTATATCTACACAAAAGGAGTCTTTTTCCACTAGACAATGGGAACATTATTTTTTTAGATGGCTATTGACAAGATAAGAGGAACAAAAGTGGCAAGGACTCTGTTGCTCTTCCTTAAACCAGCCTCAGTGCCTGCTGTGCACATACGTTGGTCCATATCCATAGCCTAACACTAGGAGAAGGAAAAGCAGCATCAGCAATACAAGGAGAGGTTAAGTTGCACATAAACCACTCCTCTGTCCCAGAAGGTACAAAAAAAACAAACGAGGCTATGGTATTGACAAGGCTGTCTGACTCCAGAAGACTCTGAGACCCTAGCCAGAATCACTCACGTGTTACAATCATGAGACGTTTGCTGTTGTTACACGTAAGCATGATAGTTTTGGGGGAGAGTTTTGTACGTTTCTTCACTTGGGAGGGGAGCTAAGGAGATGACCGTGATAAATAATTTCTGGCCATCAGCTTTGCTGAGCGAATTAATAAAAATTCTCTCTAAGCTACAAACTAATCTTAAAAAGTATCTCTATCTCTGAATACAGGTAGGTTACCCCCCAATTAAGAAGTTTTTCTTATGGAAGGCTGGGCAGATGCTGATCTGCCTGAGAATGTACTGTACACCATTCAGTTGTTATGTAATGCCACTGAAAGGCAACATCTGTAACCACACCTGTGTCAACAGTTGAGCCATAGTGCAGCTACTGCACAAAGGAAAATGCTGCGTAACCATGGCCGGATTTCTGGCAAGGCCAAATAGGCCATGGCCTAGGGCACCAGATAAACAAGGAGCGGCCTGCAGACAGTGGGCATTATTTGCAGGGCATTATTTGCAAGTGTCCAAACAAATGAAAAGGGTCAGGATAACTGCACTATTAGTGCCAGCTGGCATCTGCCTGTGCTGTGCTACAGGCAGCTGCAGTCCAGTAACCAAACATTTGTGAACAGTGTGTGACTAGCACAAACCCAGACTTTGTCCAATGGCATGGCAACAGCTGCAGGCAGTTACAGAAGGCCGGGTCTCACGCACTTGGTGTAGGGGATGAAAGGACCAGGGGCAGCACCAGCAAATAGTACAGAATACAGAAGGCAGCCTCTCACAGTACCCATTTCTTAATTATTGATTGGCTAGCGCTGTTACCCTGGAGACAGCAGTGGGTACAGGAGTCACTTTTACATGTTGCTGACCCCACCCAATGTCCAATTGTGAGCCACTT
Source organism: Hyperolius riggenbachi (assembly GCF_040937935.1). NCBI lineage: Eukaryota > Metazoa > Chordata > Amphibia > Anura > Hyperoliidae > Hyperolius > Hyperolius riggenbachi. Next base: position 146,514,078 of record NC_090647.1, on the reverse strand, counting down.
TTGACTATGTGTGAGTGGTGGACAGCTCCCACCACACCCATCACCTGTAGATCGCTTGATTGACCAGTTCCCCCGTGTGACGTGATTAATTCACTTCACATTGCCAAGGAGACCTCGGCACTAGCCGCAATAGTGGACATCAGCGGCCCAAAAATTATTGGGTGGGTGTGTGTGTGGGGCGGCTGGTAATAGTCGGCCTTGGGCGGTAAGAAGTACAAATCCGGCCCTGTGCGTAACTTCTAGTGGCTGGCTGCCACCTACTCATATGTATGTGTATGCTGGGGTGTGGCACCATTACACTGGCCACGCCAAATGTTTGCAGCTACCTGCAGATCCTTGAGACAGCTAAATGTGAAAGTGACCTTCAGCACAAACAAACTGAAATCATGTTGATGTGTTTGGTGTTGAAATTAGTTTGAATTGAAAGTCTGCTCGACCTTCCAGTGAGTTGTTTAAATGGAGATTTGTGACCCTATTTGAACTTACTAGTAGACCGTGCACAGAAGTCACATATTTTCTTACTCTAACCGTTAGTACTAACCCGTTTCCTAAAAAATAAAACCTACCCTGAAAATAACCCTTGCCGTTATTTTTTTGAGGATGCTCAAAATACTAACCCTTCCTCAAAAATAAGCCCTAGTTACAGCTTATAAACAAAGTCAATTTAAATAGTGTCCAGGCAGCTATGGTATACATGTGAAAAAAGTAAAAATCAATTGGCAGTAGAATGCCGCAGGAGAAATAGACCCTTTGCCAAGCAAAGCAGACACCCTCAAAAAATTGCTCTCAAAAGATCCCACAAACCCCCAAGACAGTAAGGGTTGGCAAGTGTTGGGATCTCGGTAAACGTAGATTGTTGGACATAGAAAAGGGATATAGAGAGGTGCGAGAAATTCATGATGGAATTCAGGGTTTCGAGAGGTGATGTAGAATGGAATAAAATTACTGCATTTGAATAATTTTTTCAAGAATAAACATAGATTGTTGTTTATGGAAAAATAATTCTTTTGGAGCAACAATTAATACAAGTCCCTGTCGGGGAAACACTGTGCCATGTCATAATATATGCCATGTAATGTTATTCATGTATAAGAATAAAATAACAATATGGCATAGCAAACCCAGGTGGTGAAATCAATGCCATGAACGTAATCAATAATTTGTCAATTATCAGCAGGTACCTGCGTCGTGGCATCTCTTAGCACCAGATTCTTGATACTGGACTTGACAGTAATATTTGCTCTGATGACCACCTCTATGGAGCTACCAGATGGATAATCCTACAGCAAAAGGAAACTTTGCATTAGAGAAGATGAAAAAACTTTAATAGCAGCAGGAGATTAACCAGGCTCACACAACATTTACCTCCAAAAATGTGCTATTCCAAAGCCGCCCATGAACACGGAGCGTCACTTGTTGGTCAAAACTGTAAAGAGGACACTGAAATACTGTACAGTGAGCAGTATCACGGGCACAGTCCTAAAAAATAAGCAGACATCCACTGAATACACATCATTTATACAAATAAATACACCTACCACAAGGACATCATGGTTGATAGTATCTGAATTTTGACATGTTGCACTGAGCTACCATGCACAATTGATCTGCATTAGGAAAAAAGGGTGCAGGAGTCCTTACGGAAAAAAAATGGCGCCACCATAAGCGCCTATTATAAAAAAAACGTGATTTGCAGTACAGAACTGAAAGTTGGGCAGGTTCCGTGTGATGCCCACTGGCTCAGACAGGCTTCTCTGTAATTCCTAGGGCCCTCCAATCACAGTGGGGATCATCTCCTCCATGTTGGTGGATACAGGCATGGCTGTCTGACACCACAGCATCACAGGCAGCTATAGCCCTATATAGGCAGGGGGCTTGGCTGCCTGCAGCATGTATGAGCTGCCTTTTGATAATAACACAGCTCCTCTGTTTCACTGGCAGCAGACAGATAAATAGATAAGTAGTTAGAATGTATTGTAGATAAATAGATAGATAGAAAGATAGATAGATAACGGATGGATTTTGCTATCTATAATATCTGGCACTGTAGGCCACTCTTGACCCTCCTTATTTCAGTTGAGTTGTTGATAGTAGCACAAACGTTCGCAGGGTGTGATGCTGTCGTTTAACACAACAGGACTTCGTGACCAAAAAATAATTTTTAAATACCGATATCTTACAAAAAGAAAAAAAAAGTGTGAAATATTGGTATTAAATACTGATATCTTACTATGGCCAAACCTAACCCTACTCTCACACAGAACCCTCCCACCCGATGCCTAACCTTAACCCCTTAACCCCCGAACCCGCACACACTACCTGCCTAATACCTAAACACCCTTCCCCTTCCCCTGCACGCACTGCCTCCCTAACACCTAACCCTTAATCCCTCCATCACACAAATTACTTACCTAATGGCTAACCCTTAACCTCTCCATCACACAAACTACTTACCTAACGCTAACCCTTAAACATCTCCCCACCGCACAAACTACCTACCTAACTGCTAACCCTTACTTAACCCCCCACAAACTACCTAACTATTGCCTAACCCTTAATTCCCCCCCCCCCCCAAAAAAAAACTACCTACCTACCTCCTAAACCCCCCGCACACTAGCTACCTAAGGGCCAGTTTCAACTAGCCGCGGTGCAGTGCGAAGATCACATCGCATCTATGCCAAAAAAAAACACAAATTCTCTGGCACCACGATAGGCGCCTAAAAATATCTGCATTTGTGCGCTGCGGTGCCTGATCTATAGCGGACGCTGTACCAGCGCCCGATATTTACCAGGTGCCCAAATTTCCGCTCCGGAACCCAATTCCTGATATTTTGCATTGGCGCCTATGTCAGTGCCCAATTAGTCCACTTGCCGCATGCACCCTTTTTTACTGCCTTTTGTCTTAAAATTTCCTTGACAGCAACATAAAACAAGTAGTATAGTGTTGTGCAGAGCTGTGGGAATCTTGACATGTCTTTTTATTTATTTATTTAAAGGACAACTGAAGTTAAAGGGATATGAAGGCTGCCATATTTATTTCCTTTTAAGCAATACAAGTTGCCTGGCAGTCCTGGTGATCTTCTGTCTCTAATTCTTTTAGCCATAGGCCCTGAACAAGCATGCATCAGATCAGTTGTTTCTGACATTATTGTCAAATCTGACCGAATTAGCTGCAGGGACATGAGTTGGTTTTACGTATAATAACCACTTCAGTCTATCTGGATGACTATAGTCATCCAGATAGACACTGCTCAAGTCTAACTGGATGCGTATAAGCATCCAGTGTTATAGCAGTGGGTGCACACATATGCACGCGACCGTCGCTCTTACCGTAGTGGTGATTGGGGAAGGGAACCCGAGGATTCCCTGAACCAATCCCAGTGTCTGTAGTGAATGGACATGAACCCAATCAGGGGCCATGTCCATTCATAATAATGTAGCGAAGGTAAAGTTGAAAAAAAAAATGAAACACTTCATGGTAAACCAAAGTTAAATTACACACCACACATTTTTAATACAAATAATAATACCGGTAATACAATTAATCCCTTCCAAAGCCCCCTCCCTCCCACCCACCTTACCAAACAATCACATGTTTAAAAAACAAAAACAGTTAAAAAAATCCATAAATAGTTGCCTTATGGACTTAGCTTTTTTCTAATATGTATGTCATGGGGACATATTACTGTTATTTCAGTGCATAACGGCTTGCAATTGTCTGGACACACACACAAAAAAAACATAACAGAAAAAATACACCTTTACTTACAAATATTATTTTAATATTACTGCACCTTACCCAAATCATTATGTAAAATGATATTTACCAAAACAATGTCTTTTTTCTTTGCTGGATATGAGAGTGCCCACCGACTTGCTGAACTCCGACTCTCACTTAGCTGGAATGATTTTGTATCTTCTCGCACTGTATTCTGTGGGATCAGTCAGGACAGACGGAATAGGTTTGTTTAGTATATATTTATGTGTTGAAGGGTAGGAGATAGGACAGTTTCATGTAACCTGATCACGCACCAGTTTCAGAGGGTTCACTGCCTCGATGGGTTTACACTCCATGCTACGATTAGAATGCACCGTTTCCTTCAATTGAATCTTCATTGGGTACAGCAGCCATTTCCCGTTTGCCATTTCATGTGGCCACATCAAGTTCAGGTATGCAGATCCCAGAGTGCGCAGTGACTTCCCTCTGTTTGACACCTGCATGACATAGAAACTCTATTATATGAAGTCACATTGTATCACAGAGTACAAGCAGCTTGAAGTGCTCTTAAAGTTGTAATCAAAATAAACAGATGAGATAAAAATTACTAAAAGGTTAACTAAGAATAAGAATATTTAAAGGGAACCCAAGGTGAGAGGGATATGGAGGCTAACATGTTTATTTCCTTTTAAATAATGCACATTGCCTGGCTGTCCTGTTGATTCTCTGCCTCTAATACCTTTAGCAATAGACTTTGAACAAGCATGCAGATTATCAGGTCTACGACAATCTGACAAGATTAGCTGCATGCTTGTTTCAAGTGTGTGGTTCAGACACTACTGACCAGAAAGATCACCAGGGTTGTCAGGCAACTGGTATTGTTTAAAAGGAAATAAATATGGCAGCTTTCATTGGTCTCACACCTCGGGTTCCTTTTAAGGATACACAAAACACACTCCACTGACCTTTCACCCTATAAAATGTAATATTTAGGGAATGCTGTCTACCGGGTGTCCATTACTTTATAACACTGCTGTGGGAGCCAACCCAGCACCCAGTAAGTGCGGCCATTTTTAACTTTAAAACTCAATAAATTAAGAAGGTTTTATGCTATTGGAAGTGATTTTCGTTGTGGTCTAGTCCTACAACTTCTCGTAAATTGGGACATTAGGTAAGTACATTTGCAGAGACTTATGGCTGAATACAGGTGTGAAGTAAAATGGCATTTGTGTTACTAGGGTAGTGCGTAGTGCATCGCACGTTACCATAGCAATGTAGCAAGGGAACCTGTAGCAATATATATGGAATATGGAGGCTGTCATATTTTTTTTTCCTTTTAGACCCCTTTTACACTAGGAGTCAAAACCTGCATTGTGTTATCCTATTTTACTGTAAGGGGCCTCAAAAACAATGAAAGTCTATGGAGACTTTCACACCTATTGCGATGAGCCGCTATACATTGGAAGTATCTGATCTGACGCAAAGGTTGCAGTGCATTACAGCAAGCACCTTGCTTAACACATGGTGCTTAGGGTAATGCAAGCCTATGGGCGACGCAGTAAGTGTAAACACCGGAGCGCGATGCGGTGCACATGCGCAGACTGACAGGAATCCCAGTGACCTACTTCCTGTCCAGCAGTGAGTAAGTCACAGAACAAAGGCGGGCCTATGCATATGACCTTGTGGCAGCACCGTGGCGCAGGGTCATATGAAGAAGGATTTATGCGGTGCAGCGATTGCGGGGGGACAGAAGCTATGACAATTGCTGAGGGAACACTTGTGGTGCTCGTACTGAATGTTCCCTGATTGAACCGTTTTAAATAACAGGAGGCACACCTATACCTGCAAAGCAGAGTTTTCTGTATTAGAAGCTGGTGTGTACCATTTAAAGATATAACGTTTTAGGTATCTGTGAGTGTTGCCAATTTGTTTCTGTATGCAAGCCTTTTGACTGGTGGATTTCTGTAAGCGACCGGGCCTCTCATATATACTGTGCAGTATACTTAGGTATACATTTTGGGGGTAGATCTATAATAAATGAGTGAATAACTGGCACAACAATTTTAAATACAGATATACTAGAAATGTAAATTGGCCATTATGTCTGATTGAAAAAATGTTGTCTTCCTTGCAACTAAGCAAGATTATTATACATTAACATGAATGAAAGTAAAGTACATACTGTAACTTCCACATCCACAGGACTGCCCAAGTCATCTTCATTCTTCATGGCAGACTCTCCCCTCACCTTTCCACTATAAAACAGTCTATTTGGCATGGCATCTCTGCAAGGCAACCACAAACATGTATTACTCACATTTCTGCACCATTATACTACTAATCTTGTTACCTAAGCTAATGATGCTGTAATGATGTTGTAAAGAAAAATAACTTGCTATCAGTTTTAAATAATGGGATCAAAGCAGAACAATTGGACACGATGGAAAGTTTCAACCAAAGCATATATCCTATACAATAAAATGCAAGTGTTCCTGCGTCATCAACTGAATGGTTGTGTGTCCCTGGCTTTTTTGTACTGAGCATGTGCGCAGCCAGGGCAGTTAGGACACAGGGCCGGATCTGACATTTTGCTTTATGTGGTTCACAGAGGTTCTCATTGCATTGTGGGAAATAACAGCTTTTTCCAACTGCCAAGCAAGCAGCTCCCTGTGTGCATATACTTCAGAAAGTGGTGGGGAACAAGCAAGCAGGACGCGTATGTGTGCATATTGTGGGGGTAGCGGCTGTGACCTAGCGCCCGTTTACCGGGCGGGCCTTTTACTAGTGGTCTTATAAAAAAGCAACTTTGTAGGGTCAAACAGGTATCTGTTCAAGGAAAAATAATTTGTTATTAGAATTAACAGATTATTTCAGCTCATTGTTTTAGTAACACATTTCTGTAGCAATATTGAAAAAATATTCTATTCACGGATGTTTTGCCTCACCATTAGCAACATTTTGTCAGCTAAAATAGGTTAAAAAAGGGCCTGTTTAACTTTTTTCTGTATTTGTCCTGTAGTGCATATGAGCTAGTATGCAAATTGTACACAATAACATAGTTTGGCTGAAAAAAAAAATCTGTTCAACTTGAAGAACATGAAATAAAAATATAAGGAAAAATTAGGTACATTTCTGTCATGCACCCTCAAATATTCCAGTTGATCCAAGGGAAAGCAAAAAAAACCCTTACAAGGCTTGGCCAAATAACTTTTAACCACTTGAGGACCCACCCTTTACCCCCCCTTAAGGACCAGCGCTGTTTTAGCTGATCTGTGCTGGGTGGGCTGTGCAGCCCCAGCACAGATCAGGGTGCAGGCAGAGCGACCAGATCGCCCCCTTTTTTCCCCACTAGGGGGATGATGTGCTGGGGGTGTCTGATCGCTCCTGCCTGCCTGGGGGTTGCAGGGGGGGCACCTCAAAGCCCCCCTCCGCGGCGAAATTCCCCCCCTCCCTCTCCTCCCTCCCTTCCCCGGAGATCCGAGGCTGCACAGGAACGGATCTGTCCTGTGCAGCCTCTAACAGGCTCCTGCCTGTCATGTGACAGCGATCCCCGGCCGCTGATTGGATCGCTGATCTGGTACAACGCTGCTACTGTTAGCAGCGTTGTACGAATGTAAACAAAGCGGATTATTTCCGCTTGTGTTTACATTAAGCCTGCGAGCCGCAATCGGCGGCCCGCAGGCTATTCACGGAGCCCCCCGCCGTGAATTGACAGGAAGCAGCCGCTCGCGCGAGCGGCTGCTTCCTGATTAATTAGCCTGCAGCCGGCGACGCAGAACTGTGTCGCTGGTCCTGCAGCTGCCACTTTGCCGACGCGCGGTATGAGTGCGCGGTCGGCAAGTGGTTAAAGGGATGAAATTCCTTCCCGGCTCCAGGTGGCAGTCAGGTAAAATCCTTGGATCAGCCCTGGTAGGTGGGGTTAGATTCTTGGTGGTCTACCATTTGCAGTCTTAAAATGTACCCGAGGCAAAAATAATTAATTAAAAAAACCCTCCCTAACAATGATACCTGCCTATCTTCCTCCATTACCGCATGCGGACTCCCAAAAGATATCCAACAAAAGCTTGTTGAATATCTGATTGTGACTATGTTCTTCTTCAAGCATGAGTGCGACCATACCGCACCTGCAAGCAGCTCTGTGCTACTCTACAGGGGTGGCTGTAATCGCACAGTGCATCATGGCAGCGCTTATGCATGACAAGGTCACGATCTTCAGGCAGGCCCCCAAGCAGGAGGCTTCTGAAGGTTGTGATGGCTTCTCTCTTCTTAGGTAAGTATCTAGTTTTTTCACCTCGTGTTTACTTTTAAATATCATGTCTGTAGATTATATACACAGTAGACTTTCATCGCTACAAATTATTGTTTGTGATCGTTTTGAGTAATGATAAATTCTGGTACAGTTGTTCCTTATCAACAGTCAAAAAAAATCCTCAGGAAGCCAAGCAAGCTGTAAAAATAAAAGTGATATAAACGTTAACGATTTAACTCACCCAGAGACAGAAAGAGGAAGTTCAATGATCACCTTGGCACTAGCAAATACAGCTGTTATGTTCGCTTGCTCACTTATCCTGAAAACACAAGACTTTAACTAATGCTATGCCATATTTACCAATTAAAGTAAACATTCATTGCAAGGTGGCTTTTTTCATTATTACAAACAAACAAGTACGTATTAAATGAATTTTAAAATGAATATTTAGCATAAAAACGGAAAATTCATAAAATAATGAGGGTATACTAGGGAATAAACGCATTGTTGCCACCATGTGCCTTTCTGTTCAATAGTCCTGGAGCATTTTGGCAAGTGTCGTATTTAAAGAGAAACCGTAACCAAGAATTGAACTTCATCCCAATCAGTAGCTGATACCCCCTTTCCCATGAGAAATATTTTCCTTTCCTCAAACGAATCATCAGGGGGCTCTGTATGGCTGATTTTGTGGTGAAATCCCTCCCACAATGTAATATCAGCGCCTCACAGCACTAAGGTACTGACATCACACTGTGGGAGCCTTGTTGCATTGTGGGAAATAACAGCTGTTTCCAACTGTCAAAAATGGAAGCAGCATCTCTTTCCAGTGACATCCCCTGCCAGCAGTAAAAATGTCACCATGTGATAAATTTCAGAATGTAAATCAGGAAGAGGAAAGATTTTACAATGAGCAGCCACTGACAAAATCATTTACACATAATTGTTGTAAAAATTGAGCAGTTTTTATTACATTATTTTCACTGAAGTTCCTCTTTAAATTACAGTGGCTTGCAAAAGTATTCGGCCTCTTCAAAGTTATCCACATTTTGTCACATTACTGCCACAAACATGAATCAATTTTATTGGAATTCCACATGAAAGACTAACACAAAGTGGTGTACACGTGAGAAGTGGAACGAAAGTCATTCATAATTCCAAACATTTTTTACAATAACCAATAACTACAAAGTGGTGTGTGCATAATTATTCGGCCCCTTTTGATCTGAGTGCAGTCAGTTGCCTATAGACATTGCCTGATGAGTGCTAATGACTAAATAGAGTGCACCTGTGTGTAATCTAATGTCAGTACAAATACAGCTGCTCTGTGAGGGCCTCAGAGGTTGTCTAAGAGAATATTGGGAGCAACAACACTGTGAAGTCCAAAGAACACACAAGACAGGTCAGGGATCAAGTTATTGAGAAATTTAAAGCAGGCTTAGGCTACAAAAAGATTTCCAAAGCCTTGAACATCCCACGGAGCACTGTTCAAGCGATCATTCAGAAATGGAAAGAGTATGGCACATCTGTAAACATACCAAGACAAGGCCATCCACCTAAACTCACAGGCCGAACAAGGAGAGCGCTGATCAGAAATGCACTCAAGAGGCCCATGGTGACTCTGGATGAGCTGCAGAGATCTACAGCTCAGGTGGGAGAGTCTGTCCATAGGACAACTATTAGTTGTGCACTGCACAAAGTTGGCCTTTATGGAAGAGTGGCAAGAAGAAAGCCATTGTTAACAGAAAAGCATAAGAAGTCCCATTTGCAGTATGCCACAAGCCATGTGGGGGACACAGCAAACACGTGGAAGAAGGTGCTCTGGTCAGATGAGTCCAAAATGGAACTTTTTGGCCAAAATGCAAAACGCTATGTGTTGAGGAACACTAACACTGCACATCACTCTGAACACACCATCCCCACCGTCAAATATGGTGGTGGCAGTATCATGCTCTGGGGGTGCTCTTCTTCAGCAGGGACAGGGAAGCTGGTCAGAGTTGATGGGAAGATGGATGGAGCCAATTACAGGGCAATCTTGGAAGAAAACCTCTTGGAGTCTGCAAAAGACTTGACTGTGACGGAGGTTCACCTTCCAGCAGGACAACAACCCTAAACATAAAGCCAGGGCAGCAATGGAATGGTTTAAAACAAATCATATCCATGTGTTAGAATGGCCCAGTCAAAGTCCAGATCTAAATCCAATCGAGAATCTGTGGCAAGATCTGAAAACTGCTGTTCACAAACGCTGTCCATCTAATCTGACTGAGCTGGAGCTGTTTTGCAAAGAAGAATTGGCAAGGATTTCAGTCTCTAGATGTGCAAAGCTGGCAGCATCAATTGCAGCAAAAGGTGGTTCTACAAACTATTGACTCAGGGGGCTGAATAATTATGCACACACTACTTTGCAGTTATTGATTTGTAAAAAATGTTTGGAATCATGTATGATTTTCGTTCCACTTCTCATGTGTACAGCACTTTGTATTAGTCTTTTACATGGAATTCCAATCAAATTGATTCATGTTTGTGGCAGTAATATGACAAAATGTGGAAAACGTCAAGGGGGCCGAATACTTTTGCAAGCCACTGTATATAATAAATAATAAAAAGGCAGCATAGCACATAGTGCCAACTAGTTTTGCAGAGACATGTATAAAATGTAAAGCTGAATTACAGACCACTATATCATATTTTAATACATATCAGTCATTTGTGTTGAAAAATGTAACACTCTGGCATTAGTCATCCAGATTTACATTGATCCTGCAGTGCACAGCACAGAGTTATAAAGCCCCAATACACTACCATTTTTATGACATTAGACGTTTAATTTCAGAACTAAATTTAATCAAATGCAAATTTAATAAAACCTAAAGCCCTTCTCGATCAATTAGCCAGTCTACAGCTAGTGGCAGTGTTGCTCCAATCAATATTCGATAAGATTTCTGCTAGATTGAATATCTAGTGGTAATCGAGTTAAATGACTAATAAACATAATTCACAGCCTAGTGAACGTCCTGGTTAAACCTGTCAATGGAAAGAAATTGGCATTCATTTGCTGTTTCAGTGGTATACATACAAACATAACACATTGCATAATCTAAAGTCTTACGTTGCCAGTTCAAGTTTCACCTCCAATTCTGTAGTCTCTATGGTGATCCCTGGAGTGCTAATAATCATATAGAAAGATATCTGAAATAAAAACAAATCAGAATACCATAAAAGTAAACACACACACAACTATGACACAAAAAATATTACATTGCTGAGGAAAAAAGTCAATGGCTGTTTGAGTCAGATAACAATGACTGTATAACTATTGTAGGGTATGTTTCATTGAGCACCTAGTAACTGGGTTTAAAAAAAGAGAAAATAATATTACCTCAGCATTTCTCTTCATTGGGTTGCCGAGCTCACATATAGCCTGGGATGCATTTTCATTGGATTGACAAACCACTGTCTTATCCTGAGGGTGAAGAAACATAATGGTTCAGAAACTGGCAGCTGAGAAACGGACCTCACCTAAGTTACTAAGAATCATAGCTATAAATGAAGAACATCTGTCAGGCATTAATGTACATCTAATAATATTTATCCATGTGCATATTTGTAGGGATTTTATTTGGAGGAAGTGGGAAATTAAAAGTGGAAGTAAATTTTAAAAATCAAATTGTTTCACAGACAACAAATCCTCTATTACAGGTTTTTGTTTTTAAGGAAAAAGTGATTCACAAGTGTTGTTACAGTAAATAATTTAAAGGATATCTGAGGCGAGTAAGTAAAAAAAAAGTAATAACCTCTTTAGCTGCATAAAGCTCCTGGGATGCCGAATGTGTCAATTGCCAGCTGCGCCTACACAGTTCGCATGGCACAAGTGTGCCTGCACAGGTTGCAAGCCCTCTGCCACCGTGTCCTCGCTCCCATCGGTCTGGGAGCTCGGGCACAGCGTCAGAGCGCTTCCGACCTACACAGGCACATGCAGCCATGCGGACTGTGCAGGTGCAGGGGCGATTAAGGAATTCTGTTTCTGGGTCATGGCTGTTGACCCAATGGAGGGTCAGGCCCGGTCCGGACCCTTTAGCTAATAAATGGAGCACAACGGGGAAAAGGAGGATGCAGGCAGCGTCCCAGGAGCTTTATGCAGCAAAATAGGTAGTTACCTTTTTTTAACTCACTCGCCTCAGATATCCTTTAAGGAATCTCTTATATCCTCAGTAAATTAAATGAAGCTCTTATTGGAAGCAAGTGACTTTTGGGAGGTAAGAGCAGTATATAAATTTTAAAGTATAGCTGCCCACTGAGATAACATTGGAGTAAATGTTAATGCCAATTTCTAATGCCCAAATACAACTTCTGGACCCAAAAGAGCGGCAGAACATTACTCCTGGACTCAAAAGAGCAGCAGAACATCACTTATGGACCCAAAAGAGTAGCAGAACATCACTTCTAGACCCAAAAGAGTAGCAGAACATCACTTCTAGACCCAAAAGAGTAGCAGAACATCAGTTTACATAGGAGGGCTAGGTTGGTCCACCAAGCAATTCCTGTCTCAGTTTGATTAAGTGGTCAACTATACTTTTTATAAAGAAATGTCCTATAAAGTATGGTTAAACTGCTTTAACTACTCTACAAAACAGGCTCATGCATTCATTCAGCTGTTTGGGTTTGAAGACTTAAAGAGGAACTCCAGTGAAAATAATGTAATAAAAAAAGTGCTTCATTTTTACAATAATTATGTATAAATGATTTAGTAAGTGTTTGCCCATTGTAAAATCTTTTAAATCCCTGATTCACATTCTGACATTTATCACATGGTGACATTTTTACTGTTGATAGGTGATGTAGCTGCCGCATGCTTTTTTTGACAGTTGGAAACAGCTGTACACAGCTATTTCCCACAATACAACAAGGTTCACAGACAGGGAACTGCCAGAAGTACCACAGTACTCAGGGCTTCTTGTGGGAGGGGTTTCACCACAATATCAGTCATACAGCGCCCCTGATGTTCTGTTTGTGAAAAGGAATAGATTTCTCATGTAAAAGGGGGTATCAGCTACTGATTGGGATAAAGTTCAATTCTTGGTCGGAGTTTCTCTTTAAGTTAAACAAAAATTTGATTGTCATTTCTTGTGAAGTAATCAAGACCAAAACATCAAACGTTCAGGAAAGGTAGTTGAAAGTGTGGCCTTTAACATATCCAAAACTCAAAAAAAAAAATAAAAAATGAAGGGTACGTGTTTTTCAAAAATTCAATTTGAAATTGTCAAATTTTTTAAAAATATTGAAAATTTTCAGAAACTATATTTTTTCATTAAACTTTAGCTAAATACATTTCCAATGAGCTCAATCTGCCATCTGTGCAATGAATTTTGACGAAGCTATGATTTTTTTTAAATTGGTCTATGTCAAAATTGGCCATTTTGACTTTGAGCCACTGCTCGGACAAATGTCGCAATTTTTCGCTAAAATTTGGTTGAGGGGGAGGGGGGTTAGGGGTCACTGATCACTGGAAATTTTTTTTGTCAAAATTGGAGAGATCAAGTACAGAACTATGTCGAATGGAATTACCCCCTTATTTAATGTTGCTTATTTTGTGCTGAGAGGGAAGATCTATACATAAATTCCCAACCTCATTCAGATATGTAAAGCTGATATCATGTCACTTGAGAACCAATTTTAGGTATCTCAGAATGATTTTGTTGTATATCTTCTCAAGCAGCACCAGAAACAGAAAAGGCCATGTGAGATCAGGCCAAGATTGTACCTGAAGCTATCTGTGGATTACTTTCTCGAAACAAAATCAATTTGGTTTGTCTGTACCTGTTCAAAGTGGGATTCAGTCTGATGGCTAAGGTCTCTGCAGAGATCCACAGAGCTAGGAGATGTATTCATGTCATAATATGGCTTTGGGGATTACCACTATATTTGCTTTTAGTATAATTTCATTGCACATATAAGCCAGCTTTGGTTATAGAGATAAAATACACACAATGTATTGTGCACTGTATCCACTGAAATGTGTAATACTGTATTACTATACATGTAAGATCCTATTTCCATTAGCCACGAATCGTGGCCATTTTCCCCACGTGATTTCTGATGCGAAATCGCAGGCTATTGAAATCAATAGGCTGCATCCCGAATCATGTGCAGGGAAAAAAGTGCATGCTGCAGCTTTCCACAGCAAGGGCTTGATTAACTAAGACAAATAGCATGCCTTATCAGAGTTGACATGCCTTATCAGAGTAGCACAGGGACCGCTACGAACTTATGCCTGCTAATTGGCAATGACGAAAGATCCACTCGTCCTGCCCTGAGCCCCTGCAGGTCCAATCACTTTAAAGGACATTATCCCCGCACTTTGATTGGCCCTATAGGCTGCCTTTCACTTGACAGGAAACTTGATAGGCAGCCTATTGGGCCAATCAAAGTGTAGTGATAATGTCCTTTAAAGTGACTGGATCTGCAGGGGCACAGGGCAGGACGAATGAAGCTCTCGCCATTGCCAGTTAGCAGGCATAAGCTTGTAGTGTTCGCTATGCTACTCTGATAAGGCACGCTAACTCTGATAAGGCACATTAACTTTAATAAGGCCTGTTAACTCTGATAAGAGGTGTTAACTCTGATAAGGCATGCTATTTGTCTTAGTGAATCAAGTCCCAAGTATTCAAACCCCATAGCCATGTATTGCTTTGCAAAAGCGCAAGCGCCGCGTCCAATTCGGAAACACATGCGTCACCTACTGGAAATGTTCCCTAAGGGCTGGTTCACACGGGCTTCTGCCGAGCTTTCACTCGGCGCCACGTTAAAATGCTGGCGTTTAAATGCCAGTGTTTAGACTATAGCTTTTGAAGGCTTTTAGGAAGCGTTTAAGGCTAGCAATTCTGGTCTCTGCTATTGTTTCCTGGCGTATAACGCCTCTAAAAGCAATATGTTGCTTTCGAGACTAGATGCAACGCCGGGATCTACCGCCAGGCTTTCATGAAAGCCTGCAAAAGCCAGCTCTCAACGCTCCCATTCACTTGAATGGGACAGCGGAAGATCCCAAAAAACGCTGCATCTGAAACGCTGCGTTAAATGCCACAAAAACACCCATGTGGACCAGCCCTTAGACACAAGCTGATAAAAGTGTGCTGAAGATGTGAACTATTGGACCCTTACACTGCAAACATTTGCACATTGCTGACTTGCCAGAAGTCCACAGAAGCTAGTTCAAATATTTTTCATACCGTGGGTAAGGCAGTTGAACGAACACCAGAGTAGGACATGGTATCAGGGAAACTCGCTATGAGCTGGGCTTCATGAGCATCATCTCCATCAAGCTGTGGTGTAAGTGGGTTAGAAGGGAAATTATTCACTGTTATCTTCAGTATAATATCCTTCTGGTCGGTCAGTGAAAACACTGGAACCTTGTCCTCCCTTCAAAACAAAAAAACAAAAAACCATATAGCACAACTGATTGCAGTTTGTGTTGCTAGCAGAAGAGGGCACACTTCACAAAGATACAGTTTACTAGGCAGTAGCCAATGTAAAAGACTCACAAAGGTGGAACATTACGGTAACAGCATTAACCTAACTTTATTATTAACACATTAAATTCATGTTTGTAGTCATCAGAGTCGCACTAATCATACAACACAAATAAATAAATAAATACATATAAATGAGAGATAGGTGAGGCAATCTTGCTGATTTCTTAAGACCCTACAAACAGGAAAAGTATTTCTCATACACATATATGTTTTAAAATATAGTTTTTATTGCTATAATTCATTTAAAGCAGATACTTGTGTCTAAGCCCTATGTATTTATGCACAGCTCTGAATTGTCCAGATATATACTACCTGTTTGGATCTTGGGTGCTTTTCGAAACACATTGATTTGTTTGCTTTAGATTAGTGTACATGTATTTCTTCAATCAAGTTTGTATGTAAATAATGATGATGATAATAGTAATATACTTACATGGGCAGTGGTACGTAGTTGTCTGTGTGGCCTACGCGAGAATGAAAAGTATAGCTCAACTGCAGGTTGCTATGACAAATTTTGTCATCTCCACAGCCTTCTTTAAGAAAATTAACCTGGTAAGATTAAAGAGATCGCATTTTGTGTGAGATACATGGTTTATTATTTTATATATGTCTACATATCAGCTTAGGTCACAACTGTAACCTTGAAAATCAGTAGAACGCAAATTATAAGAAAAGGAAAATATATTACACAAGCTCATACGAGAAAATGTTTTTTGCAGATTGCTAAAAACAAGAATTTTTAGCTCCCAAGGGCTCTCAGAAGGTGTTTTACAATAAAACACACCTTCTTCCAGACATACCAACCACTCTGTTTTTGCATATACATTTGACAAAAATAATGTCAAGTGTACAGGGGTTTGATTATTAAAAAATTCAGAAATGTTTGCTTTCAGTCTAAAAAAATGGGAATGGAAAAGAAGTACAAATAAAATACTGTCATATGTATGACACCTTACAGATAACTGTAACACATCCAATTTGTCATACCTTGTTATAAAATGCCTTTTAAACCACCAGCAAGCAAGAAAATATTCAAAACATTTTTAATAGTACCTTTTCACCAACTTTTGGGAACTTTTTCAGCTGTGAAATGCTAAAAAAGTTATTTTAAAGAGAACACAAAAATTATCTCTTAAGAGATAACTCAGGAGAAGAAGTTCATTGCATATGGGCCCATGTGGCCAAAGGTGCAATATGGTTAGGTGTGTCAGGTGGTGTAATACAATGTAGATGTTATAAATATCCAATTTGGCTCATTCTTCAGAAGAGGTAAGGTACACACTGCCTCTGGATAGTACATTACATCATTAGGAATTGCGCATATTGGGCACCTGTACCTGTGTTTTTGTGTTGATGAGTATCACTCGAACATGGACAATGGTTCCTTCACTCCTCAATCAGACTTCATTGAGGCATAATGATACATCATCACTACAGGCATAGATACATAACTACATTGGGCCAGCCCCCATTCCCCCGCAGAGATCTGTTGGCTGCCCCCCCCCCCCCCCCCTGAAACCTCCATCACAGGGGAGGTGGAATGGTCCAGGAACTAGAGTAGGCCCAGTCCTGTACATAATGCAGAGCATAATGCAGGAAATTATAAATGACCTGCTCCAGGTGGCGATGCAGGACCCTTTTCACTTCCTGTTAAGGTTGCAAGTGCTGTATAGCTAGCCAATAACCATGCGGCTTTAGACCCATGTCACTGAACAGGTGAAGAGGATTTGTATCACCTCTGGGAGCATATAATGTATAATGCTCCGCTCTGCTGCCGATCCGCAGGACAGCCCCCTAGCTCTGGCTCCCGGCTTTAGCTGTAGGTATAGACCAGTCATCTGCATATCTCAGTATTGCAACTGGTTTCTTCCTGCACAAGCTCACCTCAGTGTTATAGAAGTTGGGCTCATCTGCACTGAGAATAGGAAACAGAGGAGGCAGAGAGCCTGCTGCAGACTGACGCTTGTTCCGTGCATCCAGGATGTTGTATGTAAGAGTCACCGGGATTGATCTAAGCTTATCTCTAATGTCGTCCTGTTAGTGATTAAATAGATATGTAAAAAGCAAGAAAACATGAGCAGAATTAGCATAAACAAAACTCATATGTACATCCACTACGTCGTGGTAAAAGGGGATGCACCAGCCATACTGGCTGAATAGTCTACTGCAGGCTTTCTCAACCAGGGTTCCCTGGAACCCCAGGGTTCCTTGAGTACTTTGCAGGTGTTCCTTGGCATTTTCCCCCATCGTGGGGATGCATAATGGAGCTCACTATAATTGGTGGTACTGTAACAAGAAGCACTAAATTAGGGGCTTAGGAGGCAGTATAATGGGTGGCAGTGTAATGGGGTAGTGAAATAAACAGCCACACTTTTGAAGACCATACCTCCTGCAAAATACAGAGGTTCCTCGAGATCTAAACATTGTTTGCAGGGGTTCCTTGAGATCCAAAAGCTATTTGCAGGGTTACTCCAGGGTAGAAAGGTTGAGAAAGGCTGGTCTACTGGTACCAGCTCTGACATAGGAGACCAGAGTTTGAATCTTGGCTGTTCATGTTTAGTAAGCTAGCACCTATTCAGCAAGGTGTCCTTGGGCAAGATCCCCAAACACTGCAAGTTGGCCTATAGAGCGCGCCCTTAGAGGCTACCGTTCTCAAGCACTTTGAGTCCAAAAGGAAAAAAGTATTTTACAAATGTTGGCATTATTATTATTACTGGTTTTCAAAAATGTATGTAAGCAGATCTCAAGGGCTGAGGTTCTTACACACTTTTGGCAATGTCTTAGTCCACTCTAAACACTGGCACTTACATGGCCCTTGAGGTCTGGAGTTGGACATCTCTGATGAAGAGGTTTCCAAGTGAATCTTGCTGATAGCTAATTTAAATATGCTATCTACCAAGTAGAACTCTAGCTAAAGCATTTCTTTTTTTTTTCATTTTGGACAACAGGTTGAAGGGTCTTATTTTCTTTTTTTTTATTTATTGTTTTAGTTCCTGTTGGAGATATCTCTTAATTCCTGTCACTAAAAGTCAAATAGTGGAAATGGGTTCAAGGTGCGTTTGCAGTTTCTGGGGGGGCTCAGCGCACCTCTGATTCGAGGCCATTCGGAGGCAGCCTGGTGATGCGCTGGTCCACCTTTTGCACAATTTTCAATTAGTGGAAATATTTACAAAGGTAGGGGAGATACCACATCTAAATGACCTTAAAGCTGCCCAGAGGCAGGATACAGTGTTCAGTCAATTAGGCAGGGGGAAGTTTGTGAAGATGTGGAGTCGGTTTGGGTAAATATTCATGGTGGAAATAACTGTTGCCAATTGCTTATTGGGGTATGCTACAAGTCACCACATATTCATGAAGCTGCAGAAGTGCAATTACTACAGCAAATTGAAAAAGCTGCAACTAAAAATGAGGTCATAGTTATGGGTGTCTTTAACTTTCCAGACATTGACTGGAGTATTGAGGCTACCCATTCTGGTAAAAGCGGCAGATTTCTGGCAACACTACAAGACAGTTACCTGATGTAAATGGTAACTGAACCAACTAGGGGGAATGCGTAACTGGAATTTATAATTTCAAATAGACCAGATAATGTATCAAATGTGCAGGTTCAAGAACATTTGGGAAATAGTGATCACAACATGATAACGTTTGATCTAGTGACTGATAGGCCAAGAGGCAGCAGGACAACTAAAACTATGAATTTTAGAAAAGCAAGGTTCAACCAACTCAGACAGGCACTATGTTTGGTGAACTGGGATAATGTACTACAAGGGAGGGACACTGAAGGGAAATGGCAAGCTTTTAAAATAATTATTCTCAATCAATATTGTAGTAAATATATCCCAAATGGAAACAAAACGTCTAGAGATAAAATTATCTGAATAGGATGGCTATATGGAGACATAAATGGCAGATGAAATTCAATGTTGAAAAATGTAAAGTCATGCATTTTGATCGTACCAATGGTCTAGCACCATACAAAATAAACGGCATACAGATGGGGACATCAAACTTGGAGAAGGACTTAGGAGCACTCATCGACAACAAGTTAAATAATCGTATTCAATGCCAAGCCGCTGCAGCTAAAGCTAATAAAATTTTGGGATGCATTAAAAGGGAAATAAACACTCAAGATGCTAACATAATATTGCCCCTGTTTAGCTCTCTAGTAAGGCCACATCTGGAATATGGAATTCAGTTCTGGGCACCACATTACAGGAAGGATATTGCAGTTTTAGAGCAGGTTCAGAGGCGAGCAACAAAATTGATATGAGGGATGGAAGGTCTCACTTACCAAGAAAGGTTAGATAAATTGGGTTTATTTAGTTTAGAGAAAAGACACCTTAGAGGGGATCTAATTAACATGTATAAATACATCAGAGGGCAATATAAAAGCTTGGCAGATAAGCTTTTTGTCCCTAGACCTTCACAAAGGACTAAAGGGCATGATCTGCGCATGGAGGAAAAACGTTTCAGCCATTTATTTAGAAAAAGGGTTATTTACAGTAAGAGTGATTAAGATGTGGAATGCATTGCCACAGGAAGTAGTTATGACAAATTCTATATCTGCATTTAAAGAGGGCTTAGATGCTTTCCTTGCATTGAAAGACATCCATGGCTATAATTACTAGGTAAGAAAATGGAGACCGAGAGCCCAATATAGTGTAGTATATTATGTATAAATAGAGGAAATATAAAACGTAAGTATTGTACTTACAAACCTGGGTTGCTCTAAGGCAACCACTGTATATGCAGGTGGGGAGATTATGCCTGTCCCCACTCAGGACTAAGATGTCGCTCTCCGTAGACAGAAGAAAGGAGGGTATGTCACCCTTCCACCAAGGGTGGATAACTTTATGTGCAAAAGTACAGAGGCGCCAATAGGATAAAAATAAGGTAAAAGGTTTAAAACGGTTCGGGTGGCGGTGGTGGACCGTCCACACACTAATAGACCAGGAATGCTGTTGATTGTAGAAAAACAGTTTATTCACATACTCCTACATTAAAGTGCAACGCGTTTCACGGGCAACATCCCGCTTCATCAGGCAATGAACAATCGGAGTATCTCACTAGAAACGACAGAAATGTGTAGCATATCAGGGAGCTGTATATAAATATATATATAATTATAAGATGTCGCATGAGTAAGAAGGCATGGGAACACTTGTTATTTTTGTGCATAGTGTATGAACTACTGAAATGGTATATGTGGGGTCAGTGTGATAGATGGTATGGAGGCGGCAGAATGCGCGTGAAGGGATGTGGGTGATCAGGACCTGGTGATGGAACGGTATGAGGAGGTGAAGGGTGCAGTAAGATGGCACTAAAGACAGGCGGGGGTGAGTACAAGTAGCTCAACTTGGGGCAAGGTTGTAAAAAATGTGAAGAATGAATCTCAAAATATTGAGAAAGACTGGTGCACTTTGTAACAGGAACAGCTTAGGAGGAGTGGGGGCCAGGGAGATGTATAACACAGTAAACGCTGGTTAGAGTAAACATTAAGGTACTAAAAAGCATATAATATAAATTGTAGCAGTCAATAGTTAAGGATAAGCGAGGGCAACAAGGATATAAATGATGGTTGCACTTACCAGCTCTGAGTCCAATGATAGCTTGGCACCTCTGTGCTGAGGTGTCAGCGTGTGGGCTTTATATAGGGAGACTGATTGGATAATGAGTAAGTTTGATTGAGGGTCAGGAGCGAGGGAGGGAGGGGGGGCGTATAAAGTGAGCCGGTTTGTCACCAATCGGCGTGTATCGTGGGCGGGGGTAGGGTGATGGAAGGGAGTGAAGGCGAATGGGATGGCTGAGTGTACGAGAGGGTCAGATGTGTGGGCGGGTTGGAGAGCGGCATGACGCGCACGTCACGCCGTGCGTGTTGATGGCGTGACGCGTACGTCACGACGCATAGGGGATTGCGCACGCGTATTAAGAGCATATGTATCTTGTTGGTTACGGAGGCAAGTGGGGCCTGGGTGATGATGTGCGCCTGCGCGTGGGTGCGAGGGGTGGTATAGCCGCCATATTTATTGTGGGAAAAACGGCCAGCAAGCATATTTTATCAGGTCTTTCTCCGCAAATCACAATAATAAAAAAACCAATATTTACAACGACATTTAAATCAAATTTGTTGCTAAAATAAGTGTGTATCTGGTTAGAAAACACGAGGTGGTACACAAGGTTGTTGATAAATAACAGTAGATGCCAGGGATATATTATTGCCTCCTGGTGGTGTGAATGCGGGTTTCACCAAATGCCGAGTTCTTTGTATACAGATTGTAATGTAGGATCAGTATAAGTATAAGATATAAACAAAAATATTAGAGTAAAAACATAAAAATTGTTAAGTATACATATATATAAAAAGACCATCAATTCCAGCACATATTGTACAAAAGCATAGTTATTAGCAAATGAAATGGTCCAAACTAAGCGAAAAAAGATAAGCTAAAATATTTATCTTTTTCTTTAGATACCTATGTATCATGTATAGAAAGTTTAAAAAGAGAGGACACGATTAAAAAGAGAAATATTACTGCTGGTATAGTGGATTAATAGATTTTTTCAAGTATTTCGTTTAGGCCACCTGGGGATAGGGTCTTAAGTATTTGAATCCAGAACATTTCCCGTTTCTTGAGAGAGTCAAAGGAGTCGGAGCGTTTGTGTGGAATAGATTCAATCAACGTGATGCGGAAGAGTGTGGGGTCGCTGTTGTGGTGGGTGGAAAAGTGACGCGAAACACTGTGCAGGGGGTATTTGTTTATTATGTTCCTTTTGTGTTGTCCTATTCTACTTCGTGCTTGTTGGGTGGTTCTGCCCACATACTGCAGACTACACGGGCACGTAATGACATAGATGAGGTACTTGGTTTCACAGGTAATGGTTTCTCTAATGTGGTATTCTGTTTTGGTAACATGTGAACTGAAGGACGGGGTGTTTAGGACGAACTGGCAGGCTAGGCATTTTTTGTGTTTACAAGGGAAGCTGCCCGGTGTGTAAGTACCGGGAGTGTGTTTTGTACCCGATGGTGACTGGCGGAGTTTACTTGGGGCCAGTATACTGCTGAGATTGGGGGCGCGCCTGTATGTGATGGTGGGTCTGGGTGGGATGATGGATTGTAACTGGGGGTCTTGGAGGAGGATTTCCCATCTGTTATTGAGGATATTACGGATAGACTGGTGTTGGGCACTGAACTTCGTGATGAATCTGGGCATGTCTGTAAACTGCGTTCTGGCTTTGGGTTGTGGTGGGTTGTTGGTTGTTGCTTTATGGTGTGCATCTTGTAGTAATTTCCTGGGATATTTGCGATCGGTAAATTTCTTGGTAAGAATTTTGGACTGGGTATTGTATTGTTGTATATCCGTGCAATTACGGTAGATCCTCTTATATTGGCTGTATGGGGTATTCTTTGTCCATGGGCGGTGGTGGAAACTGTTATAATGTATGTAATTATTGGCGTCTACGGGTTTGAAGAAAGTTTTGGTTTTAATGTGAGGTGGTTCTGTGTAAAGAATGAGGTCTAGATATTCTATAGAGGATGGGTCTGAGTGGGAGGTGAACTGTAAGTCGGCCGAGTTGGTGTTGAGGTGATTGAGAAATGACGGAATTAAGCTGGGAGGACCTCTCCATATAAAGATTAAGTCATCTATATACCGTTTATAGAAAATGATATTGTTGTGGAATGGGTTATTGCTGTACATCTTTGTTTGTTCAAAAAATCCTATTGCTAGGTTAGCGTAGGAAGGGGAGAACGAGCTTCCCATAGAAACGCCGCTGACCTGATGATATGTTTGTTCTTGAAAAGTGAAGACATTATTGTTGAGTATGAATTCAGTGCATTGCATGAGAAATGTTTGTTGGATACGTGGCATGGATGTATTGGATTGGAGGTAGTATTGTAAAGCTGTAAGTCCAAAAGCGTGTGGTATGTTAGTGTAAAGGGATGTGACATCGCAGGTGAGCCAGATGTAGTCTTCCTGCCACGGGATAGAATGAATGAAACTGATGAGGTGTTGGGAATCCTTAATGAATGACGGCAGGGACTGTACATGGGGCTGAAGGTGTGTATCAATGAAACGGGACAGATTACTAGTGGCAGAGTCGATTCCAGAAATAATGGGTCTACCAGGTGGTTTATGGATGTCTGTATGGATTTTGGGAAGATGGTAAAAGAAAGGGGTTTTTGGGTGGTGATTTATGATAAAGTTTTTTTCATTTTTGGTGATGATGTTGTTTAGTAGTGCTTCCCCGATGAATTGTTTTAAGGTTTTATTGATTTCAGGGGTGGGGTCAATGGGTAGTGGTTTATAATGTTTGGGGTTATTGAGTAATCGTAGGGATTCTTCAATATAGTCAGTTTTATTGAGGATAACAATCCCCCCCCCTTATCTGCTGGTTTGATAATGATGTTGGAGTTGTTTTTCAAGGTTTTGAGGGCTGCTCTTTCGAATTTAGAGAGGTTGGATGTGGGAATAGTGTCTGGGATGTTCAATTCTTGTAGGTCCTTCAAAACTAGGGAATAAAATGTGTCAACATAATTGCCTTCGGAAGCTGTGGGATAGAACAGTGAGCGGCCCTTGAGTTTGGTGCTAATGTATTTTTCGGTTTCTATTTCGGCTGTGGATACTGAAACAATGGGGAGTGTGTCATTATTGGTAATAATGAGCTGGGTCGCGTCTGTCTGTAAGAGGGTGTTATGTTTTTTTATGGCGAAGTGTCTTTTCAAAGTAAGTTTGCGGATGTAAGTGTTAAGGTCGGTAAATAATTCAAACAAATCAGATTGATTGGTAGGGCAAAAAGAGAGGCCTTTTTCCAGTAAGCAAGTTTCATGTTTGGTGAGGGTGTGGTGGGACAGGTTGAATATGCTTTTTTTGGTTTGTGTGCTAGGAGTGGGAGTTGTGGTAGAGTGATGCTGTATTATCTTTTGTTTCTTTTTTCTTTGGCCTCGACAGCCTCGTTTTCTGTGTCTGGTAGTGGTCGTTTCATTTTGTTTATGGGTTTCAGGAATTACTGGGCTGAGATGGGACTGGGTAATTGTTTGGAAAGGGTGTTTTGTGACAGCGAGGCTGGTAAATCTAAAAAAGAGGGTGATAGGGATTGGTTTTGTGGTTCTGTGTTGGTAGTGTGTTGGGAACCGCTAGGTGTTAGGATCTTACTGAGGTTTATTTGTGTTGGGTCTAAGGATGGGGAGGAGGGGGAGGGTGGTACGTGTGGATCGGTCGTTGTTGGTGAGTTGGGATTTGAGTTATAAACGCTAATTTGAGAAATCCTGATGTCTGTATCAGTTGTAATGTTAGTGACTGTGTGGGAGGGGTTGTCATCCTTCGGAAGTATCACTGTGGAAGATTTGTGCGTTGTGAGGGTATCAGGAGGATTCGATTTGGTGAAGTTGAATGAAGACGGACTGAGGAAAGTGTAAATTCTGCTCTGGTCGGCTGCAGTATGTGGGCTTTTGGTCACTGGTCTGGTCTGAGCTGAGTTGGAAGGGATATTGCGGACGTGTCGTGATTTTGTGCGGGGTGGTCGTGGCGCTTTGGGGTCGTTTTTTGTGAGGTCGGGTTTTTTGTAGTTGAAACTACTGGGAGGTGGTGCTAATTTATTAAAATTGAAGGTCTTGTGGACATTGGGTGTGGGAATGGAGGGGTGGGCGGGTGGTGGCGGAGGTGGCTGGAGGATTGGGGGGTAGACCGGGTTTATGGGTGGTGGTGGATACGGTGGGTATTGTTGTGGTGTGGGTTTTGGATTGGTGAGGCTCATATTGGCTCATATTGGCTCGGTGCTGACGGTGTGGGTGGGAAGGGTGTGGGTCGTGGTTTGCGTTCTCTTTCCCTATGTTCAGCATAGGCTAATCTATCATGGTTCAATTTTTTCATTTTCGTTTCAGTTGTATCCTGTTCGAATCTTTTGACTCTTGTGGTTAGGTTAGACAATAGGGGTCGGTATTGGGGGTTTGAGGTATGTTGGGCTAGGAAATTTTTGTACCCTGTTATTGTGGGTTGTAATTCAACCACCAGGGATTTTCTCTTTTTAATTATTCTTTCCATAATTCCTTGTGTACAGGTTTCTAAGTATTCATAAAACTCTGTTGTGAAAGGTAAATCCTTAGGAAAGGCAGAGAGAGTTTTTATTCTTATCCCATCTGGGGAGATTTTTTCGCTGATATAAGTTTCCTGCATGGTGATATCAGCTAGGTTGAAAAATTCATCCTTTAGGGCTGACTCCAGTTTCTGAAAGGTGGGTTTGAGGTCCACGTTGTCAGAACTGGCAGCAGCCGGTACCAGAGTAGTTGTATATATTGGGGCTTGTGGAGATCTTTTGAACTGTGCCAGGAGATTCTTCCTGTGGATCGAGTGTTCTTCGAATGGATCCATGTTGTGTACGGTGTAATGGGCTGCAATCGGGTCTGGGTTGCCGAATCGTCGAGCAAGATGGCCAAGCAAGCTTGTAGGAGATAAGAAAATGGAGACCGAGAGCCCAATATAGTGTAGTATATTATGTATAAATAGAGGAAATATAAAACGTAAGTATTGTACTTACAAACCTGGGTTGCTCTAAGGCAACCACTGTATATGCAGTCCTTCAGTTCACATGTTACCAAAACAGAATACCACATTAGAGAAACCATTACCTGTGAAACCAAGTACCTCATCTATGTCATTACGTGCCCGTGTAGTCTGCAGTATGTGGGCAGAACCACCCAACAAGCACGAAGTAGAATAGGACAACACAAAAGGAACATAATAAACAAATACCCCCTGCACAGTGTTTCGCGTCACTTTTCCACCCACCACAACAGCGACCCCACACTCTTCCGCATCACGTTGATTGAATCTATTCCACACAAACGCTCCGACTCCTTTGACTCTCTCAAGAAACGGGAAATGTTCTGGATTCAAATACTTAAGACCCTATCCCCAGGTGGCCTAAACAAAATACTTGAAAAAATCTATTAATCCACTATACCAGCAGTAATATTTCTCTTTTTAATCGTGTCCTCTCTTTTTAAACTTTCTATACATGATACATAGGTATCTAAAAAAAAAGATAAATATTTTAGCTTATCTTTTTTCGCTTAGTTTGGACCATTTCATTTGCTAATAACTATGCTTTTGTACAATATGTGCTGGAATTTATGGTCTTTTTATATATATGTATACTTAACAATTTTTATGTTTTTACTCTAATATTTTTGTTTATATCTTATACTTATACTGATCCTACATTACAATCTGTATACAAAGAACTCGGCATTTGGTGAAACCCGCATTCACACCACCAGGAGGCAATAATATATCCCTGGCATCTACTGTTATTTATCAACAACCTTGTGTACCACCTCGTGTTTTCTAACCAGATACACACTTATTTTAGCAACAAATTTGATTTAAATGTCGTTGTAAATATTGGTTTTTTTATTATTGTGATTTGCGGAGAAAGACCTGATAAAATATGCTTGCTGGCCGTTTTTCCCACAATAAATATGGCGGCTATACCACCCCTCGCACCCACGCGCAGGCGCACATCATCACCCAGGCCCCACTTGCCTCCGTAACCAACAAGATACATATGCTCTTAATACGCGTGCGCAATCCCCTATGCGTCGTGACGTACGCGTCACGCCATCAACACGCACGGCGTGACGTCCGCGTCATGCCGCTCTCCAACCCGCCCACACATCTGACCCTCTCGTACACTCAGCCATCCCATTTGCCTTCACTCCCTTCCATCATCCTACCCCCGCCCACGATACACGCCGATTGGTGACAAACCGGCTCACTTTATACGCCCCCCCCCCCCTCCCTCCCTCGCTCCTGACCCTCAATCAAACTTACTCATTATCCAATCAGTCTCCCTATATAAAGCCCACACGCTGACACCTCAGCACAGAGGTGCCAAGCTATCATTGGACTCAGAGCTGGTAAGTGCAACCATCATTTATATCCTTGTTGCCCTCGCTTATCCTTAACTATTGACTGCTACAATTTATATTATATGCTTTTTAGTACCTTAATGTTTACTCTAACCAGCGTTTACTGTGTTATACATCTCCCTGGCCCCCACTCCTCCTAAGCTGTTCCTGTTACAAAGTGCACCAGTCTTTCTCAATATTTTGAGATTCATTCTTCACATTTTTTACAACCTTGCCCCAAGTTGAGCTACTTGTACTCACCCTCGCCTGTCTTTAGTGCCATCTTACTGCACCCTTCACCTCCTCATACCGTTCCATCACCAGGTCCTGATCACCCCCATCCCTTCACGCGCATTCTGCCGCCTCCATACCATCTATCACACTGACCCCACATATACCATTTCAGTAGTTCATACACTATGCACAAAAATAACAAGTGTTTCCATGCCTTCTTACTCATGCGACATCTTATAATTATATATATATTTATATACAACTCCCTGATATGCTACACATTTCTGTCGTTTCTAGTGAGATACTCCGATTGTTCATTGCCTGATGAAGCGGGATGTTGCCCGTGAAACGCGTTGCACTTTAATGTAGGAGTATGTGAATAAACTGTTTTTCTACAATCAACAGCATTCCTGGTCTATTTGTGTGTGGACGGTCCACCACCGCCACCCGAACCGTTTTAAACCTTTTACCTTATTTTTATCCTATTGGCGCCCCTGTACTTTTGCACATAATTACTAGGTAAATGCCCAGTGATGTTGATCCAGGGATTTTATCTGATTGCCATCTGGAGTTGGGAAGGATTTTTTTTCCGTTTTGGGGCTAATTGGACCATGCCTTGTAAGGGTTGTTCTCCTTCCTTTGGATCAACAGGGATATGTGAGGGAGCAGGCTGGTGTTGCACTTTATTTTCTGGTTGAACTCGATGGATGGATGTCTTTTTTCAACCCAAAATAACTATGTAAGTTCAGTTCCTAACATAATAGTTATAATTTACATTAATCAACAGGATTGCTTTGGAATTTGCCTTGTTTAATTTTGGATGTAGCTGGGCTTAAATAATGTCTAATTGGAAAAGATTGGGTTACAGGAGAAGGAAGTTGTGTTCAGGGTGATTACAGACCCTGTTTTTCCGATCATCATGGCACCTTAATCAGTCACTTGAATCATTTACCAGTGCTTACCTAAAGTCATTGAAACAAATTATGACCATATACTTCTCTTATTTAGTAGGAATGTGAAACGTATACTCCATACAAGCTTTTAGTTCCTATTCAAGAATATTGAGAAATCCTCCAATATATCACAATCTAGCTGGAAGCTATTTGAGCTACAGTCTATTGAGACATGGAACATTATCTCGGTCAGCTTTTATAGAAATTCAATACATAAAGGAAGCAAAGTGACTTTGTAGCATTGATCACCTGTAGCCTGAATGTGGTGGTAGTACAGACGCTGGAAGACTGTCGGTGGAGTTCCACTGTGCCACTGGACTGGTACTCTGGATCATTTGGTTGGCGGTTTGAAAAAACAACACGGCTGGACTTCCCTTGTTGCCTCCTGGTTGCTTCAGCCTCAAATACACATTTTAGAACTATGGGAGGAAGAATACAAATGAAAAAAACAACCATGTACAGACACATATACTGTAAAGTGGAATTTGAGCTACAACGCTTTAAGTTTGGAATAGAGAGAGGAAACAGGGCGAGTTCCAGACTTTCTGCTGCTTGAGGCAAACTTGTGAGGATGCGTCCCCCCACCCCCCTCCAATTTAGAATGATCGCACAGCGCCCAACCATTTTCACTCTCAGTACAGGTAGGTAGGAAGATAGCAAAGCATAGGTGCTCCCTGTATAGGGAAGCCAGGTGTAGTTGCCCCAGTATAGGTGGCCTGTATAGGTACCCTAGTATAGGTAGCTAGTATAGTTGCCCCCAGTATAGGTAGCCAATATTGTTGCCCTCTGTATAGGTTAGCTAGTATAGGTAGCTAGTATAGGTGCCACCAGTATAGGTAGTATAGTTGCTCCAGTATAGGTAGCTAGTATAGTTGCCCCCGGGCAGGATGCTGCTCCAGGGCCCATGACGCCTGATGAACTAGTTTCACCTGGCATCATGGGGCGGCCACCCCTGAGAGGAAAGGTTACAGTATTCCAGACTGCATGCACAGTATGGATGTGTTTGTCCTCGGAACTACTTGGGGATGCAAAAAACTTAGGAGGATCAGTAACTTCAACTGGGATGGTGCAGGAATGATGGGACGGACTGAGGACCAGGAAGGCTCTTTGGTATGCAGAGCTTCCCTCTACTAAACTTGAAGAGAGTTTCCTTATGTTATGTTATAAAGCATCAGAACATAGCAGATAACACACAACTGAACATCCATAATACACAGAAAAGGAGGAAGCATTAGTATTTAACTAGGAATTGGATTTTTCCCCTAATTGCCATACCTTTGGAATGACAAAAAATAAAAAGCATGTGCATTTGAGATGCATTTCTTTTAGTATCTATTGCCCATGATATTCTACACACAATGCATTTTCTGCCACGTAGCTGACGAAGATGTCAGGAATACTCTCTGTGACTTTACTCTATGCAATAGTTCTCCTAGTAGCAATGCCTTCTCATTGAAGAAAACACTAGGAAAATAAGCATTTCAATGGCCATTTAGGCCAATAGATCTGAGTCACAACCAGATAATTTCACAAAAAGGTCAGCAACAGTATCTTACACATTTATTTCAGGTCAGGTATAACAAAACAATATCAATAAAACAGGTTAATTAAAAAAACATTAAATTAATATAACTTCACAAATATCACAGTTTTAAACTGTAGTAAAATAAAGGCTACTCACTGATCTTTGGATTGTAGGTTGTGGGGAAGGAACTGTAGCTATAGCACACTCTAAATTCCACACTGAAATGAGAGAGTAAAGTCTCAACAATAAACAATGTTGTACTTAGAGCCCCATAACAAAATCCTCACAAAGTCACTCAGTCAGCAACAGGGTTTACAGAGAAAATATCTCCTGTAAATATATAAATAAATATAAATATATATATATATATATATATATATATATATATATATATATATATATATATATATATATATATATATATATATATATATATCATGTTTTATAAAAAATAAATGTAGTATTCAAACTGACAAGTGTTTTTAAAAGTCTTCAAAAATCACCTGGCTGATCTGCCAGTTGCCTTGTTTCCAAAGCCGAAAATGAGAAAGTAGATTCTTCAGTGATTGCAAATTTAAAGCATTTTTCCTGTCATTGAGATTTTGGTTGCCATTGCAATTTTGCTGCAATTTTAATTTTAATGCGATTTTAGCAGCAACTGTAATTTTAGTGCAATTTTGGTGAGACTATAGTTTTGGAGCTCAAGATGGATGCTCTCCCAGGATGAATATAAAGAAAAGAAAAGTATTTACCCTTTGCCTTAGACAGAGAAAAAGGTTTTACAGGTACAGTACATTTATTGTCAGGTTGCCAAATAATGTATTTTTTTAAAAAAAAATTCTCATATATAGAGTTTAATCCCGCTTTAAGATAATTTAGGACAAAATTGAACAAGTGACACAGGCTGTGAAATGAGTAATAAAACATTATGCACTATAGTTAGAATAAGAGGTATCAAAACATAACAGGGCTACGAGCATAACACCATGTGAAGGGATATAAAATCCTAGTTATGTCTGTGCTGTTTAATGCAACCATTGGCAATAATTATAATTAATTCCTGGAAAGATAACTAATCATCACATCGTACCAGAACCCAGGGCCATTCTTGCAGCTTTGCTGCTCCAGGTCAATGTTTTGCGGTGTTATAGTGACATCTTTATGAATGCGAATAACATTGCGAGATCTGAGAAGAGATAAACAAATGTAATGTAATGAAATACAAGATTTTACTGAAACACATAAACTACTACTTTATCACTGTCTCCAGATTCCTAGGCAAATTACTTTTTACTGGTAAACAGAATACAAAATGATTTTTTGAGGAAACCAGAACTACGAAGATTTATTGTAGCAATCCTAAAGGAACTGAAAAATGCAAAGTACAATTTTGCCACAACATGTATACTGTATGTAGGCCATATATTACTCTAATGAAGGCTAAAACAGGCTGAAACAGCTGTTTTTTTGGGACTCTGTAAAATGAATAACCCCCTTCATTACTAAGGATATTTCAAGCATTTGTTAGAATTCTAGCGGTTTATTTATGCAGGAAAAGCTGTCATGTGTGTATGTTTTAAGTTTTAATGTTCTATGCAAAATTTCATTGTAAACTGTAAAGTTGGGGTACTTTTTTAAAATATTGCTCTGAGACATCTCAGCATATTCCAGGCTGTGCAGCTTATAAGATTATTCTATTTACAAGAAGCTAAAAGATTTTTGTTTATGCTACAAAACATCTTTCAAATATCAAGGTTATAGATAAGCGTACTGTGTGAAGACTGAAAAGAAGAAGTTTAAAATTCACATTACTGCAGCAGTCATATATATACATTTTCTCAATTATTACATATAAATATTATTAATCTAAATGTTAATAATCAATACAGTCCTTCTAAAGAAAGAAATAATTATTGTTAAATCCTATAATTACATATAATATAATATTTTGAATTACTGTGCGTTTAGCAATGAATCTGCTGCGTTAGTTGTGTTGCACATGCTCAGTAATGTATTATTTTTTTATATGTAACGCATGCGCCGTTTTCGTTCTACCACTGTGCAACAAAAATGGCGCACCAAATGCAGGGCTAAAGAATGCACTATAATGTCCAAGTTATAGTGCACAATGCATTGCGTTAGGGGCACATTGTGCGACCTTAACGTTGCTCTAAAGCCTTGATGAGATGAAATACTGTTAGAAGGAAACACTACTTGGAAGTGGAACTGTTCATATTTTGTATATATGCTGTATGATAAGCAAATACAATTTTTTATATAAAATCATATACTGAGTGCTCTGGTTCATTTCAAGGTATACCATCAACCTATAATTACTGTTATAGAGAGTTCAGACCCCGTTATGCCGGATTTATATGATAGCAATGCTTTAAAGGCTGGTCCTTTACTGAGTTAGCAATCATGAAAAAGGCAAGAACTGCTTAGGTTTTTGACACATTGGTAACAAGAACTAAAACTGTGTTGAGAAGAAGTAAAAAGAAAATAGAAAAAAAGATGATTTTGTTCTACAAAATCTTGCCAAACGTATCCTAGATTACCTAAACAGACATTTACACATATTCTCTTGTTTTTATTCATTTCTGGAATATCAAATATGTTGGAGTTCTGTACAACAACAACAACAACAACAACAAATAACATTTGTAAAGCGCTTTTCTCCCGTGGGACTCAAAGCGCATAAGCATGGCTCCGACCATCGTGGTACAGGGGAAGAATTTTATAAATCTGGAAATGCCAGGCTAAACAGGTGGCTTTTCAGTCTGGATTTGAATAGCTCCAGGGATGGTGCTGTCTTTACTGGGTGTGGTAGGGAGTTCCAAAGAGTAGGGGCAGCATGACAGAAGGCTCTGTCTCCAGATTTTTTGAGGTGCACTCTGGGAGTGACCAAGTTTATAGAACTTGCTGATCTGAGGTTGTGAGAGGTGTGGTGCAGCTTCAGCAAGTCCTTCATGTATCCAGGGCCCAGATTGTGCAGGGATTTGAATGTCAGCAGTCCAATCTTGAAGAGTATTCTCCATTCTACTGGTAGCCAGTGCAGTGAGCGAAGGATCGGTGTAATGTGACAGTGGCGAGGCTGGTTTGTTAGCAATCTGGCAGCAGCATTCTGCACTAATTGCAGGCGACGCAGGTCTTTTTTGGGGAGGCCAGCATAAAGGGCATTGCAGTAGTCCAGCCGTGATGTGATGAAGGCGTGGACTAGGGTTTGAAGATCCTCTGGGGGAATCAGATGTTTAATCTTTGCAATGTTCTTCAGATGAAAGAAGGAAGATTTAACTACAGATGAAATTTGGTTTCTGAAACTCAATTCCCCATCGATTAGTACGCCAAGGCTGCGCACAAGGTTGGAGCTGTTTATGTCTGAATTCCCAATCCTGATTGGTGTTGCTTTAGGATAGAGCTGTTTTGATGGCGAGCACTGGCTTTGGACAAACAGGACCTCAGTTTTGTCAGCATTCAGTTTTAACCAGTTATCATTCATCCATGCCTGAAGCTCAGCTAAGCAAGAGTTTATTTTTGGGGTAGGGTCTGTTCCACCAGGTTTGAAGGACAGGTATAGCTGTGTGTCATCGGCGTAGCAGTGGTACGTCAGGCCATGTCGTTGGATAAGTGTACCGAGTGGCAACATGTAGATTGCAAACAGCAGAGGGGATAGGATTGATCCTTGTGGCACTCCGAATTGTAGAGGTGCAGGTTTGGACATTATAGGTCCTAGGGATACTCTCTGTGTTCTGTCAGTCAGGAATGATCTGAACCACTGAAGGACTGATCCACTGATGCCACAGTACTCCTGCAGTCTGTTAAGCAGGATTTCATGGTCAACTGTATCAAAAGCAGCTGAGAGATCCAACAGGATTAGGATGGAGCATTCCCCTCTGTCCCTTGCCATGAGCAGATCGTTGCAGACTTGGATGAGGGCTGTTTCACAGCTGTGGTGTTTCTTAAAGCCAGATTGTAGAGGGTCCAGGATGTTGTTTACTGACAGCCTGGTTTCAAGTTGCAGATAGACAGCCTTTTCAATAACTTTACCTAAGAAGGGGAGGTTGGAGACAGGTCTGTAGCTGCTCATAGCATCTGGATCCATGGAAGGTTTTTTGAGAAGGGGCTTGATGATTCCTTCTTTTAGAGAGGTAGGAAACCTCCCTGCTTGCAGAGAGCAATTTACTATTTTGTGAAATGCTGGACCAAGCAGGTCAGGGCATTTCAGCATATGTTTAGTTGGCCCAGGGTCCAGGTCGCAGGTTGTCTGGCGGAGACGACAGAGGGTGTCTGAGATCTCTTCCTCGCTAATACTTTTGAAATCAGTCCAGGGTGTTAGGTTGTTTTTGCAGCTATTTCCATTAGTTGCATGAGTCTTGGGTGCTGTGGACTGAATGAGAGACCGAATAGAAGATACTTTGTCAGCAAAGTAGCAGGCAAATTTCTCACATAGCTCCTTTGAAGGAGTTATAGTGGGTTTTAGACAGGATGGATTACATAGTCTATCAACTGTGCGGAATAGTTGGGCTGGTCTGTTGGCGGCCTTTGCGATCTCCTGTGATAGGTAGGAGGATTTTTTCTTGGTGATCGCATTTTGGTAGCTTTCCCGGTGAGAGACAAGGGTGTGTTTATCTTTTGAATTCTGAGATTTTCGCCACTTCCTTTCTAGTCTGCGCACTTCTTTCTTTAGGTCCTTTAGTGAGCTGTCAAACCACCGTGCATGGTGAAGTGGTGTAGATCGTTTGATGCGAACTGGAGCGAGGGCGTCATAGGCAGATGACACTGCATGGTTGTAAATCAGGACCATGGAGTCTGGGTCTGTGCAATGATTGGTTAATGCGTCGAAGTTGAGGATATTCTGAACGTGCTGGGGTGAGACATCTTTCAGTGAACGGTATTTTATGAGTTCTTTCCCTCTGTGTTTTATCGCTGGTGCTGTCAGAGAGAAGTGGATGGTGTGGTGGTCTGACCATACCACTGGGTTTATATCCATGTGTGATATTAAAAGTCCGGAATGAAATATAAGATCCAGGGTGTGCCCTTTCGTATGGGTGGGGAGGTTGATAGCCTGAGAGAAACCCAGTTCATTCATTATGAGAAGTAGTTCACTTCCTAGCTGGGAGTCGTGATCATCCACCCATGCATTGAAGTCTCCCAGGATGATCCATCTAGGGTGTTCCACTGTTACGCAGGATAAGAGTTCAGATATTTCCTTAAGAAAGGCTGGACCATTTTTTGGGGGGCGGTATATGAGCAATATGTTGATGTTTACTTCTGCTGACAGTTGAGCTGCAATACATTCAAAGGTTTCAGTGGGGCCTATGGGCAGGGGCCTTATGTTCAAGGAGGATCTGAAGCATATGGCAACCCCCCCACCCTTGCCGACTTGTCTCTCACAGTGCAAGATTGAATAATTGGCTGGCACGGTTGCTTCAAGAGTTGGGCCTGCATGCTTCCCAAGCCAGGTCTCTGTCAAAAAGGTCAAATCAGAGAGCTCTATTAGGTCATGTATAGTTGCAGTCTTATTATTTATCGATCTGGCATTGCAGAGTGTAGCTGTGATTAAGCTTTTCTGAGGGCAAATATGTTTTTTATACTTGGATCCACTACCTCTCCGCCCCCTTCTGCATTTCCTGAGTATCCCAAAGGATTTTAAGAGTAGAGCCAGAGAGGTGTTAATTTGTAATTGATTCTTGGGAGGGCATGCAGAGAAAAGGTCCTTTGATGAGTATTTGTATGTTGACATTAGAGACAATAGACTTGTTCAGATAGCATGTACTTCTGGAGTCCTGCTGGGATCAAAGGGGGTCTGTGCAAAATCCTTTCATTCCTACATAGAGTTGGATCATAGATTTATTTTAAGTAAAGTTCCTTGTTTTAGAAGATAAATGATAACATAAATGTGGAAAATAGTCACTTGGTGCATATGCCTTGGATAATGTATAAAGGATTACTCACAGGGTGGAGTGAGGGCAATCACAGGCAATCAAGTTTCCAGAGAGGTTGAAGGTCTTGTTTCAGGTCAGCTGTTAGAAGGCTTGGTGTGTTCAGCAGTGGTAAGCTTCATGGAGGATTTCAATCCAGTTTAAATCTCTGCCATCCAAAGTAATCCGATTGTTCTGGTTGGTTGTAGTTGTAGCCTTGGTCGTGGTGGGTGGAATTCCTCTGTATTTTGAGTCCAGTTTCAGCACAAATAGGTTTAAAGGTGTAGAAATCTGAGACAAGGTCTGGAGCAGCTTAAGAGAGCTGCAGCCCGGCTGGGCGCGCTCAGATACTATTCAAAATGGGTTAGTTTAAAGAGAATCTGTACTCTAAAATTCTTACGATAAAAAGCATACCATTCTATTCATTAAGTTATCCTGGCACCCTTTTCTGTTTCTGCCACTCCCCGCTGCAATCCTGGCTTGTAATTGCCAGTTTTAGGCAGTGTTTACAAACAAAAATCATGGCTGCTAACCAGCATGTGATAGGCTGAGAGAAGCTCAATCTGTGACTAGAGATGTCGCGAACCTCCGATTTTCGGTTCGCGAACCTTCGCGCAAGGTTCGGTTCGCGTAAAAGTTCGCGAACCGCAATAGACTTCAATGGGGATGCGAACTTTCAAAAATAGAAAAAATTATGCTGGCCACAAAAGTGATGGAAAAGATGTTTCAAGGGGTCTAACACCTGGAGGGGGGCATGGCGGAGTGGGATACATGCCCAAAGTCCCGGGGAAAAATCTGGATTTGACGCAAAGCAGCATTTTAAGGGCAGAAATCATATTGAATGCTAAATTGCAGGCCTAAAGTGCTTTAAAACGTCTTGCATGGGTATACATCAATCAGGGAGTGTAATTAGAGTTCTGCTACACACTGACACACCAAACTCACTGTGTAACGCAGCGCAAACAGCTGTTTGCGTAGTGACAGCCGTACTGGACTGGTGTGCACCGTGGCCAGAGTGTAGGCCGTGGCGTTTTTCAAGCCCATATGGTCGCCGTGCTGTGGTAGCTCAATGATAGAACAACAGTGACTGTCCAGCTGATCAAATTTGGTCTGACCACAATTAAGCAACGACCTTATTATCTTTTGTGTGCCACCCCCACCCAAGACACTCAAATAGCCGGCGGTCATTGCTTCATTGTGATGCGCAAGCCCCTTCACCGCGGCAAGGTAATGATCATGAAGGGGATGGGCACATGTACATGCCTTTTGTTTTGTTGTTGCAGCCGCCCGCAGTGCAGCCAGAAAAATTAGGCAGGCATGTACACGGCCCAGAAAAATTAGTGTAGCGGCCGCTGCTAGCAGCGGCCTTAAAAATTCAGGAATCCGCCTAGAGTCCTGGACCCTGTTGGTGGTGGCGGAGAAGGCAGTCAAGCGGCCTGCAGGCAGAGATGCTGTGTGTGGGGACTGAATTAGTCTTCGGTTGTGCAGTAGCCCTCCGTGATCCATTCCTCATTCATCTTGATAAAGGTCAGGTACTGAACACTGTCGTGACTTAGGCGACTTCTCTTCTCAGTAACTATGCCTCCAGCTGCACTGAAGGTCCTTTCTGACAGGACGCTGGCAGCAGGGCAAGAGAGAAGTTGTATGGCAAATTGGGACAGCTCTGGCCACAGGTCAAGCCTGCGCAACCAGTAGTCCAAGGGTTCATCGTCGCTTTTCGCAGAGTCTACATCCACACTCAAGGCCAGGCAGTCGGCTACCTGCCGGTCCAGGCATTGGTGGAGGGTGGATCCAGGAGGACTATGGCGAGGAGTTGGACTAAAGAACGCCCGCATGTCCGACATCACCCTGAGATCGCTGGAGCGTCCTGTCCTTGCCTGCGTGGACTTGGGAGGAGGAGGGTACTGCCAGTGGTACCTTGATTGCGTTGTGCAGCCACATCACCCTTAAACGCATTGTAAAGCATCATCGACAGCTTGTTCTGCAAGTGCTGCATCCTTTCCGCCTTCTGTTGAGTTGGTAACAGGTCCGCCACTTTGTGCCTGTACCGAGGGTCTAGTAGCGTGGCCACCCAGTACAGGTCATTCGTCTTGAGTTTTTTGATACGGGGGTCCCTCAACAGGCTGGACAACATGAAAGAGGACATCTGCACAAAGCTGGATGCAGACGTACTCTCCATCTCCTCTTGCTCTTCTCAGTGATGGGACGCAACTCCTCTTCCTCCCCCCAGCCACGAACAATACCACGGGAACGTGGAGCAGCAGAAGCCCCCTGTGAAGGCTGCCGCGGTTGTTCTTCTTCCGCCGCCTCTTCCTCCTCCACAGAAACACCTTCCTCATCATCACCATCATCAGAGTCTGACTCCTCTCCTTCCTCCTCCTCCTCCCCCGTCTGTGCTGCCGCAGGTGTTGTGGGAACATCGGGTTCGTGTGTAAATGGCTCCCACGACTCCTGCTGCCGTAACTCTTCTCGTTCACGCTCCTCGACAGCTGTATCAACCACTCTACGCATGGCACGCTCCAGGAAGTAGGCGTAGGGGATCAAGTCGCTGATGGTGCCCTCATCGCGACTCACCAGTTTGGTCACCTCCTCAAAGGGCTCCATGACCCTGCATGCATTTCGCATCAGTGTCCAGTTGTTGGGCCACAACATCCCCATCCTCCCAGATTGTGTCCTTGTACTGTAATGATACAGGTACTGGGTGACGGCTTTCTCCTGGTCTAGCTGGCGAGAGAACATCAGCAGGGTTGAATTCCAGCGAGTCGGGCTATTGCAAATCAGGCGTCTCACCGGCAAGTTGTTTCTACGCTGAATGTCCGCAAAGCGTGCCATGGCCTTGTAAGAGCCCCTGAAATGCCCACACAACTTCTTGGCCTGCTTCAGGACGTCCTCTAAGCCTGGGTACTTGGGCACAAATCTTTGCACGACCAGATTCAGCACATGTGCCATGCAGGGTATGTGTGTCAGCTTTCCCAAATTCAACGCAGCAATGAGATTGCTGCCGTTGTCACACACCACGTTGCCGATCTCAAGCTTGTGCGGGGTCAGCCATTGCTCCACCTGTTTGTTAAGAGCAGCCAGGAGAGCTGCTCCAGTGTGACTCTCCGCTTTCAGGCAAGACATGTCTAACACTGCGTGACACCGTCGTACTTGGCATGCAGCATAGGCCCTGGGGTGCTGGGGCTGTGTAGCTGGAGAGGAGATCGTGGCACCAGCCAAGGAGGAGGAGGAGGAGGATGACAGCGAAGCGGTGGTAGCAGGTGGAGAGGAGGTGGCTGGAGGCCTGCCTGCAAGCCGTGGAGGTGTGACAAGTCGGTCTGCTGCGCAGCCACGTACTCCCTGCTTGCTGCCATCGGTCACCAGGTTGACCCAATGGGCTGTGTATGTAATGTAGTGGCCCTGCCTGTGCTTGGCAGACCAGGCATCCATGGTCAGGTGGACCCTTTACCCAACGCTGTGTGCCAGAGAGGACACCACTTGCCTCTCAACTACACGGTACAGTTTGGGTATGGCCTTTTGTGAAAAATAATTGCGGCCTGGTATCTTCCACTGCGGTGTACCAATGGCCACAAACTTACGGAAAGCCTCCGACTCCACCAGCTTGTATGGTAATAGCTGGCGAGCTAATAGTTCCGCCACGCCAGCTGTCAGACGCCGGGCAAGAGGGTGACTGGCAGACATTTGCTTCTTACGCTCAAATACTTCCTTCACGGACAGCTGGGTACTGCTGTGGGCAGAGGAGAAGGAACCGCTGAAGGGAAGAGGCGGTGTGGAGGAGGGTGGCTGTGAAGGTGCAAGGGAGTGGATGAAGACGATGCACCTGAAGGAGGAAGAGGAGAAGGAGGGTGGCTTGTCTTTTGAGGGGTGCTGCTTTTTCTCAGGTGTTCTTTCCATAGCTGTTTGTGCCTTCTCTCCAGGTGCCTTCGTAAGGCACCTCTCCCTACGTGAGAGTTGGCCTTTCCACGGCTCAATTTTTGCTGGCAGAGACAACAGATGGCTTTGCTCCGATCTGAGACACACACGTGAAAAAATTTCCAAACCGCTGAGCCCCCCTGGGGTGATGCCGCTACGGTGGCATTAGCAGCTGACGTTGAAGGGCATGTGTGCTGGCTGGCCATAGCTGGCGATACATGGCGCCGGACACTGCCCCCAGCTGTTTCTGAGGACGAGCTCCCTCTGCTTCTATCATGGAGTCGTCTCCTCCTACTCCTCTCTGACTCCTCCTCTGAACTGTCCCCCTGGTCATCTCCTCTACCGGGAACATATGTGGTATCCGTATAATCGTCATCATAATCCTCCTGGCCAGCTGTGCTTTCTTCAGACACCTCCTCAAGTGCACCAACTTCAGGTGGTCCACCATCATCCCCATCCACACACGTTACGTCCATATTATCGCCACCTAACTCAGACGTATGAGGTGGTGTACCTGCGCCTTCTTGTTGTTGTGGCAGTAGTGGCTGGGAATCAGTGATACCTCCACCACCAAATAACTCCTGCGAAGTGTCAAATGCAGCGGATGTGGTGCTTGTTGTAGCGCTGGTGGCTGCGGGAGATGAGGTGTTCTGTGTTAGATACTCAAGCACCGCCTCACGATTTTGGGAAGTGATGGCACGTGCCTTCTTCTGAGCACTGTATTTTGGGGCAGGTCCGCACGAAATCAGAGCAACACCACCTCGCACAGACCTGCCGGTGCCTGGTGGCCTTCCTCTGGGTCTGCCTCTACCTCTTCCTCTACCTGGTTTGTCCATTTTGTCCATCTCGGGGGGATGCTAGCTATATGCAGTGCGGTGGGTTCTCACTCAACACAACCGGTAGTTAGATGCAGTGAGGTGGCCAGGTGGGTTCTCACTCAACACAACAGGTATTTAGATGCAGTGAGCTGGGTTCACTCAACACAACGCTAGGTATATGCAGTGATGAGGTGGGTTAACCTCCTGGGGGATACAATAATATCGGCAGGGGGCGGCGCAGCAAATTTTTTTTTAATTATTATTTTTTTTTAATCATGTAGCTAGCCTAGCGCTAGCTACATGATAGCCGCTGTGCAGCGGCATCCCTCCACCCCCTCCGATCGCCTCCGGCAATCAAAGCAAACAGGAAATCGCATTCAGAATGGGATTTCCTGTTTGGCTTCCCCCGTCTCCATGGCGATGATCGGGATGATGTCATCGACGTCAACGACGTCGTGACGTCAGAGGGAGTCCCGATCCACCCCTCAGCGCTGCCTGGCACTGATTGGCCAGGCTGCGCACTGGGTCTTGGGGGGGGAGCGGCGCGGCACGGCGGGTAGCGGCGAATCAGCGCGGAGCGGCAGCGATCGGTATATACACGCAGCTAGCAAAGTGCTAGCTGCGTGCAACAAAAAAAAATTATGCAAATCGGCCCTCCAGGGCCTGAGAAATCCTCTGTGGCGGCTTACCCCGAGCTCAGCTCGGGATTATCCCCCAGAGGGTTAAGTATACACAACAGGTACTGGGTAG
This sequence comes from Hyperolius riggenbachi, assembly GCF_040937935.1. Classification (NCBI taxonomy): domain Eukaryota; kingdom Metazoa; phylum Chordata; class Amphibia; order Anura; family Hyperoliidae; genus Hyperolius; species Hyperolius riggenbachi. The sequence continues at coordinate 146,472,564 of NC_090647.1, read as the reverse complement.
TTAGATGCAGTGAGCTGGGTTCACTGAACAGTGAAGGTACTTAAGATGCAGTGAGGTGGGTTCTCACTCAACACAACCGGTAGTTAGATGCAGTGAGGTGGCCAGGTGAGTTCTCACTCAACACAACAGGTAGTTAGATGCAGTGAGCTGGGTTCACTCAACACAACGCTAGGTATATGCAGTGATGAGGTGGGTTAAGTATACACAACAGGTACTGGGTAGTTAGATGCAGTGAGCTGGGTTCACTGAACAGTAAAGGTACTTAAGATGCAATGAGGTGGGTTCTCACTCAACACAACCGGTAGTTAGATGCAGTGAGGTAGCCAGGTGGGTTCTCACTTAACACAACAGGTATTTAGATGCAGTGAGCTGGGTTCACTCAACACAACGCTAGGTATATGCAGTGATGAGGTGGGTTAAGTATACACAACAGGTACTGGGTAGTTAGATGCAGTGAGCTGGGTTCACTGAACAGTGAAGGTACTTAAGATGCAGTGAGGTGGGTTCTCACTCAACACAACCGGTAGTTAGATGCAGTGAGGTGGCCAGGTGGGTTCTCACTCAACACAACAGGTAGTTAGATGCAGTGAGCTGGGTTCACTCAACACAATGCTAGGTATATGCAGTGATGAGGTGGGTTAAGTATACACAACAGGTACTGGGTAGTTAGATGCAGTGAGCTGGGTTCACTGAACAGTAAAGGTACTTAAGATGCAGTGAGGTGGGTTCTCACTCAACACAACCGGTAGTTAGATGCAGTGAGGTGGCCAGGTGGGTTCTCACTCAACACAACAGGTAGTTAGATGCAGTGAGCTGGGTTCACTCAACACAACGCTAGGTATATGCAGTGATGAGGTGGGTTAAGTATACACAACAGGTACTAGGTACAGTAGTTAGATGCAGTGAGCTGGGTTCACTGAACAGTAAGGGTACTTAAGATGCAGTGAGGTGGGTTCTTACTCAACACAACCGGTAGTTAGATGCAGTGAGGTGGCCAGGTGGGTTCTCACTCAACACAACAGGTATTTAGATGCAGTGAGCTGGGTTCACTCAACACAACGCTAGGTATATGCAGTGATGAGGTGGGTTAAGTATACACAACAGGTACTGGGGTATATGCAGTACTGGGCAGTACAATGTGCAGCTCCCTGTCACACACACAGGTAGTCACTGAATGTGCTGGGCTGCTGGCAGTGGCACACACACTATCAATTAGCAATGCTGTGCATGCAACAAAAGTGTCAGTTTGACACACAGAAAAAAAAAGTACAGGATGAGCTCTGACAAGAGCTATTGAGGGGTGCTATAAAAGCAATAACAATCAGCCAGGAGCAAGCTAAGCAGCCAAGAACCTAACTAATCTGTCCCTAGAAGAACAAGTCTGCAGCAGCTCTCCCTAGTCTGTCTAATAGCAGGCAGACGAGTGACTGTAATGGCCGCCAGAGGCTGCCTTATATAAGGGGGGGGGGGGGGCTCCAGGGCTTAGTGTAGCCTGAATGGCTACAATGTGCCTGCTGACTGTGATGCAGAGGGTCAAAGTTGACCCTCATAGTGCATTATGGGGCGAATCGAACTTCCGCAAAAGTTCGCCTGGTGCAGGCGAACGCGAACCCCCAAAGTTCGCCTGGAACCGTTCGCCGGCGAACCGTTCGCTACATCTCTATCTGTGACTCATACAGAGCCTGGAGGGGGCGTGGAGAGGGTGTGCATAACTTCTATCCTATCACAACAGAGCAGCACATTCCTGCCTGAGCCCACAAAGCCGGCAAAGGAAAGAAGATTAGATTATATAACAGAGATAATACAGCAACTGTGCAACTAGAAAAGGCTGCAGTAAGACAGACCACATTAGAACAGGTATAGGAACTTATAGGGTAAAAGAAATAAGGCTGAACATTTTGTTACAGAGTCTTTTTAAGTTTCCCCAATAAGGTACAGTGCATTTCTTTCCAAAGACTACTGCCATTTTAAAACCAAAATCATTATAAATACTGCTAACTATGATTCAAATTGATTGATTCACTTTGTTTGGAGAGAAAGAGGGGTTGAAACTGATGATTACTGATTGATGAACTTGAAATCTCATTAGAACTTAGTTTGAAATCTCATTGAATCTCATTGTAATTAGACATCAGCAAGTACTGATTGATAAGTACCTTCAGATTAATGATCCCCATTATTACAAAGCCAAAGTTCATGGTTGTTTTTTTTTAAATAATTATTATGGAGAATAAAGCATAAATCATAATTTGCAATCCACAGAGTTTTGCGCATCTAAACCATATTTGCATGATTAAATGGTTTATTGTTATTTATTGAATTTATAAAGTGCCAACATAGTATGCAGTGCTGTACAATAGATAGATGGGGTTAACATAAAAGTTAGGACATACAGGGAGCACAGAACAAGAAACAAGATCATGGGGGCTGAATGTCTTTGGTAACAATAGTTTAATGTATTTTGGTAGAATAGATCAAGCGTCTTTTAGTCCATGAGGCGGGTGAAGTTGGGTGGAGGGCCCTGCTCTGGCTTACAATCTAAAGGGCGGGGGTGAAGACACAATAGGTGCATCTGTTGAGAGAGTGCTCATTGGAATGTATTATAGTTATGATGTGGAGGAGGGGGGGTGGGGGGGCGAGCATGAAAAGGTGAGTCTTGAGGACTCAATATATTCCCTATCTGGTTTGGTTTGAAATGCTAACCTTCTGTGCTGCTGTCAGACTGGCACAGCTGAACGGCAGACATTGAGTTGTCCAAACTTCTACCCCTCTCCCACCATCACCTATAGGAAGTAGTCAGGGAGGAGCTGGGGTTGGGCATATGCTATTATTTTCTTATGAACACAAAACAGACGCTGATCACCACCTCTCTGTTCTCCACAGGAGGAAGCCGAGTGAGGAGGTGGGTCATATCAGGTGATGGCTCTATGCAGAGGAAGAAGCTCCAACTTTGCTGGCAGCACTATACTTTGGACTGACTATTCCAAAGGAAATTCATTTAGAACAACACTTAAAGTTTAACTATGAAACAACAACAACTACAAAAACTGCATTCACTTTAACAATCAGTGGCCTTTGTAGCTAAATATATGCAGAGGAAATGCAATCCCATTGAGACTAAGGTATGGACATGGAAACAACCTAAATAGAATTCTGCAGCTCACCTATAAAGGACCACTGTGTCAGATAAAGATCCCACCACCAGGTCCGGATATGAATTTCCATCTATATCAAGGCCACCAGAAAATGAATAACCAAACGTGGTTAAACCAACACTCAACCCATCCAAAACCTGAGGAGCAGAAATAAATGAGAAGTGTCACGTAAATTATGGAACACACATGGCAGCAGAGATGTGGAGATTTTTTTAAGCTATATCCAGATTTAGGGAGTTTTCATATTGACTTGATATTACAGTGGGAAATCATATTTCTAGGATTGCACAAAAAAAATTCCCAAATTATATATAAAGATTTTCCTCTAATCTACAAGGAAAAGTAATAATAATGTTCCATAGAAAAATGTCCATTCATGTTAGTGACTTGAATGTTTTTGACCATCATGGGTCCTTTCCCCTTAAACAGCCCACATATAGTGCTATCAATGCAGTACAAAAAGTCCTTATAAAAATGGGTAGACATACCAGATTGGATGACCAAGCTGTGGGGCAGCGTGGGGCCCACAGCCTGGTCATCCAATCTGGTATGTCTACCTACTGTAAGTTAACATTGACATAGGATGTTATACATATGCATAATAATGCAGTTGGAATTTTACATTTTTTAGTCCTTTTAACATGGACAGAAGATGAGGGGTGTGGTGTGGTGTGTATGTGTGTGTGTGTGTGTGTGGGGGGGGGGTGGGGGGGGGATTAGGACTGATACACAATTTGGTTCTACATCAAGCAAAACAAAGCTAATGGAGACGGTGATCCATGCAGTATCCCAGATTTTTTGTTGTTGAAATTGATACAAAGAAATGTACAATGGTAAGGGAATAGAAATGTCACGTCTGATTTTCGATCAGAGAAATTTCCCTGGTAAAGCATATATTACAGAGTGTATGCCTACCTTTAATAAGCAGAGTGCTCAACTGTAAGCCCTTCTGCGGATAACAATTTTATTTTAAAACTTTGGCCATTTAACCTAAAACAGCATAGTTGAGAGTGATGGAAGTATGATCTGGTGGTGGGGCTATTGTTCCTGATTGCTAAATCATCATACTATTCAGAGTACAGAGGGGCATGGCACAGACAGGGCTGCACCACAAGACAGCAGTCTACTGCATGTCTGCATTGGAGGTCTGCGCAGTAGGAAATTCAAAGGCTGTTGTCCAAGTACACTAAAGTACTGCTGCTGTGCCGATAAACACCGGATTCCACAGGCATAGCAAACCATTTAAATTTGAGGTTAAGCACTAAATGTGTGAAAAAACCTTAAAAGAATGAATGAAAATTCAAATTATTTTAGGCATATGATAAAGCTTGCTTTGACATCACAAAGTATAGGACTAACATCCATGCTACCTGGGCAGGTTTGGTCACTAATCCTGCTCGGCTTCCATGATATATGAATACTTTTCCACTTCCATCAAATGGTGCCCCTATGGCAATATCTGTGTGGACAGAAGCAGAAAAATGGTTACAAGCTGTCTCAAACTAGTTTGAGGCTGAGAAGATTCTGAACAGATGAATTTATTCAATGGAAGCTAACAGTAAAGCTATGTACCCACATGAAGAGTGAATCAATGGAAACTGCCAATGAATGACGTTTCCATGATCTTTACACAAAAAAAGCTGTGGACAACAGCAATAGACTGCAAGTAGATTGTAAATGATAGGATAATTAAACACGAAGGGATGCAGGGAGACCGAATAGAGGAGGTGCGTCTGCGAACAGTTCAGCTTAAGCACAGATTCATGGGGAGGCCTGGGGGACCTGGCCGATGGAGACAGCTGCACAGGTTTAAAAAATAAATCTATTGGAAATCTGAGTGCACTACACTAGCCGCAATAGATCCCTCTCTGATCAGATTCTTTCAGAGAGGAATCTATCTGAATGTCAAATCTGCTGATCATCTGCCAATGCAAGGCCACCTTAAGGGATCCTTTAGAAAATGCAGTCCCCACTTATGTTCCCAAATATTATATTCATTTACTGGGCGACTTTCCCCTTAAGAAACACTCTAGAATCAATTCTGCAATTGGAGGGTTCATATTGTCATACAGTCAAGAAGTGTTGTTGTACAACAAGGTACATTCTAAAAACTACCATTCACTACTCCAGGAAACTTTTAAATCATGCCTCTATATGCTTACCATTGAATCCATCTTGGTTGATGTCTCCCAAGCTGCCCACTGTTAATCCAAACATGGAACTGTCTGTCCCATTCAGTCGTATGGGAGGAGAACTGTCCAATTTCCCTTCTGTATTCATGTACACATAGACAGCACCACCAATTTCATCCTTCCGTGAATAAAAATTGGGAGCACCCACCAACACATCAGTCCAGCTGAATAAAACAAAAGATCAGAAAATTACAAAAACTATAAATGACTGAGAAACACACTCACAGACACAATGGGAGAGACAAACAATAAGCTGGAAAATGGACATGAAATAAAATGTGAACAAAAATAAACAAGTTGGTTTTACTGGAGTAATTAAGATAAATGTGTTATTGAGGGGGGGGGGGGGGGGGATTCCTATGCACAACTAACTGTTCAGTATTCTGCTTTGTGCCACTTCAATGGACTAGTGTGCACAGGCCTTTGTGGTTAGCTTCTTACATGCATTTCTAAATTATTTATGAAGTACCTTGAATTTTTATTGGATCTTTGAAGCCTGTGTCTATTCAGGTACATCTTATTTATTCAGCTCAGGTCAGGGCTTATCTAGCAGAAGCAAGTCCTATTTAATTGGACCTTTTAAGAGATTTGACCAAAGTTTCATCACCCATCCAAGTGGCTTCCTCAGTTCAACATTATGCATGATGGGGAAGGGGAGGCGCGAATGAGGTAAAGGTTAATTAGGGAAAGGCCAAGCATGAAAATTAAAGCGTATCTACAGTTAAAAGCGAAAATCAGAAAGCAAGGCTAGTGCTGTGAATACAGCTTTGTCCTGGCTGTCTTATCTGCCAATATTTACTTGCCAGTCCCCTCCTCTCAGCTGACATCCACACTGTATGTCGGGCACTGCCTACAAATCACTCCTGGACACTCACCACCAGCGGGTCTCAGGCTCAGCAAAAGCATCTTTGAATGTTCTGCTGGGGCTCCCTATTCATCTGCTACATATGAGAATCTGGATAATGGACAATGAAGAGCCCTAGTGGGACATTCAAAGATGCATTTGCTGGGGCTCCGAGTAAGACAGGAGAGAATGGCAGCAGTTGCAATCACAGTGGTACGTGGTACAATGCCAGAGCTGAAGTCGGGTAAGTGGTTGTGATGGACGTCAGGTGTGTGATGCTCCTACCACTTGGCCATAGCACAAGTGAAACCGGCAATTGGATTTGTCAGTAATCCTTGTGCTATGGCCAGGTGATAAGTAGCTTGCATGAGCAAGTTACATATCACCTCTAACAGGATGAGGCCCAAAATGTTTTTTAAACTCTGTAAAATTAAATTTTGCTGCAGCACACGTTAATACATATGGAGTTCTGAGTCTTATGTACATTTTAAGAAAACTGACAACGTGGGTTCCTCCCACCTAAACCTCTTTCACCCCTAATAACTGTAACTCATGCATGCTGGTATAGCGAGTATTTGAAGTGGGGCTCCGAACCCTAAACTATACCAGCCTGCACAGTCCATGATGTGACGGGCTCTTAAAGCCGTTGTCCATACAATCCACAATTTCATCAAATTTCCGCTCAGAATTTGGAATTACTAGACAGATTTTGGAATTTCCGACGTATTCAGAATTTAGCAGTTCCAAGCATCCCTAATCTTGAAATACATTTTTTGTGAATTGCTGTGAACATTAGTAAATAACAAGGCCTTTACAGCTGGTTGTCACTTATTTAGCTTAACAAATAGATGATGTTATTATATTTATACTTTTCAGTCTTTAAGTGAAACACTGATAACTTGCACCTAAACTAACCCAATAAGGAAACCTAATTCAATAAGAATAGTGCTAATACAATCTTTTTGTGAAGCATATAGACACATGCCACTATTGCTTATTCTTGGTGATGCCAATTATATTGTTGCAATGTGTGCTATCAATTACAAGTTAAAGGAAAAGATCATTGGCCACAAAGCATTTAAAAATATCTGCAATAAGTTTTTCAGTTCAATCCTATCCACATATGGTATATAATTGGTTGAAATTTCACTTACCCATCAGCATTGAGATCCTCCAGTGCTACAGAGTAACCAAAGGATGAAGCCAGAGTCTCTCCCCAAAGAGTTAGCTCTGGCACAAGTTGGCTTCCACTCTCCCGGCGCAGAACAACCACGGCACCTGTGTGATTTGCCCGGGGGGCCCCGCTTACAAAGCTCAGCTTTTCCTTGCCTGTCACCCCCCACCCCGAGTCCAATGAGAAACCTGGAGGATGTAGGGCAAGAGTCAGCAACTACTTCATGAACAACACTTGGAAAACATTTGGAAACACGACACACAGAAGATGTTAAAGACAGAAGAAAGCATGGAGGTTATAGATCACTGGGAGATCCATCTAAAATAAGAAGCCATGGTACAGATGGAGAGCATAAAAGGCTGCAGTCAAAGGCATTATAGTTTCTTTATTGACTGACAAAATCTCACTCCTTTACATGTAAATTTTCCATTTACATGAATGTTACTTTTTTACCAATTCCAATAAAAAGTAACAATGAATGCTTGACAGTTACTTTTATGTAAAATTTATAAATGACCAGTCAGTATGAAATTTAATTTAGGAGGTTAGTGGCAGACTAATGTTAACTTGAAATTGTTTGCTATACCACATGAAACATTGAAGTCTTTACTGATGTTCATATTATTTCATAATGCCCCCGGAACTTAATGTGCTAAAGAACTGTGTAGACCAGTAAAAAGTTTCCAATGCATCTTTAAGGGATCAGTATCACAAATTTAAGATCAATTTAGAATGGCATTATAAGAAAAGTTGCATTTCAATATGCATCAATAAAAGGATGGCGCTGCTTAACAGTAATGCATTACTCTACACCTGACCAATACAGTCTATTTCCTGTCCATGTAATCCAATATCACTTATAGGCCACTATGGGTTCCAAACAGCCTCCATTTAAGTGTGGATGAGCAGCACCACCACACCCAATGTATATAGACTCACCAGATGTGGCAACCTATAATGCAGGTCTAAGTGTGCTAAGGGACACTTAGGGGCGTTTTCCACCACTCCAGGCTTGTCTGAATACTGTAGTCTTTAATTCTGTTTCCTCTTGTTAATCAATAGTATGCTATTGAATAACAAGAGGAGACAGTATTATTGAATTCCAGTGATAGTGTTGGAACAGAACATTTTTAGGTACACAGAAGACAGATTAATTCCTTTATGTACAGAACAGGAAAGAAGCTGGCTGCTTTTTTTTTTTTTTTTTTATTCGGATGCCTATAGCAAAAATGAGTGACTCTGGCTTTGTTTTTATCAGCTAATCATTTTACTTCCTTCTGATAGCTGAGCAACAAGTCTATGCAGAGAGTACAGCAGAGAAAAATATGAGAAATATTGAGAAATATAGATGTTTAGCATTCCATTTTGGCTACTGAGGTATTCACTGCTCAGAGAGGTAGGAAGGAAATCATTGGTCAGCGGAGACACTCACAGACACAGCTCACTTACAATAGCACTGAAATATATGTTTATAGAATTCAACAATTCTATTCCTCCTGCATCTGTTATTTACCCCTACCTCCCAATCCCTCCTTATGAACTGTTCCTGAATACCTATGATGCATATTTACTATAGTAATGTGTACACAGTGGCTTAGCAATAGGAGATGCAGAGTTAGCGACCGCATCAGGTCCCCTGGACTAAAGGGGCCCTCCTTCATTCATTTTATTAGCTTTTCACTGGTGCTGTGCTGGTAATGAACACCCCTATATGTGCATTCCATAGTGGTAAATCTTAACAAATTGTTTCTTTCCTCCAAATACACCTCTCTGACTCTGCAGCTGTCCTTGATAGGTTTTTGGGCTCCATAGCAATAGAGTTGTTGGGACCCCATGTAAAACTCGCACAACAGGGCCCAAGCTCCTTAGTTAAGCCATTGTGTGTACATCAGAAGTTGTGGAATTTTAAATAAATGCTAATGAAAAAAAAATTACTGAAATGCTGCCAATTTGGATAAGGGCCCGTTTCCACTTGTGCGGTGGGAATCGCCGTGGAAAAAAATGTACATGCGGATGCGAATTTCGCATGCGGGTGTATGCGAATTTTCATGCGAGTTTGCATACGATTTCGCATGGATGACTATGTATGCGAATTTAACCATGGCAGTGCCTGTGTGCTTTTCCATTGTTTCTATGCGAAATCGTATGCGAATTCACATGAGAATTCGCATACCAAAACCGCATGCGAATTTCCTATTAAATACATTGTATGTGAATCGCATAGCGGTATGCGGTATGCAAATTCTGATGGCTCTGCCATGCAGATTTTTCTGCACAGAAAAACGCTCAGAAATCCTGACAAGTGGAAACAGTCCCATCCACTTGTATTGTCTATGCGAATCTGCATGCAGGAAACGCAGGAAACAGGCCCTAAGGACTTTATTGCAATGCCATTCAATTCATGATAGTGGTCTCTTAACACTGCACATGAGCTGAAAAAAACTCTTGTGTACAATAACTAACCAGGTCAGCTGGCATTAATAAGATCCTACACTTAGATTATGTCTGTAGTTTTCTATGATCTATTTATAAAAGTAAATGCAAAGGTCCATTAGGCTCAAAACTTCAACTACCATTCTTAAACTATTTTAGAATGATATATACTGTATATAAACTACTCTCATTTCAATATGGAACATAGGAAATAGTATTTGTTAATCTAGTCTATAGGCAAAAACACAAAATACAAACTATAGATTTCTTTTTTATAGACAAAACAAAACTAAATGTAATGTCTTTAAATTAAGTCAAAACTTAAGATTGTATGCATGGGGTTCTTCTACAAAGTTATACAGACTTTGGCGGTGTATGAAGTGTAACTCACCCTCGTAGTCCCCTTGTGCGCCCACTTTCGCTTATTCTGTGGCAATTTGTATCTCTGATACAAAGAACACAGCAGGACTCAGCTGCAAAGTGGTGCGACTAATAACCAGAAGTGGGCTCTAATAACAAGAAGTGGGTACACTTCATACATCGCCAAAGTCGGTATAACTTTCTTAAAGAAATTCATGCATAGCATCTTTAGTTTTGACTTCATAGTTTCTTATAAAAAGACTAAACCTACAACAGAAGACATTCTCAGACTACCAGGCCCCAGATCCTGTTCTGTAGCAGCAAACCAGGAAAAACATTAATTTATAGTTGGTGGTGTCATGGTCTAAAAGCGAAATTTCAACTTCGAAGAGGTAGTAGCTTCCTTCTGAGGCTTTTCACATAGGACAATTGGCTTGTAACAGACTCCTTTAACCAACTCTTAGTACGAAAATATCTCAGATACATTAAATACCAAATACAATTTAGTTAATGTGTATTTATTATTAGTTATTCATAAGCAGTACGTTTGGATTTGGTGGCCCATTTAATTTTGAAAATGGTCAGTAGAGGACACTTGGGCTTCTTCAGGGCAAGAATCAGCTCCCCCTCACTAGATGGTCCACTGACTAAGAGGCAGGTGAATCAGCAACCACACTCGTGTAGAAAGGTGAGTGAATGGAATGAAGTTAGACCAGCCCCCTGAATATGGTCCACAATTCACTGGCTCTTCTGGCTCTGGTTGTATTAGCCCAGCATGCTACATCTATGTATTCATACATTCACATGTTGGGTTAATGTGTGTCCAGTCCTGGCTGAGCCTGTCACAATACTTACAATCATATAGCAGAGATGATAACATTAATTACTTCATCCACCTTTGCTAGCATTATCAGTGAACAGTTGTAAATGAACAAAATATTTTTATATATGCACTGCATAGATAATTACAGTACTTTTTTTTTTTTTTTTTTTTAATTGGTGTCCCTCCATCACTTTTCTGGATGGGTTGGAATAGGATAAAAACTATAAGACATTTTAACGTTTATTATTATAATGTATTATTATTTTATTAATATTATTGTTGTTTTTTTAATGATGTATCTATGTAGCGCTGGCATGTTCTATAGTGCTTCACAGAGAGCACTGAAGAATTAATCTGACTTTGTGTATGTGTCCAAGATTGTGGATTTATGCAATTTCTGTAACATTTCTTTTCAAGTTGAATTATCATCACATATATGACCCCCTCCCCACCACCACCACCTGCCCAGCAGTCATCAATCTACAAGTCGTTAGGCCCCTAAAAAGTCCTTAATACCCCCCGCCTACCTGCATCCATAACAAGTGCAGCTACACGGCCCATGTACAAGTGTAATCACCAAGACGCCCCAAAACAATGTGAATTTAATGATTCCCTTTCCCCTACCTATATCAAAAGGACTTGCAAAGACATCTTTTCCCCATGCATAGCAAGTGCAATCAATGTGACACCCTCCCTATTCCCTTAGCAAATATGGCAACCATGAAACTCCTAGAATCCCCACCATTACATATATGGCCATCTTGAAAGCCCTTCCCATCCTCAAAATAACAAGTGAGCCACCATGTTACCCATCCCTTCCACCATGCAAAGTTGTGCAGCATTGGTGGATTCATCTTGCTACTTCCAAGTCATCTTACAGAACACGTGAGAAGGCTCAGGAGCACCACAGAGGTGGTAATGTACATCCACCAGTGCTGGGATAATTACATAAGAGGGAGCAGTGACTACCAGTGAAGTGCTGGAGGGGGCCCATGTATTAGTGAGAGGATGGTGATAAACTTTACATTTTTATATTTCAATGTGTCTGCTAAAAGCTCAAGAACAGTTATTTCTGTATATTGCCTAAAGAAGTGGGTGAAATACATGTGAAACGCATTGCATGGCTGTTTTGGTGTGTTCAGTAAAGTGTGTTTACTTGCATTTGACCAACTGAGTCTTCTATGGCGCAGGTAAGTCCACCTCCAATTTTTAAACTGGTTTTAGTGTGTTTTATCCTTTTTGGCGCCTCTGTTACGATCAGTTATTTACCTATGTATCCCCAGCCGGTGGAGGGGTGGTAGCCCCCCATTTTTCCACTGCTGGTGGAAGGGTGGAACCCCCTATGTATCCACAGCCGGTGGAGGGGTGGTACCCCCTATCTTCCCAACTACAGAGAGCGACTTCTTAACAGGAGTGGGGTTGGATCGAATCTCTCCACTTGCCTTTACAATGGTTACCTTAGTGGTAACCCATATTTGTGAGAATCATTTCACATGCAATTGCCTTTATAATTGTTCTTTTTAACATACTACACGAATGTGGGTGCTCGATCTCCCTCTGTTTTTCCATAATCTTGAAATCTAGACTTTTAATCTTTAAAACCAAAATAAGAAGAATACAGAATGCCAAGAAAGTCTTATTTAAGTGATTATTTCTATAGCTTATCTAATCAGTTTTGTCTTAACTTTAATCGCTATTGGACTAAGAGGCGGCCCAGGGCCCCCAACACCCCCCCCCCCCACACACACACACACACACACACACACACACACACACACACACCTTAATCTCTAGTTATCTGGCTTGCAGTCACTGCCATGTATCCCCTTTTCTTATTTCTCTCTGCTTCAAACATAATAGGGGAATGATAGCTTAGTGAGTTGTGCACCTCCTTCTACACTGTGCCCTGAGGCTGGAGCCTCTTCCACCTCTGCCTCAGCCCGGCCCTGCACACAGGATATCCTTCTGGTGGATTTTTTAACTCAATCTCATCGTTAAGCTGTTACCCTAGTAAAGTCTTCATTTGAAGATATGCAGTGTAGTAATGCAAACTAAGTTTGTCTAATAGTTGACCCAACTGTGCCTAAGGTAAGAATAAATCAGGCTCTGCACAATATGTTTAGATCTCCAATGGGTTTTATCTACAGGATGTTGCTTCCTCGGGTGACCTCTTTTGCTAGCCTTCATCACTTTGTAAGCTGGCCAGTTGGGGATTTGCACTCTCAGAACTTATCAAAACATTATCATCATGCACATTGACCTTGTTGACTCTGAGGAAGTCAGTGCTGCTGTATAAATCACACATCAGGCCTATATTATGAAGGTGTTTGAAATGCTCTGACTACCCTATAGCGCTTTATGCATGTTCTATGTCTATTTTTGTGCGTTACCTCACTGCCTGGATAATGCAATAATGACTGTTAATATATTTTGTATCTGTGAATATAATGTGCATACAGTATATGCATATGACAGCCATTGACATGACTATCCACATGCCTTTCTACAGTTGTGACACTGAAACTTTTATGCCATATTGTTTATTATCAATTTTTAGTGTTCAAAATAATAGTTTACAACTAGAATACCTATAAAGAAGACAAAGCATACAGCTAATTTCATTGCAGTGTCATTGACTTGGGCACCTCCATAGGCTGTAATGTGAATTACGGCTATAGCAGTACTCACTGACAAAAAACGGAGCTCAAATTGGCAAAAAGACGAAGTGGTTTTCACACCAGCAATAGCGGATTCCCCCTCCCCGAGTTGCAACAACTCAATGAGGGAATAGTAATGAGCAAGAGCAGGTGTTTGGCTAGAGCAAACTTCTTTTGGCTTCCCACTGTGCCCAATTGTTTAAATGTACACCCTATACATTATCTTGAGGAATTGTTTCTTATGTGTATTGTATTATACTTTCTAACACCCATAAGGACCCTACTTTGATTTGATGCTAACTTTAAAATGTGTTTTAACATGTCAAAGCCCTGCTTTTGCTTATGAAAATGTAATGGGGCTGCTAATGATGTCTAATGATGCAAACTGATGTGAGTTTCAAGAAAGTACTTATATTTTTTCATAAACCAGTTGCCTACCTAAAGAAAGCAACACTGCCTTTGCTATTTTTATGTTCTGGAATAATTGGATATTGAAGCACCAGTTCAATACTGTGTTCAACGTTTACAGAAAATGAAGGACATTTTGTAATTTTCAAACCTACCCAGTAAATGGTGTCTAAATATTGCATTTTCTTGTACTGAATAATTACAGGACCATTACTGTTTATCACTAGTGTTCTAGTATATGAACATTTTATGCCCATGAAAGGGCTGTTTGTAAGCCATAATTGTTTATTCAATACATGAACTTTAATGCACTGCTACTGTATAATGTTATATGAATCCAAGAGTTTTTTCTTTTTTTTAAAGGTGGATGATGCATTTAAAACCATGTTTGCAATGCGTGTCATTCCAATCCACAGAACCACAAGCAGTAATCAAGAGCAATACAGCAGCAAGGCAATGATGGAAAGCAGAACCAGCAAGACTAGTGACTATGTTAGCCAGTAGCAAGCTCATGCAATAGAAGCAATGTGCAGTGTTGGGTTGATATTATGACTTGCAACATTTATACCAGCCTATGATGCATGAAATAAAATGAATATACTATTGTGATTTACTGCAGCCTCTTATAAACTTTCACCTTAAGGCTGCTTTCACAGTAAGACGTTACAGGCGCATGTTAGTGCAGCCTGTAACGCAGCCCAGCTCACAGCAATGTAAAAGCAATGGGCTGTTCACAGTGCCCACGTTGCGTTACATTGTAACGCTGCACGTTCTGTGAAAGTGCAGCATACTGTGTGTTATAAGTTAGACTGCTTGCCCATGCGCAGTAATTAGACACATGGCTAATTAATATTCACTGCACTGCTGACGTGCAGTGTTTTCTTCCTGGAGCGGCCGCTTTGTGCGCTGATTGGCTGGCGGGACCACGTGATGCGGAGTGGAACACTGATGCAGAGTGGAACACTCCGCATCACTTAGTCCTGCCAGCCAATCAGCGCCACGGAGACGCAGTGCGCACAAAGAGCTGCACAACGCGGCTCACTCTGGCGTCCTCCTTAAACACCACCAGGCGTTGCGTTAGGGGCACGTTATGCGACCATAACGTCCCCTAAAATGCAACGTCTTGGTGTGAAAGAGGCCTTAAAGAACCAAATCGTAAACTGTAAAATACATGGGTATGCATATGTATAAAAGGTACATTTGTCCCAGAATAAAATGCACTATAGATTGCTATATTTCTTAACCTCCCTGGCGGTATTGACGGTTCTGCACGTCAATACAGAACATGCTGCGAACTATTTTGATGTGTATACACGTCAATACTCTCCTGCAATGTATACTAGACCCTTGCTTGACACATTTTGGCAAGTTATAGGAAAAGAAAAAAGGTTATGAAAATTAATTGGATCATTTTTTGCGCAGAACTCTTGGGGAAACTGAACACCAAGGTTACTGTCAGTTTTTTTCTTTTGTTTTTTTTATACAATACATTTTTATTGATACAAAATTTCTGACTACAAACAAAAAAATAATAATATTTCAACAAAATAAATAGAAAAAAACAAAAATAAAAACAAAATAACCAATCCCCTCCTCTCCACCCCCCTTTTCACCTACCCGTCTCCCCGGTCCTCCTATATTCTTCAGAATTCATAAATTCAATCCATCCCATCCACTTAGAAGAAATACTCTCCCATCTATCCATTTGTAGGGCAATCTGTTCTTTCTGCCTCTTTTATCATCAAAATCCTTTTAATCCAAGCATATAATGAAGGAGGATCTAGGTGTCTTCATTTGACTGGGATTAACCCTCCTGGCGGTTAATTTTTTTTGCCATATAGGCAAAAATCCTTTTTTTTTTTATTTTTTTTGTTTTGTTTCATGTAAAGCTACCAGAGTGGTAGCTACATGAAACACCACTAGAGGGCGCATGTGTCCCTCTAGTGCGATCGTCGCCGGCATCAATAGCAAACAGGGGAACGCGTATATAACGCGCTCCCCTGTTTGGCTTCTCCTGTCGCCATGGCGACGATCGGAATGACGTCATAGACGTCAGCCGACGTCCTGACGTCAGACGCCTCCGATCCAGCCCATAGCGCTGCCCGGAACTCATTGGTCCGGGCAGCGCAGGGCTCTGGCGGGGGGGGCCTCTTGCGTCGCTGCGTGCGGGCGATCGCCGCAGAGCGGCGGCGATCAAGCTGTACGCGCGGCTAGCAAAGTGCTAGCTGCGCGTACAGCATTTTAAATGGAGCAAATCGCCCCACCAGGGGCTGAGATATCTTCCTGCGCAGCATAGCCTGAGCTCAGCTCGGGCTTACCGCCAGGAAGGTTAAACTTTTGGCTGCAATAAGCAACTGAGGCAGCACAGATCTTTTATATCTATCAGGGATTATTGTCCGAAGGTCAGTAAATTTAGTGGCATGGACCTGACTGAAGATACTCTTGTGAAGAGTATTAGCTATGACTAAGAACCGAAAAGGGTTCAAAATGCATTAGCTAGCTATTAAGGTATTGCAAATGGTGCTGTGAATATTGTGCTATGCTGCTTTATTAGAATTCAAATAAAGTGTTGTTTTCTGGCAAAATACAAGAATAGAGGGGACTTTTACACTAGTACTCTTGTGAAGGGATCCAATGAGGCACTAGTTATGTGTCTCGCTGCATTTATCCCATCTTATAAATATTGTGCTCAGCGGCAAAGCAAGCTAATAGATGTGCAATTTTTCCCCCCATGAGACCTTGTTAGCATTGACACTTATTGGTTAAATTGATTAAACAATGTTTAACTCCCACCCAAAATGTAAATATATGAGTGCCTTCTGTGGACTATTTTTACATTTGTATTTTGAAGATGAAGAGCAATACAAATAGAATCCATGAAAAAGCTGATGTAAATAATTAAAAGTTGAATATTACTAGCCAACAGGACAAAGTAATCTAAAAAGCACTATACCGATGCAATGTATAAGTGGAAAAGTCAAGCATGATGTATGACTGGCAATGAAAGCTGCACTGCCTGTACACAATAACATAACTCAGCAACTAGAAGTTCCAAAAGACAAGTACAGTGAACTATCTCCTAATGTTAACTATATATAGCCATAAAACTTATTTACTAACACAATTCTATTCACATTTTTCTGTAGTGTGCCATAGAGGTGAAAGATGTAATGTTTCGTACACAAACTCAATACAGGCTGCATTTAAAGTGTACATAAACTAACAAAACCTTGTATTGTTTTTGTTTGTGTTTGTTAAGCAACTGCCAAGACAAATTCCTTGTAGGTGCAAACTTACTTGGCGAAAATAAATTGATTCTGATGTGACTTGATGATATAGACATGGACACATGTAGTACCAAGCCTACTTAGAGCTTGTCTGTGCTCACTTTCATTTGCATTGCAGTGCTTTATCTGTGCAAACTATGCATTAGGCACACAGACTCTTTATAAAGACATTCAGAAAGTCCCCCTAGTTACAAACTACTCAAGTTACAATTTTTCATACCTACAGTACTGGTTTTTTTTTATTACTTATGTTTTGTTGTTATGTGTTACAGTATTGTATAAACTATTGTAAGTAGTTAAAAAAAATTAAAAGCAGGTTGAAAACAATCAAAAGACATAGTTTATACAATGGCTATCATTCATAAAGCATTCCCGCATGCGAAAATGCTAAAAACAGCCGACTTAACCGAACACTGAGCAAAATGTCAATTCATAAAGGCTGTTTCCGCATGCGAAGCTGACATTTCCGAGCAGAGCAATAAATTATCGCATTGTGTGGTGATTCCATGCGGAAATGTAACAAAATGTAAATTCATAAAACTTTACGCAAGCGGTATGCGGACGGGGATTACCGCTCCCCTGGATGTAGCGATAAGCATGCGGAGTACATGTAAGAGAATGGGACAGACCTCCCAAGCAGCAGCAGAGAGAACACCGCATGGAGGGACTCGGCCAGCTTCTCCTGTTTCTGCATGCCTACCGCCAGCCAACAGCGCATATCTCTGCACTCCTATCGCAACAGGCAACATTTTTATGCATGACCACCTAGAAGGCTGAAATACCGACAGCGGTATTTTCCCGCACGGATTATTGTTACCGACAACACTTTTATGAATGATAGCCAATATTTCCATATCCAAAGTTGTCTGAAAGTAAATAATTTATCCACATTTCACTATGTTTAAAGTGACTCTGTAACAAAAATTACAACGTTTTTTCTACCATCCTACAAGTTCCTAAAGCTATTCTAATGTGTTCTGGCTTACTGCAGCTCTTTCTACTATAACCATCTCTGTAATAAATCAATGTATCTTTCCCCTGTCAGACTTGTCGGCCTGTGTCTGGAAGGCTGCCAAGTTCTTCAGTGTTGAACGGTTCCTCTATGCACACTCCAGTGTGTGTTTTATTTACATAAGCCAGCAGCTTCTCTGCTATCTTATCAGTGATAGAAGAGAGCTGGATAAAAATCCTCCTCTGGAGGCTGTGAAAGGAGCTGGTCTGTCACATACTAACGAAATAGGCAGAGCTGTCTGCAGGAAGCCTGTAATGTTCAGTGCATGAGAGAAGCTGGGGACAGAAGGTAAACACACACAAGTGATCTCTTGAGATTCAGAAGTAAAGGTGCCCATACACTCGTCAGATTGGCAGCAGATAGATAAGAAATGCATCTGATGATCTATCTGATGCGTTTTTAGAACATTTTTTACCAGGATAGAATTCCAATAGATTTCAGTTTGAAATCTATTGAAATTCGATCTGATGGCATTTTTTTGCCATCAGATTTCCATTAAGGCCAATGCAAACTGATAAGCAATCTCATCAGATCGACCTAAATTTTCCACCCTGCAAGTTCGATGGAAATCCATCGAAATCGATCGGAATCGGCCGTCGATCGGTCGATTGGCCAACCGATTTGCAATCGATTGATCGATCGATCGGGATCGATCGGTCGGCCAGAAAATCGGCTGAGTGTATGGGCTGCTTAAGGCTGTATACAGCCTGCTTGTGTATGGATGTATTTTCTATGTGTGGACATGCTGTACATCAACCTAATTCCTGTTTTGGTGGCCATTTTGTTTGTTTATAAACAAACTTTTTAAAACTGTTTTTGACTACTTTTAATGCGGCGGGGAGCGGTGAAATTGTGACAGAGGGGAATAGGAGATGTCCCCTAACGCACTGGTATGTTTACTTTTGTGCAATTTTAACAATACGGAATCTCTTTAACACAGGACTTAACTTACAATCTAAATCAACTTACAAACAAACTGGCTGAACATAAACTGTTTATAACTAGGGCAGCAGTAGTGTTCACATATCTGAATAGTAATTAAACCTCTCCTCTAAAAGCTGAATGAACCAGATTCCACCTCACACTGTCATGGCTACTATACTTCACATTACAATTGCTCTTAAACTGAAAATAGGTTTCTAAGACTGCAGGAACATTCTATTTATCATTTCTACTACACATTCAATTAATTGTCTCATAAGTTTTTTCAGTTCAGGTTTCTTTAAAAAGTGCACCAGAGAGAAATAATATTAAAAGATGTATACATACCTGGGGCTTCCTCCAGCCCCATCCTCATTGATCGCTCCCACCCCGCCGTCCTCAGGTATCTCCATCTTCTGTGCTGGATCCCATAACATTGGCCAGTCGAAGCCAGTCTGCACAAGTGCAGTGCGGTCTCTCCATCTCTTTCTCAGAGAATAGTATTATGCAGGCGCAGTACTATTCTCCACCGGAGAGATATGGAGAGAACGCAATGCGCTTGAGCAGACTGGCCGCGGTTGGCCGAAGTTACATGACCCAGTGTGACGCACGCGTTTCCCGAGAAAACCGCGCGTACGCCATTCACGGCACAGCGCCCTTGCAAGTTTCATTGCAAGCAACCAGAGTGACATTTTTTGGTTTAAATCCACTTTTTTTTTTCTCTGCTCCCTGGCTCTTTGGTAGCTTCTAACTACAAAATCTCTCACCTACACAGGACAGGGTGTTTCCTGGCCGTATGTAGCCCCCTAGAGAGTTTATAAGCTCATCCATCAGATGAAGGGTAGATATCAGCTGACAGAAGCTCATAAATTGCAGTTTTCTCCAGACTGATCGGCCCCAGTCTCAGCAGGAGATCTGACACCTAGGCTGCTGCCCGAGCTTCAAAAGACTTCTGACCTTAGGAAAACCTTTCTGTGATCTCACAAATATGAAATCCCTGTTTTGTCATAAAGATGACTTTCCAAATAGGCAACGGCCTTTAGAACCCGCTTATTATGAAATTCGGAACAAACCACACAATTGGATGTTTCCGAATTAACGGTAAGCCCTGCCAAAGCAGAGATATGCATTTTGGGGTCACCGTTCACTCTAAACCCCCCAAGTTTGATATCATTGTTATCGTTAAATTCTGATCGACCTGAAAATGTTGTTAGATTTAACATAACCTGTATGGTTTGAAGATTAGCACACCTATCATGATTCAGGTATATTTTTGTGTTCATGCGAGGGGCAGGCAGATCTCCTTTTCCAAAGAGGTGTGTGATCCAAGCCCCCTAACCCCTCCTTGCTGGAGTGGGGGCTATAACCACAGAGAGCCCAGAAAGCTCTGGGTCCATTGTACCTGAAATCCTGGCCTCATAACATCTGGGCAGCCAGCGGGACACTGGCGCAAAATCTCCATTGGATTTCTCACAAGGCCTCTGGCCGCATGGCAAAACCACCATTTTGGGACTTTCTCACAAAGGCCTAGGGCCACATGGCAATCGGCCATTCTGGACTTTGATTGCCGCATGGACTACCAATAACGGTATTTGAACTGTATATTCGGACATTCTGTTTCTTTTCATCTCTACTCTATCAAACCAAACTATTCAAAGTAAGCTGTGTGTATGTAGTTTTCGAATAAAACTAACGATTTTTATCGTTTAGTCTTGTGCCTGTTCTGGTCATCTGATTGCTGCTATAACGAATCTGCCCTCTGAAGAGTCAGTCATACTACCGCATTGTTTTATTACTTGCTTATAAATTGTTGATTTGCTAGCTAGGTTGTAAATAACCGTTTCTTCCTTTTAGGATTAGCTAGTACCAGATTTCCTGTGCGAAATCGATAACTTTAGTTTTCTCGATTGGAGACAATCGAGATTGCATCATATATGGACCCAGTAACCTTTCTTTAACGTCGCATTGCTCACAGTCTTTAAGCCTTCGGAAGTGACTATTCCCCGAACGGTGACTGGAGCATGTTGAACGTGATTGGGCTGGCTACTGTATTATGATAGCGGGGGTCTCTTTCCTCCCTACTGAACTGGAAGAGTGGTGGCAGTGTATTTACCCGATTTCCAGTGCGAAATCGATATTTTTTCAGTTTACCGATTGTATATACAATCAGGATTGTACATGTATGGGCACCTCCAACCAATCTTGACCGTTTACTACGCACACAGTGAATTTGCCTGCAGCAGTCTCTAGTGCATGATATCTGCATGGCAACAGTGGCCTAGTAATACGCGATTGGTGAAGGACTGTCCCTGTACATATTGTCGACAGCTGCGTGACCAATCTTTATTGTCAGTCTGTTCACCGTACTTCCTGCGTATGCTAACGGGAGCAGATTAGACGGGATTGGCGCGCTCTGTCGCCTTTTCTTTCTTACCTCTGACGATCCAGCACCCGGTCTTTGTTGTCCGTCTGCACCCGTACTTCCTGCGTACGCTAACGGGAGCAGATCTCAATGGGATCATGGGGCTGGATTGTCACACCCGGTACCTGGTACAAAACAGAGAAGACTGAGGACTGCGTCGTGGGAGCGATCCGTGAGGAAGCCCCAGGTATGTATAAATCTTTTAATATTGTTTCTCTCTGGTTTTCTTTAACAATCATTGCTCAATGGCAAGGCAACTCTGCTGTGTACAAACACTCTTCTCAGCTACAGCAACATGTACTGTTCAATGGATAGGAGAGCAGTCACAACAGAGCGGCACATGAGCAATCAGCTTTTGGTGGCTGGGGTAAGTGAAAATACAATGGGCTCGATTCACAAAGCGGTGATATCCCAGTTAAAGACTTTAGGCGTGATAACCAGTTTATCATGCCTAAACTCAGTTTAGGCATGATAAATTTAGGCATGATAAGTTTAGGCGTGATAAGTTTAGGCGTGATAAGTTTAAATAAGTTTAGATCGCAAAGTCCCGCGCGCAAAGCAGCGCCATTAAACTCTATGCGACGTTTCGCGCACCAGACTTGCCTAAACTTATCACGCCTAAACTCATCATGCCTAAACTTATCATGCCTAAATTGAGTTTAGGCGTGCTAAGGGGCTTTTCACCAGCGTGCTAACAGTTTGCACCGCTTTGTGGATCAAGCCCATTGCATGTATTTGGTTGTGTCATTTAGAGATTCAGTGTGCTGGATCGTGACATGATGCTAGGGGGCAACATTCTAAATGATCATCCAAGTCCTCACAGAACGAGTATCTCAGTCAATAATATATAAATAATTATTATATATATATATATATATATATATATATATATATATATATATATATATATATATATATTCAAGGAATGGGAAGTTAGTATCTATAGGATATTAACATTGTTATCCATACGTCCTTTCTCTGTGACACTTTGGGTTCACATTAGAGCACTAAAAAAACTGTGATAAACATGGCACAGACACTAACCCTTTCCTAACTTTGCTAAACTAGGAACTAGAAAAAGTTGGATTTTCAAGGGGAATAATTACAGTAAATGAATGCCGCTGTTACACTGTTAATGGCAGGGTCCTGAAACTTGACAAAGCTGGTCATTGGGTGACTGGGGTTAAAATTCATGAAACAAAATTCAGCCATTCATTTTGAATGTGAAATTTAAACTGCAGTTCATGGTAGGGTGCTCAAACTTGGCACAGCTGGTCACTGGGTGACTCAGGTCACAATTGGACAAAATCAGATTGGACCAATCAAAATTCACAATTGTGCAATGTGATTTGTAAAATCTGATTGATCCAATTGTGCAATATGATTGATCCAACCATGCAACGTGATTGGTTCAATCGTGTAATTTGATTGGTCCAATCTTATTAGTCCAATTGTGCAATACAATTTTTCCAATCATGCAATGGGATTGTTTCAATCTGATTGGTCCAATGATTTATTTGTATTAGTCCAAGTAAGTCGTATCTCATTGATACAATCATGCAATATGATTGGTCTAATTGTGCAATTTTGATTGGTCAGATCTGATTGGTTGAATCGTGTAATACTGTTGGTCCAGTCTGACTAGCCCAAGCATGCAATTAAACTGGTCCAATCTGATTGGTACAATGTAATTGATCTAATTGTGCAATTCAAGATGCACACGCAACATCCGGAGAAATGGTGTGCACATTCCTACCCAGACAGCATACGGACCACCACTAGCTAGATTTACAATAATCTGCAACAATTTACTGTATTCCTTACCAATCAAACAAGCTTAATTTTTCCTATTACAGTAGAATCCCTTTATAGTAAACACTAATACCATGGGACCTGGCCAAGTAGTTTACTATATCAGGATTTGCCATACATTGTATTCTCATACAGGCACATGGATGGGACCTAGGGACAGGGTTTACTATAACCCACAGTTGTCGAACTCCAGTCCTTGAGAGCCATATTCATGGATGCGTTTAGAATGAACAGAGAAATGTGTTCTACTTCTCTTCCTGATTCGGTCGCATCAATTCATTTGAGCTGTGCCAAAAATGTGTAAGATTCTACTGTACAAAAGTCTACTGAAAATCTCTTTTTAAATGTTTGTATGGGATGTCACTATTCTTCGTATTAAATTACTAAATAAAGGCCATAGTGGTCCATACTTTAGACCAGTATTCCAAACTTTTTTTTTTTAGGTTGAGACATATCACAATCAGCCCTGGGCCACCCATGAGCCTGGGTGAGGCAGGTTCCTCAGGCGGCGGAAGTAGGGGGGAGGCGGCACCTGCCCAAAAAGTCTAGACCCAGCCCTGACTACACTGAAACTTCAGATTCTCCTAACAGATCGGTTCTCCTTCAATTAACTTTCCACCTGATTTTTCACCCAGAAGGTAATTCCTTCATGTTCTCTACCAAAGAACTTATCACCGAGCAACTGTAAAAAAAAAAAAACCCTAACAAATGAGTTAAAAACTAAAAACAAAACTACCGGTATTTGAGCTTTTTTCTTGTGTGTTCGATAAAAAAGGTATTTTACCAATTGGCCCATGTGCAATTAACTTTTTCCTCTTAAGTTTTCCCTTAGGAGATAATTTTTCTTTTTGTATTTAAAATATTTTTTAGCACTTTGCAAGTGAAAATGTAGCAAAACGTGGGAGAAAAGGTACTATTAAAATTATTATGAGGTGTTTTTTTTTGCTTGCTGGTGGTTTAAAATGTATTTTATTGATAGTTGAAGTTTTAAAAATATCACCTAGGAGAAAACTCAGGAAAAACAGTGAATTGCTAGGTGTGAAAATATGTCTTGCAAGAAAATGTAAAATTGTTACAGTTCTCTGCAGTAAGCATGTAAACAGCTGGGAAGAGCTAACATGACCTGAACTGCCACAATACATATATACTGTATGTCGCGGTACACGAGTTGGGAGCAACTGGTTTAAGCAGGTGTGTAAAAGATTAAGCAGAATATGGTGACATGCAGCAAAAATTACAGAAAAAAAAATACTTGCCATGCCTATCATTCGAGTGCAACAGCATGCATAGGCAAAGCAAGCCATGTGTACATAGCCAGCATCTTAAACAGTCACTCAGGGTAAGATAACATGCAGAAGGGAGGAGCTGAACCCGGCCCACACACGTATGCAAATTACAAACCTAAATAGCTATTGAGAGCCACATCAGGGCCCAGCCTGGCTCCCTCTTCCTTTGGCTCCGGAGATCTATATATCAGCTGATCCGGGTTTGAACTATCAATGTTTGTGACAAACAAGAGTCCTGTGCCATGGTCATGAATCCCCCAGGAACAGAAGTAGAGGGGGGAGAGAAAGAGAAGGGAACATGAATTAGAAAGTGGAAAGAAAGAGTGTGTCATGGCTTAGGAAGCTGAGGGAGGGTAAGAAAGAAAGAAACTTAGGTATAAATGTTGCTAAGGAATCAACCTTCTTAGTACCGTATTAACTTTGGTTTTGCGTTGATCTTACAAACATCATAAATTAGAGCAGCTGACCATGTCTATGCTTTACTGATTATTTATTGGAAAATTAAAGTCTTGTGTAATACATTTCTATGAATTTGGAATTTAGCCTTTTCTTAGACAGAGCATTGTAGTCATTGTTTCTTTCTTTCTCAGCCCCTCTGCAGCCACCAGCCGCAACCTCATACCAAGATAACTGTTGTATGCCAGTGGGATCATGTCAGGTTTCTGGCTAGTTTCTCCAGCAACTTCATATGGTCCGTCATCGTAAGTACCAAATTCCACAGCACTCTGATTAAAAAGCTCCACCCGTAGCTCACCTGGGAGGCAAAGCAAGCATGAAATGGAGCTGAGACCTTGCACATGAACGGTATTACTGTATGGATCGAAAAGTACAAACAACCATAAAAAAATCTCAAAAGTTCATTAATATATTACATATAGCAGAGCAGTGATGGCTCATTCTGTTCACTTTGAATATCTAATCAGAGGTAGAGAAATTAATAAAATAAATAGGAACTTCTCTCCACATGGTAAATGTTCTTCATTGCACACCCTCTTTAAAGCTAATGGGAATATAAAACAAAAACAGATACTTACCTAAGGAGAGAGAAGGCTCTGGGTCCTATAGAGCCTTCCCGCACCTCTACCGGTCAACTTGTTCCAGTGGTGACTCCTCTGTTTGAATCCCCCACCACGAGAGGCTTCAGACGTCTTCAGGAGCCTGAGTGCTCCTAAAGATGGGCGGCTCTGTACTATGCATGCATGAACACACGAGAGAGCATGCTCACGCAAGAGCAGTATGGAGCGGCCTGTCCTTGGGCTGCCAAAGACTTCCAAGCCTCTGGCGGCAGCAAAGAGTAGTATTCGACCAATCGAATACTGCTACCGGTGGAACCAGCGCTAGGACGAGTGGACCATGAATGGTGCGGGAAGGCTCTACAGCACCCAGAGCATTGCCTCTCCTACGGTATCTGTTTATTTTTTCGATTCCCATGTACTTTAATAAATTAGCATATCAGATAAATATGTTTTTTTATATTTTTTGCTTTTTGACTGCTGACACATGCACTCAGAGTATTCACTTAATAAACCTGCACACTCACAGATGGTATCTGAGATGTATAAAAAGAAGGAAAACAAAATACTTTTTAAGTGACAGTTATCAGCAGGGGTAGAAACAGAAACACTGTGATCAAATACTAAAACAAACAGGATCTGTTCCAGAAAGGGAGCTGAAATTTGGAAAGGAAAAAAAGTAAAACAAAAAAAATTAGTACCACACTTCCTACCCTTTCACTAATACAGAAAGTAATATTCAACCTCATTTTATGCACCCACATTTTCCACTAATCGCGATACTGTTTCATTAGACACAATTGGCCTCAATTCAATAAGCTTATCACCTGTCTTTAATAACTTTCTGAGCTGTTTCTAGTGTTTTCACCATGGTGATAAGGCATGTAGTAAACTTAACTCTTCAGTCTAAGTTAAAGAGAGTTCTCTAAAGTTAACATTTCAATCATTAAAATAACTACAGAATTCTAAAGTTAAGGACAGGCTGTTAATTAATGCAGACATCAAGCCAACAAACGTTGATTCCAGTGATACCTTTAATGACTAACTGTATATGGTTTATTGCAAGCTTTCGAAATATTAGGTTTCTTCTTCAGGCATTATACAGAACTGGATCAGAACTGTTAATTAACTGCATGCGAAAATAAGTACAAGTTAATTTAAGGACAGAAATAAGATAACTCTCACCGTGAAAACGTATCTCGAAACCTTAATAAGGCAAGATCGATGTGTGGTGGTAAGTTTTCTCTTGCCTTATTATCTCCAGCATGACCTTAGTGAATTGAGGCCAATCTGTCCAATCCAATTCATTTTTTCTCCTAAGTTCTCATCTTCTGTTTCAGGCCCCTTGCACACTGGCCGTGCTGCATCACTCTGCTGTATTCTCCGCTTGTCCCAAGGGAGATGTAAGTCTATAGAGATTTGCACAGTTGACATGATGCGACGCACCGTGATGGAAGTATCTAAATTGCCGCAATGCTGTTGCAAAGGCTGCAGCACATTTCCGCATGAACAATGCTTACCGCACAGATTATATAATAATACAAGGCAATGGGCGACGCAGGCAGTGTGCATGACAAAAGCCTGGTGAGGTGCAGCGCACATGTGCGGACAGAGTGGAATCCCAGTAACGTACTTCCTGCCCAGCAGGGAGTATGTCACTGACCAGGGGGAAGGCCTATGCATATTACCCTGTCGCCGCACTATAGTGCAGGATCATATGAAGCCTCATTTCTGCGGGGCGTGTGCACGCCACATCGCACACGATGAGTGCAAACCCGGCCTCAAATAACTTTTTTAGTACTCTGCAATTGATAAAGTACCAAAAGGAAGGTGCAAAAGAACTGATTACAATGAGTATTTTCTTGCTTGCTGGTGACTTGAAAGGCATGTTATTGGTAAGATGTGAAAATATCACCTTTGAGAAAACCTAGGAGAAAAAGCATATTGGATTGGGCACAATGAGGTGGATTTGTGAAGAGCAGAGTGAACAAAACTAGAGCTGAAACAATTGTACCAAATAAACCAGTTTAAATCCTTATTGCGATTAATAGCTGAAAATTAATGATTGGTTACTTAGTAAGGACTGGTTCAGACGGACGCTTGCGGAGTGTTTACCCCAAGCGTTCGGAACGTCGCGGTAAACGCTCCCATTCAAGTGAATGGGAGCGTTTACACCGAGCTTTTGCGTGCTTTTACACGATCGCGGCGTTCGGGTCCCGGTTTTCGCTAGCGTTCGAGCTGCCCCTGGAAGCGACATGTAGCTTCCAGGGAGCGGCCAACCGCGACGGCTAATGTCCCCCTAGGGAAAGAAAAAATGCGACCGCATCAAAACGCGACACGAAGGCTACTGAAAGCCTGACTGCGCAGCCGCCGCAAGGCCCCCAAACGTGATGCCACACAGACGTCCGTCTGAACCAGCCCTAACTGCTCCACTTTTGCTGTAGTTGTCTTTAGTGGGGAAGGCTGTAGTTGGCTTTTGGGGGAAGGCTGTGGCCCTGCAGGCTGAGGATCCCAAAGATCTTCAGCAGTCTTCGGAAACATGGCTGCCACCATACTGCAGAGGAGGGGGCGGAGCATCTCCTATGCTCCAGATGTCAGGACAGGTATGTGTTTATCCACACAACCCTCCTCATCTGTCCTTATTGAGGCAGAGTCTGTCATTGCCAGGCTCTGTAAATTTCAGCTCAAGTACTCTTTAAGGGCATATTTAAAGTGGCAGGAAAATGCTGACATGAGGTATGGTTAAATGCTTCCCAATAAAAAGCAGTTCATGCTGTTCTGTGAGTCAGGGAAGAGTGGTGCTGGGAGTTTTCTCCCAGTATGGCTTGTTAGATGACACTGTCCCTGTCCCTCCCACTGACCCTGAATGTTAGCTTGGTCAAGCAATAGTTGTGTGTGACATCATACCCTGCTATTTAATGCAAAACAGAGGTTAGGTTATTTGTTCCCTAAATAAATAATAATAATATATATAAAAAAAACGTTATAAGAAATAACCATTAACTTCTGCTACCTTTCCAGTTGTAGGTCCCAGGTGCCCCAAACATGATATAATGATTATCAGAGGTGAATCCAGCGGACAATCCTTGTTGACAAAAGCCAAACATCTCATGACCTTGTGGCCGACCCTCACAGAATTTCCAGTCTCCTCCATCCAAGTCATCACTGATGGTCAGATCTTCACTCAGAACAAAGCAGCGACCTATTACATCCCTTGTCTCTGATGGCTGGGTCACCCTCTGCCGGGACTCATACAGATGAGCACATGTCTGAAAAAGGAAGATGTATTACATGAGGGTAGTTTTTATCTATACTTTTACACAAACACCTACACACATATACAGGGCCGGATTTACCATAAGGCACTGTAGGCTCATGCCTACAGACGCCTGATGATGAAAAGGCGGCTCACTCCCCTCCCCAAGTGCCTCTCTCTCTCTCTCTCCTTCCCTATGCAGAGTCCTGATGAGAGTGTAAATGAGAGGTTACTCATCTGACTTCTGGCATTTCACTGACAAGATCTCCCTTTAGTCAGGGGCACATCAAGATACTTAATCCTGAGAGTCTTCTAGCTATTTAATATTGAAAGTGCTTCTTGCTACCTAATACTAAGGGGCACCTGTAGCTACCTATGAGGCAAGGGAAGTAAGGGAGGAGTGACAGCTGGGACAGCCAGCCCACTTGTGGTGCGGTTCAGCGGGGGTTTATAGGTTCATGGATGGCGAAGTCTAAGGTGCCAGAACCCCTGTAGCTATTGGAAATGGAGACAGAGAGCCCAATATAGTGTAGTATATTATGTAAAAATAGAAGAAATATAAATCGTAAGTATCGTACTTACAAACCTGGGTTGCTCTAAGGCAACCACTGTATCGGCAGGTGGGGAGATTAGGCCTGACCCCACTCAGGACTAAGATGTCGCTCTCTGTGGACAGAAGAAAGGAGGGTGTGTCACCCTTCCACCAAGGGTGGTCAACTTGATGTGTAAAAATACAGAGGCGCCAATAGGATAAAATTAGATAAAAGGTTTAAAACGGTTTTGGTGGCGGTGGTGGACCATCCACACACAAACAGACCAAAATGCTGTTGATTGAAGAAAAAACGATTTATTCACATACTCTTACATAAAAGTGCAACGCGTTTCACGGGCAACATCCCACTTCATCAGGCAATGAATAACCGGAGTATCTCACTAGAAATGATGTAATGATGCGTACCTGGCACGCATCATTACAACTTTGTTCCCAGTAGAGCTACTTGTTATTCACCCCCGCCTGTCACTAGTACCATTACACTTCACCGATCATCTCCCTATACCCATCTTTTACCAGGTCTTAAACACCCACACCTTTTCACGTACAGCTCGCCCCCTCACACCATTCACTACACCGACCCCACATGATCCTTTTAACACATACTATTATAGTAGTTCATTTATTGTGCATCAAAGCAATAAGTTTATTACATTTACATGCCCCATACTCATGCGACACTCTATATTTTTATACAGCTCCCTGATATGCTTTACATTTCTGTCATTTCTAGTGAGATACTCCGGTTATTCATTGCCTGATGAAGCGGGATGTTGCCCGTGAAACGCGTTGCACTTTTATCTAGGAGTATGTGAATAAATCGTTTTTTCTTCAATCAACAGCATTTTGGTCTGTTTGTGTGTGGATGGTCCACCACCGCCACCAAAACCGTTTTAAACCTTTTATCTAATTTTATCCTATTGGCGCCTCTGTATTTTTACACACCCTGTGCCTATAGGCTCCTGTGAGGTAAATCCGGGTCTTAACCTTTTACTGTTCCAATATTGCAAGTGAGTCAAAATTTCCGCTTGTACTAAAAAAGAAAACTACTAAGCTAAAATCTGGAAACTGTTAAAAGAAATAGTGCTGACTATTCTTCTGTTCTATGCTACAGTTCCCCTTTTAAGTTGGCAACCAAACAGCAAATAAAGCAAGTGTACAGCAACACTGGCATGATTCAGAATTTCACAATTCACTTTTACAATATACATCTTTAAATATAAATCATAAATATTTTCTTTAAATTCATTATTTTATTTGAAATAAAACAAACATAAAAAAGAAATGAGTGATATTGTAATAATACGTATTAGTAGTAGCAGCTGCCACAGCACTAGTGACACATATCATTTAGTATTTATATAGTGCCGACATCTTCCACAGCGCTGTACAGAGTATATTATCTTGTCACTTAACTGTCGCTCAGAGGGGCTCACAATCTAATCCCTACTATAGTCATATGTCTATCTATGTATCGCGTAGTGCATGTATCGTAGTCTAGTGACAATTTAGAGGGAAACCAATAAACGTATCTGTATGTTTGCGGGATATGTGAAGAAACCCACACAGACCCAGGGAGAACATACAAACTCTGTGCAGATAGGGCTCTGGCTGGGATTCGAACCGTGGAGGACCCAGCGCTGCATTGCGAAAGCACTCACCACTATTGCATATTTTCTTTTTTGTTTGTTTTTAAAGCCAGATTAGTAGTGCAAGAGAAGCCAATGCAAAAAGATGGATAGTCCGATTTAGTCAGGATTCAAGTAAGACTACGCTGCAGTATTAGTGAAGTACATCCACCTGCCATTCCTGTAAATAATCTACATTTGCTCTGGAAATGCTGGGACACAGACTTTACAAATCCATGAAAAAAGATCAGCAAACTGTAATACTGAATTAAAGTGGCCACACACGTTACAATTTTTGTGCTCGATTTTACCACAATTCGTTGATAATTGTTGTACAGAAAAATTGAAAGGTTTTCTTTCTTTTTTTTAAATTCAACCCGGAAATCCGATAGAATTTCCTGTTTTATTAAATTTTTTGAGATTGGACGTATTGGACAATCCAGGCCAACTTTACCAGATTGTTGGATGTAACAATTCAGTACATACCAAACCTTAATTATTGCAATCTCAAACACACGTGTTTGCTACCTTCCTCAGAGCTTTCTGACCCCTTTTACACTTGCAAGTGTGCACTGTGGTACCCTGTTTTACCGCAGGGTAACGCAACGGTAATACAAGTGTATGGGGCCTTGCCCACTTACCACATTGTGGTGGAAGTTTCCAAATTGCTGGCGAGCGGACGCAAAGTCTGCAGACTTCTGCTGGGACGCAGCGGTGGCAGAAGTTATTGCAGTTTATGGGTAATGCAGGAAGTTCATTGACCGGAGTGCACATGCGCGGATTGAGGGGTATCCCAGGGAATCCCAGTGATGTACTTTCTGCCAGCAGGGAATAAGTAATTGAGCGGGAGGCGACACTATGCATATGACCCTGCTGGTGCACTCTGCTGCAGGGTCATAGGTGTGTCATTTTTTGTGTTGCAGTGGGATACAGCAGAAGTTTCACATCCCCACCAAACTGCAAAAAATAAGTGTAAAACCAGGGTTCAAACAACCAAAAAACTGGATACATTTCATTGAATAAAAGAAAAATTGTAATGTGTGTGGTCACCTTAACAGTGGCTTTTGAGTTCAGTGGAGCAATGCTCCTATAGATTTAACCACACCCTGCCAGACATGAGGAGTTGCTGGAATAGATAAATTACATCTTTTCTAAGCTGTACTTTCCAATAACACTGCAAGATCTAATCTACTTTCGGACCCGCCATCTAGTAAATATACTGATTTATATTTCCAGACCATATTCAGGGGCATTCATGACAGAAGCACAAAACATAAATAACTATAAAAATGAGCTTAATTACTAAATATTGGGTAGGAGCAAGAGTAACAAGATTATAAACTATAATTCAGGAGGTTGTTCATCCAGGTTCAGTAAATTTAGTTAAAAGAAGGCTGGGACCTGACAGTACTTGTAAATTATCCAATGCAGTAGGTCCATCTAAAAATAACTACAGCTAAGCCTTGAGTATGACTTCAGATGGAGAAAAACTGTTTGACTGACGAGAATGGAAATATGTGTTTTAGTCTCAGACTAGTTTGGCTGCCCTTCCATACTATAAATAATATTAATACCGTTATAAAATTCTAAATGTTTATACAATCATGAACGGCAGCTTCTTCCCTCTAATTTCAGGCATGCAGCAGGCACACTTGTTTACATGAATTAATTTTAAGTTAGCTCCGGAATTCTCAGCAATAACACATCACTGACTTTGCGAAAGAACTGGGATTAATGAGTCTGTAATAACAGTGGCATTAGTATTTCAATGCATACTTTCATCTTTCTCATCTCTTGTGATAATGAAGTAACTTTGAAGGGATTGGCCAAACACGGATTGATTCATTTTGGTTATGACTGGACATTGAAGAGCTGTATTATCTACTATTATGAACTAGTCTGTTCTGAAATTTCCATACAGGAGATTCCTGCTCTCTTCGCTTAAAGTGAACCTGAGATGAAAGCCATATCAGGTTCTATACTTACCTGGGAATTCCTTAAGCCCCCTTGAGGCTTGCTGTCTCCCTAGGTGGCTCCTGTCCCCTGCAA
Source organism: Hyperolius riggenbachi (assembly GCF_040937935.1). NCBI lineage: Eukaryota > Metazoa > Chordata > Amphibia > Anura > Hyperoliidae > Hyperolius > Hyperolius riggenbachi. The sequence goes on along the minus strand of NC_090647.1, from coordinate 146,439,279 downwards.
TACGGCCCGAAAGTCTGGCCGAGACGTGCTTTGTCATGTATGCGCGGACCAGCGCTCTCCCCGTCGCACTTCCGCAGTTGGGAGTGCTGGGAGGTGCAGAACTCTCCCAGGGACAGGAGCACGACGAGCTGTGCATGCCCGACAAAACGTGACTTGGCCAGGCTTTCGAGCCATTTTGCAGGGGACAAGAGCCACCCAGAGAGACAGCGAGGGACTGATCGGCCTTAAGGAAGCCCCAGGTAAGTATGGTACCTGAGATGTCCTTCATCTCATATACACTTTAAAAGTTATTTTCTTCTCTCATTCCAAATAATGGTTCACCTCTTTTGAAATAATGTCACTATTGTTTACTACAGGCCACAGCTATTGTGGAGTGAAAGGCTTGAAGTATATCGTAGGAATTTTGACATAAACATCAGGGAGGGGCACCAGAATCCCTTTACTTTCTATGCCTGTGCCATCATTGGTAACAAAGGAATGGAAACATCATCAGGCTGTAGAGGGGATATCTCTGTCGCAAATAAAAATACATAAATATACCTAAAGTCAGCATTTGGCGGTATCTGGCTTGAAGAGCTATGGTTAATAAATGCTGCCTGTTCTGCTTGTTAATACATAATCAACGGTGGAGTAGATAGAGTACTAGCCAAAGGGTGATCATCCCGCTCCTATTAATTCATTCATGCAAACTGGGGAAGTATTTTAAAAAAACAAAGAACAGTCCATTTTGCAGCAATATATTCAAATGCAGAATCACTTGTGGCATATGTGCAGTGTCCAGGATCACTACAAGATAGACTTGGCTATTTTCAAGATCTCGCCACAGTCCGGGTCTAGTAATGGAGCAGGGTTTTTTGGGGGTCAGTACTGATGGGTGCACACCACTCCATGTGGGTTTGTTGTCTCCATGGGTTCCGCACGGACAGACTTCATCTGGCGGTGCTGGGCAATAGGGATGCTCGGCGTATGCTCTCCAGCGCCGTCTCTAAACCAGGAAGTAACAGACTCATGCAAAGTCAATCACTAGAGGCAGGTCTGGCTTTCAATTGGCTGATTGTGGTTGTTAGACTTCCTGATTGGCTGTGGCTAGCATCTAAGTGAGGATGGCGCACTTGTTAATTGCCTGTGATAGTCGCTAGCTGCTGGGCTTCCCTTGTTGTTGCCTCCTGTTACTTACCTGATGCCTTGTCTGAACCTTTACCTGAACACTGACCATTCTATTGTCTGCTACCTGAACGGACTCTTGCCTGCCTGACCACTCTTTTGTCTATCCCTGTACTTGTCTGATATGGCTTGCTGACTTTGAGATTGCCTACAATTAGGATTGTAAGAGTGAACAGAGGCGCCAGCAGGATAAAAGGTTCTAAAAGGCTTAAAATCCCTCAGGAGGTGGTGGTGGACCCGCCTTCCCGAAGCAGACAAGATACCGTCAGTTTTATGACAACAGGTTTATTAATATACTCCAAAACAAACAGAGGCGCTATTCGTGACCTTGAGACCATACTGTGTACTCCTATCTGTTTATTGCCTGAGGAAGCGGGAACATACCCGTGAAACGCGTTGCACTGTTTGTTTTGGAGTATATTAATAAACCTGTTGTCATAAAACTGACGGTATCTTGTCTGCTTCGGGAAGGCGAGTCCACCACCACCTCCTGAGGGATTTTAAGCCTTTTAGAACCTTTTATCCTGCTGGCGCCTCTGTTCACTCTTACATTATCAATATCCACCTCCGTTGGAGCGGTGTTGCCCCTTATTTCCTTATCTACAGAGAGTGACTTTTAATCCTGAGTGAGGACAGGTCTAATCTCCTCACCTGCCTATACAGTGGTTACCTAGGAGGTAACCCACGTTTGTGAGTATATACATTATATACTTTTCATTTCCAACCCTTTGTTTTGCATACTACACTATATTGGGCTCTCGGTATTTCTTTTGTCTTTATCATTACAATTAGGATTGCCTGCCATCTGATACATGTGTATGACCCCTGGCTTGCTGATTGAGATTGCTTACAATTGTAATTGACTGTCATCTGTTTACAACTTAGAACTGTTTAATTACACTTGTTGCCCATATACATACATACAATGGGGCCCTGGGGCAAAAGTAACTTGCCACCCCCCAGCACAGCCCTTCCCCCACGCCAAATTCACCTCCCTGCGCCCCCAAGCTGGCTGCCAAGCCCCAGCCCCTCCCGTCACATAATATATTTAAGTGTCCAACATACGTCCCCTAAAGCATTGTTGGGGTCCCCATTATTACCCTTCTCTTTTTCCCTACAAATGCAGAGTGTACACATATCAGAGTCTTATCTAATCCAGGCAGGACACAGGAGGCAGCACCGTGCTCTATGCTCTGGACTTTATCTCTTTCTCAATCCTTGCAAGCATGAATAGGGTCGCCATAGCTGGAGGGGGAGGCACCTTGGTGGGCCCCTACAGGCTCTGGGGCCCTGAGGCAATTGCCCCCTTTGCCTCTATGGAAGCGCAGGCCCTGGCTAGAGGAAGGGCTTAAAAATTTAGAAACTGACAAGTGCCATCATACTACTGTACTCAATTCATGTGACCACACATTCAGCCGTGTGAATTGTTGCGATTTAACTTTGCTAATAAACTTTGAATACACTGTTGCAAAATAGACTAGTTTTTAATTTTCGAGTACTCCCCAGTATGCGTCACTGCTTTGCTTGTTAAACTAGGTTGCTAATAATAATAATGTTAATGTTTTCCACAGCCAAGTCACAAACAGTTGATCAGTAACTCCTAATTATAACTGATACTGGGGCCTTATATACAACTGTAGGAAGAGAGTGAAATAGCCAATTTAAAGGGAACCTTAACCCAGGGGGGAAAAAAAAGTTTCACTCACCTGGGGCTTCCCCAAGCCCCCTGCAGCCATCCTGTGCCCTCGCCGCTCCTCAAGCGTCCTCCGGTTCCCGCCGCGGGTTAGTTTCGTTTTTGGCCGACTGAGAGATGGCCCCCAGCAACGTGTACTCATGTTTGCCCTCCCCGCCATCAAGCGCATCCTGCGCAGGCACTTGACGACGGAGAAGGCGGAGAAGAGTACACGTTGCCGGGGGAAAACGAAGCTAACACGGTACGAAAGTAAACTTTAAGAGTTTCTCAATACCCTCTTACCACACATTGAGGCTGTGGGAGAGCGTAATTGGAAGGTCTTAATTTTCTGAATGTATGTATTCCAAATAAGGTATATTGTATATAGAAAAACAGTGAAATGCTGGACCAATCAGCTGCTTAGCATAAACAAGATGACATAATCATTACAATGTGTAAAACGTGGCTATTTAGCTGAGGTCACTTACATATGCGTTAGCAGAAACTCATATAATTATCAGATATCCATCAAAAAATACATTATCTGAGATTCCAGGTTACACATTAAACAGAAACTCATATAAGCTACAGATACCCATCTTAATGATGTATTCCCTGAAATTCCAGTGTACACATTACACAGATGGAAGAGGAGGCCTACAGGGTCAGTAAGTGAATTCTGACATAAAATAGTGAGAAAAAGATGGCCAAAATTATCCATATAACTTACAGAAAGCATAAGTTTTGTTTCTATAACGGTAAAAATGACAGCTGGAATCCAGTTTCCAGAGGATTACTCCATAATTTTCTCTCCTCTAAACAACACCCATTTTGGGCTTCTGCACAAATTACATTTCTTCTCCTTTGATTACTCAGTTTTGACTTCTTTGCCCTCACACCTGTGACTACATTGCCTGGTACAAGTAAAATGTCACTGCTATTACTTTATTCCATTCTCCAATCTTTTTCTTTTCTTTGATCAGGGCCAACCTAGCCACTCACAATACAGTACTTTTATAGTTAGTTGAAATAAACACTTTAAAAACGTCATCTATCACATTTTCAGTTTTGCCCCCCCCCCCCCCCCCCAAAAAAAAAAAGAATAATGTGTAATAACACAAAATTCCTGATGTTTACATTATGTCTGAATATCTTAAAAGAAATTCAAGCAGAAATAGTAAAACAGATCCTCCCATGTCATCCTGCGAAGGGTCTGGTAATCACTATACAGACGCATATTAAGGTCATATAGAATTTCTAACAGCACCCAGCAATATCCTGCTGAGCTGACAATGAAAAGGTCACAACATCTCCACAGCAACCAAGATCCCAACACTTTCCACTCACCCCTCACTTTACACACTCTATGCTGTATTTATATACATGGCTCCCATGGAGACGGAATGTGTCTCCTATGCATATATTTAATAAATTAAATTACACCCTAACCAGTTCTTTGCCCTTGCACAGACAGACGTTCTCCTAACGCAGTGCAAGAATGTATTCCAGCTATTTGACAATATAATTCTGTTATATTATTCATCACGTATACGACCGATTTCAGAGGCCAGAGACACTTGCAGCTGGCAAGAGCATGGCTACTCAGTACTAGCAGCTCCAATCCACTGTACGTCTAGAGAGCCGATCCCTATTCCAGACTTATGGTTGCCACACATTACAATTTTTTTTTTTTTCAATTTCAATTTCAATATTTTTTTTCACTTGAATGAAAAATTTGACTGTAAAAACCAATGTACTAGACACGTATATTCCATTTTGACACAATCACAACAAAAACAATTGAATAGAAGATATAAAATATGTAATCCTACCTAATAATCTACAAGTGTCCCTGCGTCCCACGTCCATGTGTCAGTGCTTTTGCGCTACTTCGCTGACACAGCCTTTGGGACAGGACGCGGGGGCCAGGAGGCGGGCCGGGCAAGCGGGCAGGCGTGTGTGTGCGCCACACATGGGAGTGGCGGTTGGGTGCGCGCGGTGGGCTGGTGAGCCCTGCCTGCGGGTGCGCTCTATCGGCGACAGAACTAGAGTCCATTTTTAAATGGGCTTAGGTCACTAGTAATATATATATTTTCATTTATAAACGTGTATTGGGTGCTCTCTGTGTTATCACTGCTATGTATAGAGGCACACAACACAAACAACCTTAGAAAATGTACCTTACATTAACAAATCTGTTCCTCATTTATTTTCATCAATCAACAACACTACATTTATGACACTGAAGAAATACATTCTCTCTAGTGTGTCACTTTGACAAATAAAGTTTCTTTATTCTTGAATGTAAACTTAAAATGTATTATGTTGAGTGATTGTCATGCAACTCACCACACACCATTCAATTTCTGACAAAATTGATATGATTTTTCCAACCTTTCAGATCGATTTTTCATTGAGAAAAATTAAAATTTTTATTGAATTTGTAGATCAAAAAAAATATTTTCTATAGATTTTTTCACACAATCAATTGTTTTAATCGAATTGGGGTAAAATCAAACAGAAAAAATTGTAACATGTGTTGCCGTCATAACACACAACGAGCTTATATGAAGCATGTGGATCCTGAACAGATCATTTCCATCTGTGAAGCACAGTCAGTTAGAGGCACTCGTTAGACTTCCGTAGCGTTCATTCTCATATAACAAGGCTTGTAAACGGTGGCGGGTGTCTCCCTCCTGGAATGTGGAACTGGCTTGGAACTTTAGAAGTAACGGTGGCTCTGACTCACGCACTCAGGGGCGCCTGCACTGACTCACTGATCTATACAAATGACTTTTTATGCAGGTGGAGTAGCAATTTAGGGACATTTATTGCAGCTACCCAACAGTTCATTTGAGAAAAGAACACAGATGTTCTTAAATTGTAACGCTACATTTAACAGCCGGATAAAGAGGAGCTCTTGTCCGGGATCTAACTGACAAAGAAAGACTAATGAACTTTACCATTTTTACTTTACTGCTGTTCCACCACAGACATTGGATTACAGATGTAATAATTTGATTAAGGTAAATAGTAAAATATATGTAAAGAATCTAACAAAAACTTGAACATCAATCAAGAGGGCCTTATTCCAGTCAGGCATTGTGTGAGGGTGGAGTGATGAATGGACACATAGTTTTGTTATACATTTAGAGAAGCTAGTAACCTATTAGTGTGTTTTTGGATGTGGGAGGAATCCAGAGTGGTCATAGGAAACCCACACAAACACAGGGAGAACATACAAACGCCATGCACATAGTGTTTTGTCCAGATATTGAGCCCAAGACTCTAGTTCTGTGAAACAAAAGTAATGTATGTCAGAATTTAAATGCCCCATGAAAAGCCTTGGAACAGAAGTGTCAGGATAATGATCTCTGAAACCTTTTCACGTTCCCCAGCACGAGTATCTACGTCCCTGTATTTACACAAATATAAACAAATACAAGCACTTGGTTCTGTTTCTATTTTTAGAACACACTAACTCTGTATCTCCATCTTGTGGCCAAAAAGTAAAACCACATCCAAACACCCTATTATACACCTTCCCATAGAAAAATGAAATACATTTTCATTATTTTTAAAAACCCTTCAAGGTGAAATAATAACACTAAGGCAAGCATTATTATTATTACTGATCATTCATATAGTGTCATCATCGTCCATAGTGCTTTACAATAGGAGAAACAAACAGTGGTTTGCCCCACTATAGTAACACTCTGAAAGCCAGGACTAAAGAAGTCTGGCATGCCTATGCACATCCTGATTCATTTTCCCAGCTTCATTATTCAGAGTATCACAATTGGTGGCATATCAGGAAGGAGTATAACTTCTTGTTATGGGAACCGTTCCATCCATGATTAAATAGCTTTACAGAGGGTATTTAAAGTTAGCAGAGCTTACTGGCTGTGACTTATCAAAAAGTCAGGATATTCACTGTGTTTGATGTCTCAGGAAGTCCTGGTTAATCCTAAAGCACATCCAAGTCACCACTGAGCTCTCAGTTACCATCCAGTAAATGGTATCAAAGTATTCATTTTAGGACCAATAAACTTTGGCATAGGTTCTATTTACAGCCCATATATATGCTATATATTCTACAATGACCATAAAATACTGAGTGTACTTTATTGTTTCCTCTTTTTACATTCTGCAGTGTCATAAGACATTATTTAAATAAGCTATTTCTTTGTTACCTTAAGGCTAGGTTCACAGTGGGCTAATGCAGTGCCTCGTAACGGTTGCATTATAATGCAGAACATCACATTGCAATACAAAAGCAATACAGTGCGGTGCTGTATCCTAACTCCCTGCATGCAGGGCGTTTACTGCATAATGCCGGTGTTAACGGTACTATGAAGCAAACTTTTCATTGAACTGTGTTTCCCTGTACGCAACGCAATGCACGGATAATGTGTGGCGCTGCTTTCCCTTTCCATTGCATTCCCGCTTGTAACAATGTGTGTCAGCGCGAGCACAGATATCTGATTAGGTGGTGATCTGCAGTATAATCACCAATGCAGATATACAAATTGTCAGAAGTAATCAGTATCTTACTGATGGAAGATCAGCGGAAGGCTCGCTAGCAAAATATCAGTACTTTAATTAGAGTGTGATCACAGGTGATTAGTGCACAGTATACAAGAGCACTCCTATGCGATATCCCCCTGGCTGTAGGGACTATCACTACTAGAGTGGTCGTACAGGCAAAGTCGGTAAGGATCGGTCAGCAGCAGTACAAAATCATCAGGCTAATCGTAGTCAAGAGTAAGCTGAGGTCGGCAACGGGTCGGGCAGATAAGGTACAGAATCAGGAGGCACAAATCAGAGTCAAAGGTACAGGCAGAAAATCGGCAACAGATCAGATAGCTGAGTACAGAATCAGGAGGCAGAAATCCGAGTCAGAATTTCGAGCAGAGGGTCATGCACAGTAAATCAACAATAATAATGATTTATAATTATAGCTATCAAAGGTCTGAGCGCTAACACGAGGTATTCGCAACAGCAGACAAGGAGCGACTGACAAGGAGATCCTTAAATGCTGAGGATCACTCACCAGTGCCGTCCACGAGCCCAGCCAATCCATGAGCTCTCCATGGTCAGCTGACCGGCGAGTCAGCTGACCCTTCTTCTTAAATTATAAATATCTTGCCTCTGGGCGCGCGCACGCGTAGCCTTAAGTTTGTGTGCAGCCAAAGGACCCGACCGAGGCGTCCTACACGGCTGCGAGGCGGGGATCGCCGCCGGCTGAGATGCAGAAGTGGCAGACATGCCGCTCTCTGCTGCGGCGGTATCCCCGCCGCTTATTACACCGCTGTTACAGGGTACACAATGCAGCTTTCACTGTGAATATAGCCTGAGGCGGGATTCACAGTGGTCCGTTGCATAGCACACGAGTTAAAATGTGTGTGAACTGCAATGGAAACTGGAAATAGACTTAAATACAAAGCCTGCATGCAGCGAATTTGAATAACTTGATCAGATACAGCACAGAATTGTAAATAGATCCATAGAACTGTATGGGCAGTGAGAGGACAACGCAACTGAGCACTGATATACAAGACCTGAGAGCTTGCTGGGAAATCAGTTTCATTGCTGGCAATCACTGAATTGTGGTGTTATTTTGCATTTGACAAGCTAGCTTTGATTCTAGTTAATTTAATATGTCAAGGCTTAGCAGAGACTCCCATATTATGCTGAAGTTTTCTAGTGCTTCTTATATCATATTTAAATTTCTTGATAATCCGCAGCCAAGAAGAAATACTGATTGTGGATTTACTATTGGCACAGGGCTGGAAGTGTCCCCATGACCCATGACCTGTAATGTCACTTCACACCACAAGCTCTGGTGGGAAATCAGATCTGACATTCCCATTGGGCTTTTAGGATTCACTGCCAACACATCATGTGACTATTGCTTTATACTTAAAGTGTTGGTTGCAGGGATTGCCAACTGGTTATGCCATTTTGCAAACATGTTTTCAATTGCGTGTTTTTATTTTCTAGGAAAATGTGTATACAACATTCCTCTAACCTCATAAATATTATATTCATATTGTTTTACAGTATATTTTTTAAACATTTCTAACAAAATAAAAAACAGTAACTAATCACAGTGGAGATGAGACAGAAATCCACAGATCTCTACCCATTTGATGTCACATTTTGGTCCAGGCAGGATGTTGTCACTGAATCCCCCCCAGAGATCGCATTCACTGCAGGCCTACTAGCCCAAAAGTCACTATTTGTACAGTCATCTTCTGTAGCATCAGCTCAGCAGAAGCACACACGCTATAAGCAGGCCAAACTTGTCCAGGCAATGTTTGTAAGCATCCAGCCTCAGTAAAGACTAATAGAACATTACCGCACTTCCCCAATCACTCCCCCTCACTCACAGTCATTCAGTGACAGTATATCAGCATGCCAGATAGGCTCAGTTGAATCACAATACAACTTTTTTATAAGTGTATAGTAAAAATATTGTTTGAAAAACGTAAAATAGATACCGTAATTACTAATAGACATGTTCTCTTTCCTAATGCCCAATGTTTGTATGTTGCACACATTGTTACAATTTGTATTCCTGTAGGCGTGGTGTTAGGTGGGCGGGACCCAAGGCTTACTCCCTCTGCGTTCCCCCTTTAACTCCCCACACCCAGACCTAACAAGTGAACAAGCATCCTCCTTTGGCCACAAAATGCATGTTCTGACGGTCTGAACTGAGGCTTCCACCCCATGAGCCACTCACCCCTGCAGCACTATATGTATGTTTACAACCTGTGTGTGCCATGTTTACATAATGTTTGCATGTAAATAAATCCCTTTTTGGACAGATTTTCCTGCTGCCTGTTTTATGTCTTTATCTCTGCTCATCTTGCCGTGAGCAAGGCCAAGGATTTAGCAGGATCAGGTCCTGCAATACTGAGTGGTGAGTGACCATTTTGTATGCGCTCCTTTTCCTCTTGTGGACTTATGTGGACCCCTTCCTACCCCTACCTCATCACAATGAGCTGATGGCCACAATTTATGGATACTGGGTTCTTCTGCACTTCCAGTGGCCCCAAGGAAGAGGTGTAAGCATTGGGGAGGGGATTTATGTGTTTGTGACTACATTATTTCAATGTGGGAAGAAGGCAGAAAGCCTCCTCCTACCATATATAAAAAAAAAATGTTTTCCAAGACTCTTAATCCAATTGCCAGCAGTACAAGGATTAACATTAAAACCCACAATGCATGTTTAAAGAGACTCTGAAGCTAAAATTACCTGTCCTTTTCAGCATTAATGGCATTAATGGCATAGATGAAACACTGCTTTCCCGTGGCTAAACAAGGCCTTTATCACCCCCAAATCCTGGAGCAAAATTCTACGACTTTCAAATTCGTGGATTTCGTTTCCCGGGAGAGGCAGAGCTTTGGCCTGTAGCTCTGCCTCCAGTTGCATCAATCCCCGTGAATCTCCGCCTCCTCCCACCCTTCTCAGTTAAAATAGACTGAGTGGGGCGGGAGGAGGCGGGGATTGATGCGAATACAGGCAGAGCTACTGCACAAAGCTCTGCCTTTAACAGGAAGGAACCCCGCAATTTCCCCTTAGGATTTCGGGGTGATTAAGGCCTTGTTTAGCTGTGGTGTTTTATCTATGCCATTAATGCTGAGAAGGACTGGCTAATAAAAACAGGTAATTTTCGAGGCTTCAGTCTCTCTGTAAATGTTGTTATTTAAAATGTAAACTGTCATCACAAACAATCAGTGCCCAGTTCTGGTGAGCTCCAGGTTCTTCGGTTAATTCTTTGTACCCAAAAAGAAGGTACAAGCATGGGGGGCCCCCCATGTTGGTGTTGGTGTTATGTGTTCCCTGCCTTACTTGGACACAAACAAACACTCCCTCCAACTCCCAGTTAAATGAGAAAAGGAGTCTTTTACAGAACCCTTACAAAATTATCAGCACCATTAAGGGTTAAAGGGAAAACAAAACACACTGTATGTTTACATTCCATTCATTTAAAAAACAAAAAAGAAATCCACTTGTATCCAGCACCATTCTTTTACTTTTGTGAAAATTGGACCAATCAAATTAATTTCCTGGCAATTTTGATAGGCCCAATTTCAAGTTGCATACACTGGGCCATAATGCGCAATTAACTTATTTTTCAGCTGAGTTTTCTACTAGGAGATCATTTTTCATCTTCAGTTTAGAAGATCTTTTCAGAACTTTGGAAAAAAGTGACAAAAGTAGGTGAAAAAGTGCTATCAAAATGATTTTAAATCTTTTTTTGCTCTTTGGTGGTTCTTTGGTGGTTTAAAGGGCATTTTATTGACAAGTTCAAAATGTATCGACTAGGAGAAAAAGTTAATTGCACATGGGCCAATTTGTTTTACTTTTCCATACAATCCAGAGTTATTTGCTCCTCATTGATCATGTCTAGCGAGTCATAATTAAACTAAGGTGAGACAACAGGCTACTGCTATTACATACTTTCACATGTTGATGCGTAAAGCCCCTAGTTACTTACAACGCATACAAATACAGCCTATGAAAATAATGGGAACTGAGAAAAAGGAATCCACAAACTTGATCCTGTCTTGTGACTTAGGAAATATTAAAGCCGATTAGCATGACAGCCAGGCAGCGCATACTTTGGCTCCATGTCTTCCAATACAAATTTCCTATGAAATGAATTATCAGTGATTTTGCTCATTCTTATTCTCATGTGCCATCCTTCATCAATAGGCCTCTTATGCTGCATATTACAAATGACTGTAACTAACGGCCTGGCAAGATTTCAAGTATAAATTGCTATCTACAGATCATACAATGTACCGCTACAGAACTCAAAACGCACTAAAAGCTGTACATATTACAAACAATGGATTGGGCTATATATTTAAAAGATATTTTGGCAGACAATGCAGGGTAATAGCTCATCCTGATTGATTACAATGCAGAAGAGAAACTGTTAATGGAATGGGAACCAGGAAACGAATCCTATAAAGAGATATAAATATGGATCATTGTTTGTCACCTAATAATTTATTGATTGCTTTGTCTGCTATTTATGTTTAAAGTAGGCCTGACCCTAACCAAAGCTAACTAAGGTCAGAGCAGGATCATACACCAGGCACCCTAGGCAAGTACTTGGGGCCTAATGGTTGGCAAGGGGCCCCCGTCACCTTCTCTGACCTCTCTCCATTTCAGCTTACCAAAAGAATCACAAGGAGGCCCCAAATCTACTACCTTCCCTAGGACCACATTACATCTTAATCTATCTCAGCCTAAGGTAAGCTATGGTAAGTTATGTTTATGCTGGATCCACATACCTCTGTGCATTGTCCATTCCTCTCCTTGTCCTCCCCGGTCCCCGTAATCACTTTTGTCTAAAGTCAAAGTTTCCGAAAGCAAAAGGCAGGCTAGCTAGCAGCTAACCTCACGGTGATGCATCCCGACGAAAAGCATTCCACGATTCATCATCCTACCTGCGGGAACACGCGACAACACATGACAGCACACGACGGGTGTGAACGAGAGGTTGAACGATTGTGGTACTTTGCGCAGGAGTCATTGGGCATCTTAAAGATTCAATACGTCGTGGTGGTTCGGAATCGCTACGTGTTGCAAAACTTTGTTTATGTAATTACGCACATGTACTCACTACGATCACTTGTCGCTCAAAAAAAAATAACCGGTCGTCATAAAAAATGCCAAAATAATTGGGTCATGGGAATAATTCTTGAAGAGGAACTTTAACTAACTAAGGATAGAACTTAATTCCGATCAGTAGCCGATACCCCCTTTCCTATGAGAAATCTTTACCTTTTCTCGAATAGATCACCAGAGGGGTCTGTATGGATGATATTGTGGTGAAAGCTGTCTCACAGTGGGATGTCATGACCTTGGTCCTGACAGTTTGCTGTCTGTGAACCTAGTTGCATTGTGGGAAATAACTGCTGTTTTCAACTGCCAAGCAAGCAGTATTTCTCTCTGTGGATAGAACTGTCAGTAACAAACATTCCATACAGATCACCTAGCAGAATTAAAGATATCAGAATGATAAGTTTCAGAATGTACCAGTAATTAAATCAGGGAGAGGAAAGATTTCACAATGGACAAACTCACTAATCTATAATTCAATATTGTAAACAATAAGCAATTTGATTAATCACGTTATTTTCACCGCAGTCTTTCTTTAAGTCTGCCCTGGCAGTTTTTCAGTATTGCCAAAAGTTTCACTTTAAAGGAATCATCAGCCAATTTAATCCCCCTTTCCCGATCTACTTACCCGTGCCTTCCTCCATCTCCTTCACGGTGACATGTCCCACGACACAGCTCCGCTTGCAAACCAGTGTCTCCGCCGGTACTGAGGCCGACCTCAGGGTCAGCCTTGTACTGTGCCTACGCGAGCGCTGCTGTCAATCACAGCCACATTGTCCGCGATGTACTGCGCAGGTGCAGAACCACTGCACCTGTGCAGTACACCACAGACAACGTGGCCGTGATTGACACGGCGCTCGTGCAGGTGGGGACACCAGGCCGCGGGCTGCAAGCGGACATGTTGCCGGGAAGGAGCTGGAGAAAGCCTTGGGAAATTAGACCGGGAGGGGGGGGAGGGTTAGGGATTAAAATGGCTGATGATTCCTCAGGTTTTGAGCGGCTGGACCTACTTAGTTTACCAAAGATAATTTAAACAAAAATTACAACTTACCACAATCTTTCCACCAGGACCCTGACTTTTCACCGTGACTCCAAGCCATTGGTTTTCTTTACTCTCTCGATTTCGATCAACTGATAGAGAAACAAAGAATAAATTAAAAGGAAAACAATTTATCTGCAAATGTAATTTTATTCAGAGAATCTATTAATAAATATAAATTCCAACAGATTGTTCCACAGTAGAATGTCCAAACCGAGAGTCACATGTAAGGCGATAAAGTAGAACACTTTTTTTTTAATGTAACAAATTATTTTCAAACAGTACATACTCTTCCATTTGGACTTAAGTCTTCTCTTGCTTTCATTCTATTTCAGTTTATGCAGGGTAGGTTGTGCGTTAAAGTGAACACATCGTCAAGAAGTGCTAAGTAGCCCCATTTAAATGAGCTGTTAAAGTGAACCTGAGGTGAGAGTGATTTGGAGGCTGCCACATTTATTTCCATTTAAGCAATACCAGTTGCCTGGCTGTCCTGCTGATCCTCTTCTTCTAATACATTTAGCCATACACCCTGAACAAGCATGCAGATCAGGTGTTTCTGACATTGTCAGATCTGACAAGAGTAGCTGCATGCTTGTTTCTGGTGTAGTTCAGACACTACTGCAGCCAAAAAGATCAGCAGGGCTGCCAGGCAACTAGTATTGTTTAATATGAAATAAATATGGCTGCCTCCATATACCTCTCACCTCGGGTTCACTTTAAAGGGACACATACGTAAAAAAAAATGAGTTTTACTCACCTAGGGCTTCCAATAGCCCCCTGAAGCTCTCCGCTGCCCTCGCCGTCTCCCTCCGATCCTCCTGGCCCCGCCGGCAGCCACTTCCTGTTTCGGTGACAGGAGCTGACAGGCTGGGGACGCGAGTGATTCTTCGGGTTCCCAGACACATTAGCACCCTCTATGCTGCTATATGGTATATGATATATGCTATGGCAGCATAGAGAGCGCTATTGTGGCCAGGAACGCGAAGAATCACTCGCGTCCCCAGCCTGTCAGCTCCTGTCACCGAAAGTGGCTGCCGGTGGGGCCAGGAGGATCGGAGGGAGACGGCGAGGGCACCGGACAGCTGCAGGGGGCTATTGGAAGCCACAGGTGAGTAAAACTCATTTATTTTTTTTGACTTAAGTGTCCCTTTAAGAATTTACGATTTATGGGATGACGGTTAGAGTGAGGGCTGTGAACACACTTCTATCTTCTTTTCAGCAATGCGTCTCAGTCTATAAGCATCAGCCAGGGAAAGAACTAAGGTTAGATGACCAGAGCTATTTAGTGGATGGAGGCCAACAAAAGGGCTTCTGCTAGAGCAGAGCTCCTGATATCCAGCATCTAGTTAATCAGGACCATAGTCTTATTAAAACAGTCAGCACTAAACAAACTATATTTTCAAATGCTTCAAAGTTGTGCTACAGAAACTGGGAGAATAGGACATATTCTCTTACTTATTCTTACATATTCTCACTTACATTATTATTAATATTGAATCTTCTGCGGCACTAAATTATACTAAATAGTCACGTCCCAAAATAACAGATCTGTCATAAAACAGATATGACCTCCATTTATCAGTCAGATCTTTCACAGGGTGCAAACTGTTAGAACCTTAGAATATATGACAGCCAAAATCAACAAGACATTACAGAAGTTCAACGGGGGTTGGCTTACTTAGGATTTATTCATGGGACTTTGACACTTTTGCATCAATCTTTGGATGAACTTCTAATTACACATGTCTCTACTGACAGCTTTCCTTTTAAACTTTGTCCCTTGTGGTCTGTTTTGTATTGTTTTAATGGAAATTACAGTTTTGTGCATGGTTGTTATACTTGTTTATTATGTCCATTTTGTAACTACTGCATTTGTAAACTGCTGACTTTAGCAGTTTACACAGTACAAAGTAATCTCACTGTCTACCAGAGAGTCTCATTGTTTAGTCCCTACCATAGTTCCAGTCTAAAGTCCCTACCATAGACTAGTACACATGCTAGACTGTTCTCAGCTGAGGCAGCCAAGGCAGCCAGTCGATGCTGATTCACCAGAGAAAACAGTTATATAGGTGTCCCCCAGGCTTGTTGATTCGGCAATGATTTGGCATGCTCCATCATGCATTGCATATCATCCCTGCTCCCTTCCCCATAGCAAGTGACATGCCGCTCTGATTTAGCTCAGGGCTCAGCTCTTGAACCATCACCCAGGGGTCAAGCCCCAGTCCCTCTGGGCAACAATTGTTGTGCATGTGTATGCACTTTAAAGGTGGTCCATTAATGGTACAATCTCCTGAACAATTGACCATTTGATCAATTGGATATTGTTAATGGGGCAGACAGCTTATCCTTTTCAATGGTGGGTCCAAAAAAACATTTCCGATCAACTGCAACAATCTGATCGGATGAACGGTTGTTCAGGAAATGGGCTGGATTATGGAAACCAGAGTGCCCAGACGAGTTCCATACAAGCACAGGAAGAACATACAACTTCCTAACAGATACTGTCCAGCCTCAAATGTGAACCCCGGAACCTACCACTGCACGGCAAGAGTTATATTAGTAACGAATGTCCTCTTGACATTCTGTTATTGATTCATGAGTTATAGGTTTGGGTACCTAAAGTTTGAATTTATTCCTTTTAATCAAAATAATGGTCAAACATCAGCGATTTCTAAACAGGTCATTATACAGACAAGCATATGAAGACTTGAGGGCTGTCTTTTCTCTTTCTTCTTGAAAAGCTGTGTCACAGGAGGAGGACAAGCATTACACGTTTATAATGGAAGGATTCTACACAAAGGGAAACTGCCGCATGAGCTACTCCCCTCTGCTCTGGCTGTGTATTGATTTATTCAGGTAGCAACAGGTTTTAATGCTTCTGGAGAAGAAAAGAAAAATCTATTGTTCAAACATCTGTCTAAACATGTACTGGTAATTAGGATTTGGTGTTTCCAAAGATTGTTTATGGTCAGACCCTAATAAGTAAGGAAACACAAAGGCATGTCATTTCCCATTTTTCACTGTGAAGCCTATACTATAAGGGGATTTCCAGGGAGCGTGTCATGTGAAAAATGAATGCAAAGATTGTTCCTTGACAATGGGCTTCAAGACTCGTAAACCTCTTTTTAGCTTCTTACATGCTCCAGACATGCTGTCTTTCTACCTATAGAGTTGGAGACAACCCGAGCTATAAGAATAGGGGAGACATTGTGAATGTGTCTGTGGTATTACTGTCCCATTCCACTGGGTCCAGCTTCCGCCCTCCGTCACCTTTTTTCCCCAAAAAAACTAAGCTTTATTATAGTTGGTAAAAAAAAGATAGAAATGCAGTCAATCAAATAAATAGCTGATATAAAAGATTGGTTTACAATGAACAATTTAACAGAAAACCATTTAAAACAATACTTCATATGTCTATATCTGTTGCGATTATATCAACAGAATCTGCTAGCTCCAGCTAGCTGCTACTGAGGAGCAAAGATGCACCTTTGTACAATTATAAGTAAGGGTTATAAGTAGATTAGAGCCCGCCGCTGGCTAAACCAGATCAAATAGTATAAAATGTATATTTGAGCTGTCATAGCCATCACTACGGTTTTATTCTGTAGGATGAGACCCAAGTCATCCATATCTTGTCATATTTAGCGATAGCACCCCTATGCTGATAAACAGCTTTTGAAAGCTGTTACTAGCTTTAGGGCTGGTTCAGACGGACGTTTGGAGGCGTCGCGTTCATTGGCGTCGCGGTGGCAATGCGTTCGGGCTTTCAGCAGCGTTCGCATTGCGTTCGGATGCGGTCGCGTTTTTTCTTCCCCTAGGGGGACATTGCCAGTCGCGGTTAACCACCCCTGGAAGCAGCATGTAGCTTCCAGGGGCTCCTTGAACGCCAGTGAAAATCGGGACCCGAACGCCGCGTTCGTGTAAACGCGCGTAAAAGCTTGGTACAAACGCTCCCATTCACTTGAATGGGAGCGTTTAACGCCAAGCCCTGAACGCTGGCGGTAAACGCTGCACAAGCGTCCGTCTGAACCAGCCCTTACTGCACAGATCCAGTCACTACTAGTTACCGTAGCAGTAATCCAGAACATAGTTAACAATATACGAGCAACATGTAAGACTTCAAGCATTTATTACTTGGCATATTTGCCTGAGAATGTGTCTTGAAACATACTAAGCAAACATAACTTAGGGTTACATTCAACTGGGCATCCCATGTGTTCATCCTCTGACACCTTTTAGAGAAACAAAACAGAAAGACTGTGGTACACTAGCAGTAGAAAACGCAGCTGGAGATCCCTAATGCCTGGTACACACCATGTCATTTTCCTGTCAGACTGATGGGAAATTTCCTGTTTGATCATTTCCAGCATGTCCGATCTGCTTCTAATCAAAAAAGGGATCAATATTATGCATCACTGATCTCAAAATTGATCCTTTTCTCGATCTGAGGCAGATCAAACATACTGGAAATGATCAAACATTGGGAAATTTCTTGTCAGTCTGAGGGGAACATAGTGTCAGGATTGATGTGGTTACCTCTGCAGCGGGGAGCGGTGCGGCCACCGCTCCCGCGTCTGACGTCACCGCGGATCTCGCCACGTCATCTCAGGCATTCCCTTCCGGTAGAACAGGTCTCTCCAGAGTGCATCAAAGCAGGGCAGCGCACGCGCGCACCAGGAGACAGGACCTTTATGCCTTCAACTGACAGCAATGGGCTGGCTCTCGCCGCCGATTGGCTGAAGTCCGCAGGGTGGAACTTTTGGAATGTGCTGTTGTATTTAAGGCCTGAGCGATCAGTGTCTCATTTAGAGTTGGGCCGAACCTCCGATTTTAGGTTCGCGAACCGGGTTCGCGAACTTTCGCGGAACGTTCGGTTCGCGTTAAAGTTCGCGAACCGCAATAGACTTCAATGGGGATGCGAACTTTGAAAAAAAAAAATAATTATGCTGGCCACAAAAGTGATGGAAAAGATGTTTCAAGGGGTCTAACACCTGGAGGGGGGCATGGCGGAGTGGGATACACGCCAAAAGTCCCCGGGAAAAATCTGGATTTGACGCAAAGCAGCGTTTTAAGGGCAGAAATCACATTGAATGCTAAATGACAGGCCTAAAGTGCTTTAAAACATCTTGCATGTGTATACATCAATCAGGTAGTGTAATTAAGGTACTGCTTCACACTGACACACCAAACTCACCGTGTAACGCACCGCAAACAGCTGTTTGTACTAGTGACGGCCGTGCTGGACTGGTGCGCACCATGGCGAGAGTGCAGGTTTTGGTGGCTTTACAGCCCATATGGTCGGCCTGGCTGATGTAGCTGAATGACAGAACAGTGACTGTCCAGCTGATCAAATTTGGTCTGACCACAATGAAGCAACGACCTTATTATCTTTTGTGTGCCCCCCGAGACACTCATCTAGGCGCCGGTCATTGCTTCATTGTGATACGCAAGCCCCTTCACCACGGCAAGGTAATGATCACGAAGGGGAATGGGCGCATGTACATGCCTTTTCTTTTGTTGTTGCAGCTGCCCTCAGTGCAGCCAGAAAAATTAGGCAGTCATGTACACGCACCATAAAAATTATTACAGCGGCCGCTGCTAGCAGCGGCCTAAAAAATTCAGCAATCCGCCTGGAGTCCCGGACCCTGTTGGTGGTGGCGGAGAAGGTAGTGAAGCGGCCTGCAGGCAGACATGCTGTGTGGAGGGACTGGGAGCGACTTAGTCTTTTTGGGGCAGGCCAGGCAGCCAGTCACACGGCGTGCAGGCAGAGATGCTGTGTGTGCGGGGACTGACTTAGTCTTGGGGCGGGCAGCAGCCCTCCGGGATCCATGCCTCATTCATTTTGATAAAGGTGAGGTACTTAACACTTTTGTGACTTAGGCGACTTCTCTTCTCTGTGACAATGCCTCCAGCTGCGCTGAAGGTCCTTTCTGAGAGGACGCTTGCGGCAGGGCAGGAGAGAAGTTGGATGGCAAATTGGGACAGCTCTGGCCACAGGTCAAGCCTGCGCACCCAGTAGTTCAAGGGTTCCTCATCGCTGTTCACAGCAGTGTCTACATCCACACTTAAGGCCAGGTAGTCGGCTACCTGCCGGTCGAGGCGTTGGTGGAGGGTGGATCCGGAAGGGCTACGGCGAGGCGTTGGACTAAAGAACGTCCGCATGTCCGACATCACCATGAGATCGCTGGAGCGTCCTGTCTTTGACTGCGTGGACACGGGAGGAGGATTAGTGGCAGTGGTACCTTGCTGGCGTTGTGCCGTCACATCACCCTTAAAGGCATTGTAAAGCATAGTTGACAGCTGGTTCTGCATGTACTGCATCCTTTCCACCTTCCGGTGAGTTGGTAACAGGTCCGCCACTTTGTGCCTGTACCGAGGGTCTAGTAGTGTGGCCACCCAGTACAGCTCATTCCCCTTGAGGTTTTTTATACGGGGGTCCCTCAACAGGCAGGACAGCATAAAAGACGACATCTGCACAAAGTCGGATCCAGTACCCTCCATCTCCTCTTGCTCTTCCTCAGTGACGTCAGGTAAGTCAACCTCCTCCCCCCAGCCGCGAACAATACCACGGGAAGGTTGAGCAGCACAAGCCCCCTGCGACGCCTGCTGCGGTTGTTCTCCTGCCGCTGTCCCCTCCTCCTCCTCCTCCTCCTCCCCCAAAGAAACACCTTGCTCATCATCCTCTGAGTCTGACTCGTCTTCTGCACACGACCTCTCTTCTTCCTCCTCCTCCCCCCTCTGTGCTGCCGCAGGTGTTGAGGAAACAGCTGGGTCTGATGAAAATTGGTCCCATGCCTGTTCCTGCCGTAACGGTTCCTGGTCACGCTCATTCGCAGCTTCATCCGCCACTCTACGCACAGCACGCTCCAAGAAGTACGCGTAGGGAATTAAGTCGCTGATGGTGCCCTCACTGCGGCTCACCAGGTTGGTCACCTCCTCAAACGGCCGCATGAGCCTGCATGCATTTTTCATCAGTGTCCAGTTGTCGGGCCAGAACATCCCCATCTTCCCAGACTGTTTCGTTCTACTCCAGTTGTAGAGGTACTGGGTGACGGCTTTCTTCTGTTCTAGCAGGCGGGAGAACATGAGCAGGGTCGAGTTCCAGCGAGTGGGGCTATCGCAAATGAGGCGTCTCACCGGCATGTTGTTTTTACGCTGAATTTCTGCAAATCGTGCCATGGCTGTGTAAGAGCGCCTCAAATGCCCACAGAACTTCCTGGCCTGCTTCAGGACATCCGCTAAGCCAGGGTACTTTGCCACAAATCTTTGAACCACTAGATTCATGACATGTGCCATGCAGGGTATGTGTGTCAGCTTCCCCATATGCAAAGCGGCAAGCAGATTGCTGCCGTTGTCGCACACCACGTTGCCTATCTCCAGGTGGTGCGGGGTCAGCCACTCATCCACCTGTTTCTTAAGAGCAGCCAGGAGAGCTGCTCCAGTGTGACTCTCCGCTTTGAGACAAGCCATGTCTAAGATGGCGTGACACCGTCGTACCTGGCATGCAGCATAGGCCCTGCGGAGCTGGGGCTGTGTAGCTGGAGAGGAGAACTGCCACTCAGCCAAGGAGGAGGAGGAGGACAGCGAAGAGCATGTAGCAGGAGGAGAGGAGGTGGCAGGAGGCCTGCCTGCAAGCCGTGGAGGTGTCACAATTTGGTCCGCCGCTTTCTGCTTGCCATCGTTCACCACCAGGTTCACCCAATGGGCTGTGTAGGTAATGTAGCGGCCCTGCCCGTGCTTGGCAGACCAGCCATCCGTGGTCAGGTGTACCCTTGACCCAACGCTCTTCGCAAGAGATGACACCACTTGCCTCTCAACTTCACGGTGCAGTTGGGGTATGGCCTTTCTCGAAAAATAAGTGCGGCCTGGCATCTTCCACTGCGGTGTTCCGATGGCCACAAATTTACGGAAGGCCTCAGAGTCCACCAGCCGGTATGGTAACAGCTGGCGAGCTAACAGTTCCGCCACGCCAGCTGTCAGACGCCGGGCAAGGGGGTGACTGGCCAAAAGTGGCTTCTTCCGCTCAAACATTTCCTTCACGGACACCTGACTGCTGCTGTGGGCAGAGGAGCAGGAACCGCTCAAGGGCAGAGGCGGAGTGGAGGAGGGTGCCTGTGAAGGTGCAAAGGAGAAAGCGGCAGAAGCAGATGATGCACCTGAAGGAGGAAGAGGAGAAGGAGGGTGACTTTTCTTTTGTGTGCTGCTGCTGCTTTTGCTCAGGTGGCCATCCCATTGCTGTTTGTGCCTTTTCTCCAGGTGCCTTCGTAAGGCACTTGTCCCTACGTGAGTGTTGGCCTTTCCACGGCTCAATTTTTGTTGGCAGAGCGAACAGATGGCTTTGGTCCGATCTGAGGCACACACATTAAAAAATTTCCACACCGCTGAGCCACCCTGGGATGTGGGCACTATGGGGACCTCAGCAGCTGATGCTGAAGGGCAAGTTGGCTGGCTGTACATAGGTGGCGATACATGGTGCCGGACTCTGCCACCAGCTGTTTCTGACGAAGAGCTGCCCCAGCTTCTTTCAGCAACTTCTCTCCTCCTACTACTCTCTGACTCCCCCTCTGAACTGTCCCCCTCTTCATCTCCTCTATTGGGAACATACAGAGGATCCCTATTACCGTCATCATCGTAGTCATCCTGCCCAGCTTCGCTTGCCTCAGACAAATCCAAACTTGCACCATCAGTAGGTCCTTCATCCTCCTGACACGTTACATCCATAGTGTTGCCGCGTAACTCAGACATATTAGCTGGTGAAAATTCATCTGGCTGTAACAACAATGGCTGTGCATCAGTGATTTCAACACTAAATAATTCTTGCGAAGTGTCAAATGCAGCGGAAGTGGTGCTAGTAGTAGCGCTGGTGGCTGAGCAAGATGAGGTGTTCTGTGTCGCTAAATACTCAACCACGTCCTGACAATCTTGGGAGGTGATGGGACGTGCCTTCTTCCGAGCACTGTACTGTGGGCCAGGTCCACACGAAATTACATTTACACGACCTCGCGCAGACCTGCCGGGTGGCCTTCCTCTGCCTCTGCCACTACCTCTTCCTCTACCTGTTTTGTCCATATTGGGTATGCACGGAGTGGTATATCACACTGCGTGCACTCACGTAGGTAGGTGGGTTCACTTAACTGCACAGGTATGCGCACTGATGCGGTGGGTTCACTGAACAGAACAGGTATACAGTGGCGGGTTCACAGAACAGGTATGCAGTGGCAGGATCACTGAACACAATAGGTATGCAGTGGCGTGTTCACTAAACAGGTATACAGTGGCGGGTCCACTGAACAGAACAGGTATACAGTGGCGGGTTCACAGAACAGGTATACAGTGGCGGGTCCACTGAACAGAACAGGTATACAGTGGCGGGTCCACTGAACAGAACAGGTATACAGTGGCGGGTCCACTGAACAGAACAGGTATACAGTGGCGGGTCCACTGAACAGAACAGGTATACAGTGGCGGGTTCACAGAACAGGTATACAGTGGCGGGTCCACTGAACAGAACAGGTATACAGTGGCGGGTTCACAGAACAGGTATGCAGTGGCAGGATCACTGAACACAATAGGTATGCAGTGGCGTGTTCACTAAACAGGTATACAGTGGCGGGTCCACTGAACAGAACAGGTATACAGTGGCGGGTCCACTGAACAAAACAGGTATACAATGGCGGGTCCACTGAACAGAACAGGTATACAGTGGCGGGTCCACTGAACAGAACAGGTATACAGTGGCGGGTCCACTGAACAGAACAGGTATACAGTGGCGGGTTCACAGAACAGGTATGCAGTGGCAGGATCACTGAACACAATAGGTATGCAGTGGCGTGTTCACTAAACAGGTATACAGTGGCGGGTCCACTGAACAGAACAGGTATACAGTGGCGGGTCCACTGAACAGAACAGGTATACAGTGGCGGGTCCACTGAACAGAACAGGTATACAGTGGCGGGTTCACAGAACAGGTATGCAGTGGCAGGATCACTGAACACAATAGGTATGCAGTGGCGTGTTCACTAAACAGGTATACAGTGGCGGGTCCACTGAACAGAACAGGTATACAGTGGCGGGTTCACAGAACAGGTATACAGTGGCGGGTCCACTGAACAGAACAGGTATACAGTGGCGGGTCCACTGAACAGAACAGGTATACAGTGGCGGGTCCACTGAACAGAACAGGTATACAGTGGCGGGTCCACTGAACAGAACAGGTATACAGTGGCGGGTTCACAGAACAGGTATACAGTGGCGGGTCCACTGAACAGAACAGGTATACAGTGGCGGGTTCACAGAACAGGTATGCAGTGGCAGGATCACTGAACACAATAGGTATGCAGTGGCGTGTTCACTAAACAGGTATACAGTGGCGGGTCCACTGAACAGAACAGGTATACAGTGGCGGGTCCACTGAACAGAACAGGTATACAGTGGCGGGTTCACAGAAAAGGTATACAGTGGCGGGTCCACTGAACAGAACAGGTATACAGTGGCGGGTTCACAGAACAGGTATGCAGTGGCAGGATCACTGAACACAATAGGTATGCAGTGGCGTGTTCACTAAACAGGTATACAGTGGCGGGTCCACTGAACAGAACAGGTATACAGTGGCGGGTTCACTGAACAGGTATACAGTGGCGGGTCCACTGAACAGAACAGGTATACAGTGGCGGGTTCACAGAACAGGTATGCAGTGGCAGGTTCACTGAACACAACAGGTATGCAGTGGCAGGTTCACTGAACACAACAGGTATGCAGTGGCGGGTTCACTGAACAGGTATACAGTGGCGGGTCCACTGAACAGAACAGGTATACAGTGGCGGGTCCACTGAACAGAACAGGTATACAGTGGCGGGTCCACTGAACAGAACAGGTATACAGTGGCGGGTTCACAGAACAGGTATACAGTGGCGGGTCCACTGAACAGAACAGGTATACAGTGGCGGGTTCACTGAACAGGTATGCAGTGGCAGGATCACTGAACAGGTATGCAGTGGCAGGATCACTGAACAGGTATGCAGTGGCAGGATCACTGAACAGGTATGGAGTGGCAGGATCACAGTACAGGTATGCAGTGGGCTGAGGGCTCACTGAACAGAACAGGTATGCAGTGGCAGGATCACTGAACAGGTATGGAGTGGCAGGATCACAGTACAGGTATGCAGTGGGCTGAGGGCTCACTGAACAGAACAGGTATGCAGTGGCAGGATCACTGAACAGGTATGCAGTGGCAGGATCACTGAACAGGTATGCAGTGGCAGGATCACAGTACAGGTATGCAGTGGGCTGAGGGCTCACTGAACAGAACAGGTATGCAGTGGCAGGATCACTGAACAGGTATGCAGTGGCAGGATCACTGAACAGGTATGCAGTGGCAGGATCACAGTACAGGTATGCAGTGGGCTGAGGGCTCACTGAACAGAACAGGTATGCAGCCAGGAAGAAGTTAAGCCTAACTAATCTTTCCCTATATGAGAGATTGCAGCAGCTCGCCCTACTCTCACTAATGCAGGCACACGAGTGGCCGTAATGGCCGCCGCTGCCTGCCTTATATAAGGGGGGGTGGGGCTCCAGGGGCTAGTGTAGCCTAATTGGCTACACTGGGCCTGCTGACTGTGATGTAGAGGGTCAAAGTTGACCCTCAGTGCATTATGGGGCGAACCGAACTTCTTCCGCAAAAGGTTCGCGTGCGGTACCCGCACGCGAACCACCTACGTTCACGCGAACCACGTTCGCCGGCGAACCGTTCGGCCCAACTCTAGTCTCATTGTCTGCTGTTGCTGAAACTTTGCGGTTAAGCTCTCAGACCTTAGTCAGTTCCCAGTGTGTTTGATCCGGCAGGACCCCGGGGATTCACACATAGCTAGGAATACTATTGCTAGCTGTAAAAGTAATATTCATTATTGTATTGATTATCTGTGTATGACTCCTTGCCTGATACTCTTGACTCCACCTTCTGCCTCTTGATTCTGTACTCTGCTCATCTGATTGTTGCCGGCCTCGACCCGACCTTGACTCTGATATTGCCTCCTGATTTTGTACCTTCGCTCATCTGACCTGTTGCCGACCTTTTGCCTGGTTCTCACTACGCCTTTGCCTGACGACTCTGTACTGCCTCCTGACTGACCTGTTACCGATATTGCCTGTACGACCACTCTACCTAGTGATAGTCCCTACAGTCAAGGGCTATCACATAGGAGTACTCCTGTGTAACTGTGCACCTAAAACACGTGTGATCACACTCTGAATAAAGTACTGACTATCGTGCTGTTAAGAGCTGTTCCTGATCATTACACATAGCATGGTGTGTACCATCCCTAATGTTCCATAAGGTGCCCACTGCCCACTAATGATAAAATGTTGATTGTACAATCTTACCAAATCCCTGTAGTAGAAGAATAAGCTGAGTGAATAGACTTTGAACAGATACTTTAGGTAGTCCCTCGAATTACATGCTTCTCTGCTTCTCAACATTACATACATCATACTTTGTTTGTTATTTCACTAACATAGTGGTGAGAATACAAGGATATCAGTGCTTACCAGTAGGGATGGTCAATGAGATGCAAATAATTTTGAGTTTATGTAGAATTATGCAAATTTTAAAGGCAAATGTATGCAGCATGAACATGAACCAATCAAATCCTACTGAGGTAAAATTTTTGGTCCATTTTAAAGCTGCATAAATGTGCATACAAAATTAGCATAATCCTGCATCATCTCAAAATTAGTTGCATCTTACTGACCATCTCTACTTACCAGTGCTTACTAGATATTATAACAGGACACTGTACTACATGTCACTGTGCTAACTGTGGCTACCTGTTTTTGAGACACAATCACAAAGTGACTGCATACCACTATAAGCATCAGCCATATACTGATTTGTATGGGGTTAGGCCATCAGAAACAATGAAAAATGACTGTTTTGGACAACTGTTATTGCAGGTGTGTGCAGGCCTCTCATTAAACATTAAAGCAACAGTTTTAGAGATTATCACTGTACAGATGTGGTAGCAGCTGTTTTTAACAGACAGAGGAGCATGGGATGGCAGGAGGAGGACTAGTGAACAGCACATGCAGTGTGAAAGACAATACAAACTAATAGCTCTCATTCGTCATTTAGCGATTTGTCCCGACAGATGACTAAATGAAGTCATGGGACAGATGTACTGATGCTAGATTATTGCATTGGATGATCATCTCTAATGATGAAAACCTAGCATCTGTACACAACTTTAACAAGTGTTTCCTATCACCTGTATTTTTATAGACAGAAATGCTCTATTACATTTTTACCTGATATGATTTTGGCAAAAACCTGTTTGCTTAATGACTGAAACAATACCAGCACTAGATTTGTACTGAATGGTGGCATTACATAGCTTTTATCTCCTGATACACCCCCTAACCCCCTGCTTGTTTTTATCTGATAGAAATAACCTCCTTTACTGATGAGTGTCACTTATGATAAAATCTTGATTGTACAATCTTTCCACTGAGAGACTATCTAAAGTATACATTCAAAGTATATACACTCAATTTACGCTTCTACCACATAGATTTGGTAAAATTGTACAAGGTTGAATCATTAGTGGACCCCTTTAAACAATAATTTCTTTACATTTATTCATAAGGCTATGGTTTTTGATCAATGTTGATTCATACTGTATGCCTATGGCTAAGGCGACTACACAATATCAGATATGATCTAAGGCTGTGTGCACACGCTAGATGAAACAATAAGGACCGCCTCTTCTGAGAATCCAGTGTGTACAGCAGCCTCAATCCCCCTCAACTACTCAGCCTGTGATCAGCCTGGTGGATCGCTTTGGCCAAGTGTCGGCCCGAGAACACGGTTCTCTCCACTCACCCGGCTCCTGTGGGACGTCACACCAGGGGAGGACTGGGACCTTTTGGCCTGGGGGGAAAACACAAACTAGAGGCCCGTTTTCACGGCAGCCCCAGCCCAAATGACATCACACACGTGCCCCACGTGCTATATGTCATTACTCACGTGGGAAATACAGCAAGGACACTCAAGGGACAGTGTGACAGGTAAACTATAAATGCACTGGCACCGGGGGGGGGGGGCACATAATACATTTTGAGTTACAACAGTTGGGGTTTCTACCTCTTACACAAGTCCTGCAAGCAGCCCTTCTGGAGTCTAGGGACTGTCTGCAAGCAGCCCTTCTGGAGTCTAGGCACTGTCTGCAAGCAGCCCTTATGGAGTCTAGGGACTGTCGAAAACTTGTTAACCTAGATAATATCTTATGTAGCTGTGCACATGCAGTTAACAATGGTGAGAGACCAGACAAATATTTTCCCACGGACCCTGCAGGCAAGCCTCTGCTCTGTATCATGCTGTGTATATTTACTAACTTTCCCGCCCTGCAATTGCTCTGTAATTGGGCGTTGATTTTCCTCATTCAGCCTAGTGTTTCACATTGCCTTAAACAAAAACCTAAATTCACCAGGTACAGTGCCAGCCCTAAATCATTAAATGAGAGGCAGCCTGGGGGGAAACCTCCCCCCTTCCCCCCTGGCCAGTCCTCCCCTGCGTCACACCCACACCATTCCGTCAGCTGACCCCCAGCATAGCAACAGAACACATTGTTAGCCTAAAGGCTAGTGACTGTGTAGCCTTGGTCCTGCAATGTCGCCTGAGGGATCGGATCCTGATCCCTGCCCGGGACCTCACAAGTGTTTGTGAGGATTTACACCAGCTAAATTGACCATATCTTATGGATCACAGTTGTTTACCTAGATACCACCATTTGCATTTATCAGTACACAGGTGCTCTCTTACCCTTTTGTCTCACAACGCTGTGTAATGTGCATGCATATCTTCCACCATTATGTAAAAATTTGTAATTAATTTGTTCACTGTATCAGCTGTAATCCACAATTGTCCCTAGGTTTGTATCAGGGGCGATGGCTTGTGGTGGCTCTCGGCAGAGAAAGAATTAGTAGCCCCTTTGCCCACCAATGTCAGTATGGTATCTTGTGCACAGTAAATGGTCATGTACTACATAGCCACCTTGTGCTCATGACGCAAATATTTAATTTTAGCTGAAATTTGCAACTGTATTTTTCCTCAGCCCACATTGTCTCAGTATGTGGCGTCCTTTCTCCACGTAGCCGGGTGTGGTGCTGATGGGGAGAACCTCTTGGCGACTAGGCTGCAAACAGTGCCTTTACTAGTGACACATGCAGGTGCTGGAGCAGCACACGGACACTGTGACCTGCTACACTGCAGTAACGTGGGGCACTGGCAGTGACATGTGCAGCCACAGTGATCAGGTCATCCCTTGGTGAGAACATGTGGTGTGCCCCCCTGGGTGCCTAAGGCCATCCCTACTTGTACAAAGGACAAGGGGACATAATCTGTAAAAAAGGTTTTGCCAACTATTTAGGAAGGGGTACTTTACAGTTTTTAAAGTGTGTGTGTGTTTGTTTGTTTGTTTGTTTGTTTGTTTGTGTGTGTGTGTGTGTGTGTGTGTGTGTGTGTGTGTGTGTGTGTGTGTGTGTGTGTGTGTGTGTGTGGTGTTTCACCCCAATATTAGCCACCCAGACCCCCATGATGATCTATTTGAGAAAAGGTTAAGTGTCAGAGAAACAATAGCATTCAGAAGTTTTCTTAAAGGGGATCTTTCGCGAAAAAAGTAGGCAGTTAGAAAATGTGACAGATGACAGGTTTTGGGCCAGTCCATCTTTTTAAGGGGGATTCTCGGGGCTTTCTTTGTTTTCAACAGCATTTCCTGAACAACAGTTTAACTGCCAAAATAGCAAGATACCAGCCGGCCTCCCTAATCACTTGCACACTATTATGTCAGTTAGATTTTGCAACTGTTGTTCAGGAAATGCTGTTGAAAACAAAGAAAGCCCTGAGAATCCCCCTTAAAAAGATGGACTGGCCCAAAACCTGTCATCTGTCACATTTTTTAACTGCCTACTTTTTTCGCGAAAGAACTCCTTTAAGAGACATGATGTTATCTCCCACCTTCATGCAGCATTTTATACATGATGCAAATATGCAATTGCTGTTGGACAGCAGGCATTTGTACTATGATTATTCCTCAAGCCCAAAGCCACTAGCTTTCCAAAGCACAGTTCAGGAGTCACAGGAGAAATCAGTATTTCATACAGACAATAGCTTAGTTGACTGAGCTGAACATTGTAGCAAACTCATCATTCGCTCTAATTGTTGTGTGCATAATGCACAGTGGCCAGTCATTACTACAAAGCATAGAATCACATTACCTTGACAACCCTTATGGAGTGAGAAAATGTAATCAGGATTCCCCTGCTAAGCAAGAATAACAGATCCATGGCAAATGGTATCTAGAAGCCTGTTTACTGTTGCCTCATGCTATTAATCAAGTTCTCATTCCCATGGTTGGAAAACAGTAGAGGGGCTTTGAGAACCCAAAATCAAATCCTCCTAAAGCGGATCCGAGATGAAAAACTAAATATAACAAGTGACTTGTCTATATATCTTATCTAAAGTTTAGATAGTTTACACAGCAAATCTATCTTCAAACAGCTTCAACAGTATATTAATATTTTTCCTGTGATACAATGGGAGCAGACATGTTTTCTGCTTGTCACTATTACACAATTACACACACAGGCAAGCTTATCTGTATCTAGGCATGCTAATCTGCATATTCTGTGAAAACTCCACTCTTATCTCCTCCATTACACAGGCAACTGATCTGTATCTGCACTGCAGCTCTCAGATTGTGAAAACTCTGCCTCTGAAATCTTTAGCTAGTAACACCTTTTTCACCTGCCCAGACTGAAATCCCACAATCCCTTGCAAGCGCCAAGGCACTCTGGAGAAGCTGTGGGTGTGGCTTGATTAGTTTATAGGAAATTAGAGTATTAAAACAAAACAAAACAAGTATTTGGCTTGAGGAATGCCCTATAAACTATATGTAAGGAACACAATTATGCAAGGAGTAAAAGTTCATCTCGGATCCACTCTCCTAAGCAAGAAGTCTGATCTGTTTCATGTCGGCATGTACACTGTGTGGATTAGCACATTTTCAAATGAATTTGTGTAATGTCTATACACATGCTAACAAAACATTCAAGAAAATCTTTTCTTTAAAAAAAAATTGCAAAGTACAATGTACAGGATATGGATAGTGGTTCGCACACGCAAACACATTCATGAATGCAAAATTACGCCAGAATTTGCAGGCGCTGGAAAACTTTCTCCCATAATGCCCAAGCATGACCTTTCAACCAAGGTCAGCTGGGCTGGACTGGTCGAAAGAAATTGAGGTCATGTGTGCATGCATGTTTTTCTTAGGGTTCATGTGTTCGCATTAAGAGTCTCCTGTTCACAAAGGGTCTGCGCGAGTTCACCTGGCGAACCATCCAGATGTTCACCTATCATTACTAGAAAAAACTTGCACAGTGCAAAATACTGTCGTGCATATAAAGCGTCACAGTAAAGGTCAATGTGCAAAAGTCAGAGTAACCAATTACTCATGTACTAAATAAGTATGCAACATGACAAGAGCATCCCAGTACAATACCTAGGCATTATTTATTTACAACACTGAAACCAATGTTTTGTTATATGTAATATTTTTCTGATAAAAAAGCTAAATTTCTTGGCACTAAAACTAATAAACATTTTTTTTTAAATACATTTAAATTCCCTTTATAGAAGTTCTTTAGCTTATTATTATACTTGAACATGAATTATTATACATGAACCAATAGCTTACATGTTATAGGACCTAAATCATCACGAATTGACTTATTATAATAAAAACTTAAAACTATCATATTTCTACTTCCTCTGCCTTTTATTATTATTATTCTAATTGTAAGTAATAGGTAAGTAAAAGCTGGGAATCATTGTTTCCTTCATTGTGTGTCCTTTTGATAAATATGCAATGTGACCATAGCAATAGTTCCACTTTAAAGAGGAACTCAATGTACAAAAATCAAGTGCCATCACTCTACAAGTTTCAAATATAGCAAACTATATTAGTGGAAAAAATACACACATGGGGTAGACACCTTAAAACCAATTAAAAACACTGCCCAGACATGCCGCCAACACACTCTCACAACACCACCCGAACATATATGCCTTGACCAGGTAGCAATAAGGCCTTGGGGATTTTTTTGAAATTAGTCTCAGAAGACTTTAAAACAATCAACTGGAATCATAGAGGCCGTGATAATCTTACCCAGGGTGAGTGAAGGGCATTGCTAGAATTGAGGGAGACACAGGATATTGTCATCAGACCCAGTGACAAGGGGGGAAATGCGGTGCTATGGACAAAGGATGCATACTTTGCAGAAGCGAATAGACAATTATCGGACGCTAACACCTATATAAAACTTAGATCTAGTCCTTTTGATAGGATAACTATGGGTGTGAACTAGTTGGTGGACGATGCAGGAGAAGGGGGTATTCTGAGCCCTGTGGAAATGGATTACCTGAGAGTAACCACATTTTCTGTTCCTTTATTGTATCTTATCCCTAAGGTTCCTAAAAACCTCAATAAACCCCCAGGGCGCCCTATTGTTAGCGCCATTGATGGCCCCACTGAACGACTAGGAAAATGGATTGACGCTAAGATCCGTGACATAGTGTCCTCCCTACCATCGTTTGTCTTGGATACCCGGGATGTTCTGAGAAATTTGGAGGGGGTTAAGGTTGAGGTGGGCGATATTCTCGAGGGGATAGATGTAGAGAGTCTCTATACGTCAATTCCCCACGAGATAGGTTTAGCAGCTCTGGAGTTCTTCCTTCAGGATGCCCACCCTGATCTGGCCGCCCACAATGAATTTATCTGCTGGGCTATGCGGTTCATATTGGAGCACAATTGTTCTCTTTTTGGGGGTTCCCACTATAGGCAGGTGCGCGGCACGTCGATGGGAGCGGCATGCGCACCTGCCTATGCCTGTTTACATCTGGGCTTGTGGGAACGCCAAGATGTCTATACCATGGAAATGTTTGAGCGGTACGTCCGGGTGTGGCTCAGGTATATGGATGATGTGCTGGTGGTGTGGAGAGGTGGTGAGGAGAGGTTAGAGATGTTCATTGATTTGTTGAATCAGAACCAGAGAAATATCAACCTCACCTACACATGTAGTTCATCGGGTGTTTCCTTTTTGGATTTGTGGATTTGGATGGAGGGGGAAAGCCTGGTTAACAGGACCTTCCGAAAGCCAACAGCGGGCAATACCCTTCTCCACGCCACCAGCCATCATCTACGTAACCTCAAGAATGGTATACCCACGGGCCGGATCCGCCGTAATTGTTCACGGGATGATGATTTTGGGGTAGAGGCTAAACTGATGTACGACCGTTTTCGTGACAGGGGGTATGGACATGAAACTCTGTGCTCCATTATTGATAGAGCCATGAACACGTCCCAGCAGAGTCTTCTTGAGGGCGGAGCTAGAAATAAAAGAGGGAAGTCCCTAAATGTCACCCGTTTTATCAGCCCCTTTAATGCCCAGTGGCAAAAAATCAAGGAAATCCTAGACAGACATTGGGGGGGGTACTCTTGACTGATCCTGATTTGTCGAAAATTGTGGGAGAGAGACCTTTGATGGTGACCCGTAGGGCGCCGAGTCTACGCGACACTTTGGTACATTCTCAAGTTACTGTTAAGGTTACTGACTCCTGGCTAGGGGGTAGAGCCCCAAATGGTATGTTCAGGTGTGGAGGATGTTCAGTTTGTGCGTATGTGGATGTGACAAAGATTTTTTTGAACTCAGCAGGGGACAGAAAATGGGAAATAAGGAGCTTGATAAACTGTAAATCTGAATGGGTCGTGTACCAACTTACCTGTCCATGCAAAAAGATATATGTAGGCATGACTACAAAAGCGTTGAAGAAACGCATTGGGCAGCATCTAAGTGACATCAGGTGTGGAAAACAGAAGAATGGTGAATTTAGAAGTACAGCAGCGGAGCATTTTGGCACACGAAAGTAATCCAACTGGCCTTAGAATTAGGGGTATTTATAAATTACCTGATAAAGGAAGGGGAGGAGACAAAGAGAGGACCCTTCTGCAAAAAGAAAGCCGCTGGATATATACACTGAATGCCCTAGAACCTGCTGGCTTAAATAATGAACTGGATTTTGCACCTTTTTTATAAAGTTTATAATGGACTTGACATGGAGCAGTCTGTGGGATAATGTTTATTTCCTTTAAAACAGATAGATGCTCCTTATCCATAATCAATGTGGGAGACTAGTAATATCCCCTTTCTGTTCCTGCCTGAGAGGGAAGTTTGTATGCATCCATAGCTCGTTGAACAGCTTTGAACATTGTGTTGTACATAAAATTAAAGAAGAGAGCTGCTGTGTTTAGCAGCCGGAAGCGGATGTGACAGGCAGAGGGAGGAAGAACCAGCCTGAAACGCACGTATAAGGGGAAGTGATTTATTGTAACCAGCTACACCCAGTTGAAGCCCGTAGAAGGCGGGCAGCCATTTTGACTGTTTCTGGCCAGTAGTTTGACACTTTCCGGACAGCCTGTAATTCCACTCTGCTCCCCTCTTTCCCTGCAGGGCAGATATCCTGTCTTAGGTACCGGTACCCCTGTTTGGGTGGTGTTGTGAGAGTGTGTTGGCGGCATGTCTGGGCACGGAGCGCTCCATTGTTTTTAACTGGTTTTAAGGTGTCTACCCCATGTGTGTATTTTTTCCACTAATAAAGTTTGCTATATTTGAAACCTGTAGAGTGATGGCACTTGATTTTTGTACATTGTGTTAGTTTAGCTGTGCCGTCATTCCTGTTTTGCAGTTTGGTTACACTACGTGGTTGAGTAAGTGCAGCTATCTATCTATGTTGTTTTAAAGAGGAACTCCATTGAAAATAATGTAATAAAAAAGTGCTTCATTTTTACAATTATTATGTATAAATGATTTAGTCAGTGTTTTCCCATTGTAAAATATTTCCTCTCCCTGATTTACATTATGACATTCACCACATGGTGACATTTTTACTGATGGCAGGTGATGTCAGTGGAAGGAGATGCTGCTTGCTTTTTTTGGCAGTTGGACCCAGCTGTAATCAGCTGTTATTTCCCACAATGCAATGAGGTTCACAGACAGGAAACTACACTGTGGGAGAGGTTTCACCACAATATCAGCCATACAGAGCCCCCTGATGATCCGTTTGTGAAAAGGAATAGATTTCTCATGTAAAAGGGGGTATCAGCTACTGATTGGGATGAAGTTCAATTATTGGTCATGGTTTCTCTTTAAGCCAATGTAGCTTTCTCAAAAAAAAAAAAAATGATAGAGATGAACTGCCAAATTTTGAAGACTTTAAAAGCTGCGAATTTATTGCAATTATGTGGCATACACTACAATTCAAAGATTGCAATGGGTAAAATATTTAAAAGGAGCATGTGATGTGAGACCTATGGAAGCTGCCACATTTATTTCTTTTTAAACAATACCAGTTGCCTGGCAGTCCTGCTGATCTTTCTGTTCAGTAGGGTCTAAATCACATACCTGAAACAAGCATGCAGCTAATCTTGTCAGATTTTTCATAAACATCTGATCTGCATGCCTGTTCAGGGTCTATGGCTTAAAGTATTCAAGGCAGAGGGTCAGCAGGATAGCCAGGCAATGTGCATTATTTAAAAGGAAATGAACATGTCAGTCTCCCTAACCCCCCCACCTCTGGTTCCCTTTAAAGTGGTCTGTGGGTCAGTATTTCTACTTTCTGTAAAATATTCCTCACAGCTTGAAAGCTACTATCCCAGATTTTTTTTTTTGCAGAAATGGTTAAACAAAGCACTTTGTCCTGCTATTCAGCTTCGATTCCGCATCCAAACTGGAGATAACAGTATCTTTGTTTACATTCCAATGTTGATACATGTGTGTAAACACAGTGTAGCAAGTGAAAAGGAGCTCTCTGTGAAGCTCTCTGTGCTTCATGCACACAAACAGCTCAGAACAGCTAGTTAGAAGATGTCAATATATAATAAAAAGCAGTTTGAATAAAATGCAATGGCAGCTTTCAGGGCAAGATAAACTACACTTTGGAAACTTGTAATTTGTAAACAGACATTACTTATGCACAAAAGCGAATATGATAACTGGATGAGTAATATATAGTAGGAAAACACATTTTTATTGAATGTTATTTTGGAGTTTCAGACCACTTTAAGGGTGTGGAAATAGAGTGTTAAAGGGATTCCAAGCAGTAACTACAATCAAAATCTGAACTTACCTTAGGCTTTCTCCAGCCCACCGTAGATCGGGAGGACCCTCGGCGTCCTTCTGGCTCTTCTCCCAGGCCCTGCTCAGAAATGGCTCCCAGCGGTTCTCAGCGACACTGGGCCCGAGTGTCAGGCTCCTTCTTCTGCAAAGATGACGTCAGTCGTCACCACGCCGGCCGGCGTGACAGTACGGCGCATGTGCGATTAAAACTACTTGAAAACCACGTAATGCCCATGGGCGCTGCTGCGGCGGCAGCCCCTGGACCGCCTAACGCCAATTGGCGTCAAGTCCTAGGGCTGCAGTTTGCAGGAGATCGCATGCAGGCTGCGTGCGCATCTCCTGCTTGGGGGGCGGAGCACCGCTCCGCCTTCAGTCTCTGAATTGCCGCTCAGAGAACTGTTAGATGGCGAAACCGCCGTCTTTTCTGCTAGTACAGCGCTGCGATCAGCAGCAGTGCTGTACTGTGGACAGCCGTGTGACACGGCAGTCCCCCTGGAGGACAAGAGAGCGATCGGCTCTCGTAGGCTGAAGCCTATGACAGCCTATCGCGTCATTGGCTGGCTGGGGGGAGGGAGCATGGGGACAGAACATACAAGCGCAGCATATTTTAATTAAAAAAATTATTAATATTTATATACAAAAACAAACACAGGGGGGGGGGGGGGGCGATCAGACCCCACCAACGGAGAGCTCTGTTGGTGGGGAGAAAAGGTGGGGGGAATCACTTGTGTGCTGAGTTGTACGGGTCTGCAACTATGCCTTAAAGCTGCAGTGGCCCATTTAGTTAAATTTGCCCTGGTCTTTAGGGGGGTTTACCACTGCAGTTCTCCAATGGTTAAGGTGCCCATACATCTGGAGATTATGGGCAGATTCGACAAAGAGACAAATTTATCTCTAATCGAATCTGATTAGAGATAAATTTGTCAGTTCCTCAATGTTGCCCATATACTGCAGGCCGATTCCCATCCAATTTCAGCATGAAATCTGAAAGGGAATCGGCTGTGCCTGCCACGTCCCCCGCCACTGCCCCCAATGTATAAATGTGCCCCCTGTGTGTGCTTTGTACATTACCTGTCCTGTGTCAGCCTCCGCGGGGTGTCTCTCTGTACATCCCACTGGCACATAGCCTCTGACGTCAGACCCTATGCACCAACGTTAGGCACTATGTGCAAGTGGCGTGTACGGAGGCTGTCCAGAGGTTACGGACACCGCACGGAGGCTGACACGGGATAGGTAATGTCAAAAGCACACACAGGGGGCACAGTTATACATTACGGCGGCAGCGGCAGGGAGTTCATAATTTCATCACTCGTTCCCAAAATCAGCCGCCGTACCACCGCACACCCGAGCAACCAACTTTGGCCCGACATCTTGCACCAGGGGCGATCGACTAATGCGGCCTGCACTTGGCGGCACCGATTTTCAACCAATTCTATAATAATAATCAAAGTGGTTGGATGATCAGGCGCCAAGGTCACCTGATGTAAGGGCACCTTTACAGTCACTGGGAAACAAACCATAGTCCTTAGCAGAGCAAACAGTAATTCAAATGCAGTACAGTAGTTCTAACCCTTTCCCACTGTGACATACATTAAAGAGACTCTGTAACAAAATGTTCAGCCTTATTTCTTCTATCCTATAAGTTCCTATACTATGTTCTAATGTGGTCTGTGTTACTGCAGCCTTTTCTAGTTGCACAGTGGCTGTTATCATCTCTGTTATATGATCTAATCTTCTCTATTCTGTCGGCTCTGTCAGCTGAGGCTGGAATCTGTGGAATGTGCTGCACTGCTTGTCATTGGCAGAAGCTATACACACCCTGTCCAAGCTCTTTATGAGTCAGAGACTGAGCTACTCTTAAGCCTATCACACTCTAGTTAGAAGCCATGTCTTTTGTTTGTAAACACTGCCTAAAAATGGCAATTACAAGCCAGGATTGCAGCAGGAAGTGGCAGAAACAGCACAGAGGGGCCCAGGAGAACATAATGAATAGAATTGTATGCTTTTTATTGTAAGAATTTTAGAGTACAGATTCTCTTTAATGGTTTGGCTGATGTTTAATTTTTTTTTTTATAGTAGCCCATCTCTTATTGCACAAAGCTTAAAGAGACTCTGAAGCGAGAATAAATCTCGCTTCAGAGCTCATAGTTAGCAGGGGCATGTGTGCCCCTGCTAAAACGCCGCTATCCCACGGTTAACGGGGGTCCCTTCACCCCCAAACCCACCCCCGCAAGACTTGGTCGTAGCCCTGCCTCTTCCTGGAGGCAGGGCTAACGGCTGCAGCCCTGCCTCCAGTCGCGTCTATCAGACGCGCATCGCCGCCTCTCCCCCGCCCCTCTCAGTGAAGGAAGACTGAGAGGGGCGGGGGAGAGGCGGTGATACACATCTGACAGACGCGCGTGGGGCAGGGCTGCGGCGGTTAGCCCTGCCCCAACCAGGAAGCGCTCCCCCGCTGTACGGAGGGGATTTGGGGGTGAAGGGACCCCCGTTAAGGCGCGGGATAGCGGCGTTTTAGCAGGGGCACACATGCCCCTGCTAACTATGAGGTCTGAAGCGAGATTTATTCTCGCTTCAGACTCTCTTTAAGTTAAAGCTTAAGTCAAAGCTTAAGTTAAAGCTACAAAGTACTTTCAGCCTTAAAGGAAAAAAAACTTTGATAGCCCATACACATACACTGCAAACAGTCAAAGCTCTACTTTAGCTTGACTCATAAAGACACATATACACAATCTTATTTGTTGATTAAACTTGAGAGTTTTTGAATGCCATTTATTGGTTAACTTAAAGGGGAACTGAAGAGAGAAATATATGTAGGCTGCCATGTTTATTTCCTTTTAAGCAATACCAGTTGCCTGGCAGCCCTGCTGATCCTCTGCCTCTAATACTATTAGCCATAGCCCCTGAACAAGCATGCAACAGATTAGGTGTTTCAGACTTTAAAGATAGATCTGACAAGACTAGCTGCATGCTTGATTCTGGTGTTATTCAGATACTACTGCAGAGAAATAGACCAGCAGGGCTGCCAGGCAACTGGTATTGATTAAAAGGAAATGAGTATGGCAGCCTCCGTATACCTCTTACTTCAGTTCCCCTTTAAAGAGAGTCTGAAGCGATCAATAATACCTCTTTTTATTTCATAATCCTCTTTAGCCGTATCAGCCAAGATGATTTGCCACATCCCCACGGCCATCGGGGGTCTTTATCCCCCCCAAAATCCCCCGGGCAGAATCCTCCATTACTTTCTGGAGGAGGCAGAGCTTTGGGCTTTAGCTCTGCCTCCATCCATTCAATCACCGCTGATAGCCGCCTCTCCTCGCCCCTCTCAGTCTTCTTTCACTGAGAGGGGTGGGGAGAGGTGGTGATCAGCGGTAACTGAATGAACTGGAGGCAGAGCTACAGCCCAAAGGTCTGCCTCCCCCGAGCAGCAAAATCTGCAACTCTGAAAGTCGTAGAATTTTGCCCCGGGATTTGGGGGAGATAAAAACCTTGTATGGCAATGGGGATGCGGCGAATTATCTTGGCTGATACTGCTGAAGAGGATTATGAAATAAAAAGAGGTATTTTTGATCGTTTCAGAGTCTCTTTAACAGAGCAATAGTAAGCTTTCAGCTAAAAGGTCTTCCTCAGACTCAGTTCCTGAGTCCTGAGACTGAAAAACCTTACTTTTTTCTTTTAAGTTAGCCAATAAATGGTATCATCCTGATTCAAATCTTCTAGCTTTTACTAATGGCTAACATGGTACAATACTCTACTGCTACTCATTACATTTGGTAAATCCCACTAAAGCTCTCTTTATTTCCCCTATTATAAAGTCCTGGTCACTACAACAAACATATTTACAGATTGCCCAGCAAGCTTATGGTAAACCAGAACTCCTAGGAGTGTGTAAGGGGCTAACAAGGACCATGTTCAGCAGCGATGAATTGTGGGAGAAACTGTTTTACAACAAACATATGACAAATCCCTTTGTGAGTTTTCACTCATAGGCTTTAATCCAAAATATAATTTTGTATTCTTAAAACAGAAGGTATTTGCAATAATTTAGCTTTAAATGAGCAACTGTTGTTTCCCATGACGCATCACTCCCATATATACAAATCATCTCTTTTTGCCCCAGGAATCAAGGCTGCATATCCAGGACCTTTATATTCTCCTGGTCAGGGACGTAACAATAGACCCTGCAAGGGAGGCAACTGCAGGGGGGGGCAGAAGCCACAGGGGCCCCCATCCTGAGAGACTGACAACTAAGGGCAAGGAGAGAAAAAAAGCTCTCTGCACAATTGTTGTAATGACTGCATTTGCTCAGCCACTGATAACAAATCATACAAAGTTTTGCAGAAAAAGATTTGTAGACAGTCCCTATTCCATTGTGCAGCAGGCTCTTGTGTACAGCACCCAGCCCCCAACCTATCTACGCTTCCACAAGTGCTCTGTACTGTAGAAATGCTGGAGAAGTCTGCAGAGCCAGATCTGCTCCTTCAGACATGACTATGAGTGTAATAAGCTGAGGCTGGGAGCACACTCGTCTGTGGGTTTTCTGTATGTGATTTCTACACTGTATGTGTGAAAACATGCACCTTGTATCACAGAAGCTAATGTAATTGATAGAGAAAATGTGCACAGTGCTTCACTGTTGTCTATTTTTATATGCATGGGGAAAACACTTTCAAGTGTGCACTAGCCAATTCTGAATAACATTGGTTCTCAGATTATCTGTGTAGAAAGCGGGTGGGGGGGGGGGGGGTTATTGGGGTTGGAAGGTGGGGGTCCCATCCAACGTTTTGCCGGGAAGCCCAGTGATTTATAGTTACGCCCCTGCTCCTAGTGGTTCTGGGTCACTATAAGCTAGCTGGGGATTCCTAAGTGCTGGTCCAAACCCTATACCATAGAGCCATATCAATCCATGTCATGCACTGATGAGGACCAGAAAGTCCTGAACAGGCTGTGTGCATGTTGGATTGATTTGGCTCATATTTGGGAGTGATGCATTATGGGACATCACAGTTGCTCACTTAAAGCTGAATTATTGCAAATACCTTCAGTTTTAAGAAGGACAAATTACATTTAGCATTGCTTTTTAATAGAGGGCTTTTTGGTCTCTTTTAGTCGTTTATACTTTCCTAGTGGTTCTGGGTCACCATGAGCTAGCTGGGTATTCCTTGGGCTTTAAACCAAT
The DNA here is from genome assembly GCF_040937935.1 of Hyperolius riggenbachi. Lineage (NCBI taxonomy): Eukaryota > Metazoa > Chordata > Amphibia > Anura > Hyperoliidae > Hyperolius > Hyperolius riggenbachi. The sequence goes on along the minus strand of NC_090647.1, from coordinate 146,398,361 downwards.
AAGCATTACCACATGGGATAAAGTAGCAATTGTAAAATGTTAATTCACTAGGGCTGTTATCGCATGGAAAACTGAAATTACACACAAGTAAATTACCAACGTGTGAGGTAAATACCTCATACTGTAAATGTCAATTTTGTGACTCTCTTGCAACTGGCAGAGTCCCAGTGGATTGGGTACAGCCCACGTTTTCCCATTATTTAATAAGGGCAAAAAATCTGATCCAGGAAATTATAGACCTGTAAGCTTAACATCAGTTGTATGCAAACTATTTGAGGGGTTACTAAGAGATACTATACATGACTTCATAGTAGAAAATAATCTTATTTCTCAGCATCAACATGGGTTTTACTAAAGACAGGTCCTGTTTGACTAACATGCTCAGCTTTTATGAGGTAGTGAATGCTAATATGGATATTGGGAATGCTGTAGATGTGATACACTTGGACTTTGCAAAGGCCTTCAACACTGTTCCCCACAGAAGTCTAGTGCAAAAGTTGAGGATGCAAGGACTGGGGAAGAGTTTGTGTGCATGGATAGGGAACTGGCTAATGGACAGAAAACAAAGAGTTGTGGTCAATGGATCGTACTCAAAATGGGAGACTGTTAGCAGTGGGGTCCCACAGGGGTCTGTACTGGGTCCAGTGTTCTTCAATTTATTTATTAATGACCTAGTAGATGCAGTAGAGAGCAATGTTGCTATTTTTGCAGATGATACAAAATTGTGCAGAATCATCAACTCTCAGGAAGATAGTGTCATATTGCAACAGGATCTGGATAGGATGGTTATATGGGCACATACATGGCAGATGAAATTCAATGTTGACAAATGTAAAGTCATGCATTTTGGTCGTACCAATGGTCTAGCACCATACAAAATAAATGGGATACAGTTAGGAACATCAAACTTGGAGAAGGACTTAGGAGTACTCCATGACAACAAGTTAAATAATCGTACTCAATGCCAAGCCGCTGCAGCTAAAGCGAACAAAATTTTGGGATGCATTAAAAGGGAAATAAAAACTCGAGATGCGAGCATAATATTGCCCCTGTTTAACTCTCTAGTAAGGCCACATCTGGAATATGGAATTCAGTTCTGGGCATCACATTACAAAAAAGATATTGCAGTTTTAGAGCAGGTGCAGAGACGAGCTACAAAATTGATACGTGGGATGGAAGGTCTCGCTTACCAAGAAAGGTTAGATAAACTGGGTTTATTTAGTCTAGAGAAAAGACGCCTTAGAGGAGATCTAATTAACATGTATAAATACATCAGAGGGCAATATAATAGCTTGGCGGATGAGCTTTTTGTCCCTAGGCCTTCTCAAAGGACTAGAGGACATGAGCTGCGCATGGAGGAAAAACGTTTTAGCCATTTATTTAGGAAAGGGTTCTTTACAGTAAGAGTGATTAAGATGTGGAATGCATTGCCACAGGAAGTCGTTATGGCAAACTCTATACCTGCATTTAAAGGGGGCTTAGATGCTTTCCTTGTGTTGAAAGACATCCATGGCTACAATTACTAGGTTATGCCTAATGATGTTGATCCAGGGATTTTATCTGATTGCTGTAATGATCGCTGCTGCAGCAGGTGTTGCTGGAAGTAGTAGTGCTGCAGCTCAGGCAGTTCTGATGTCTTTCCATGCAAGCTGCATAGCTTTGTCTGTCTTTCCCTGCTGTCAGCTTGTGACTGATTATCATTCACCTGTGTGGGAATCTGCATGTCTGCTCCCATTGGATGACCTCAGTATAAAGATCTGCTTCCTGCAGGGTTTCCTTGGGTTTTCATAGCTTCAGTGTAAGCCAGTCTTGCTGTCGCTTCAGCCCCGATCGTGTTTCTTGTTCTAAAGATACTTTGCTGGTTTTGCATCATATATTGGTTCATTGCCCATATATATGCATACCAGCACGTTTATTATTTTCCTTGTATTTGTGTTACGTTGATACATCAGTGTCGCTGATGTATACGTACACGAACTGTTTATATCCTGTGTGCAGTTAGTCAGCTTTCCAGCACGTTTTGGTAGGTTGCGTGTACCGTGATCACCCGTGCTGAGGTAGTTACCCTGCTCCTGGTTACCGTTTGTGGATTGCGTTCATCTCTGCGAAGAGATAACGAATCCTTCTGAATCCTGTTCTGTTACTGTTTGTGGATTGCGTTCATCTCTGCGAAGAGATAACAAATCCTTCTGAATCCTGTCCTGTTACCGTTTGTGGATTGCGTTCATCTCTGCGAAGAGATAGCGAATCCTTCTGAGTCCTGTCCCCTGTATTACTCCAGTCTTAGTCAGCGTTCCTGCTTATGTCATATATCGGTTCATTGCCGATATATACATATGTTAGTCAGACGTTACAAATAGTTTCATTGATAGCTGTAATTGTAATACGCTAGGAAAACATACTTATTGTATATTTATCTGTGTTACGTTCATCTATCTTAATCCTGCTATTTTCTGACTATCCCGTCCTGTCTTTGTGAGGCACGTCATCGCTGCATCGCATTGGCTGCCTCATTCCAGTCTGTCTGGTTTTGGACGCTTGCTGTCGCTAAGTAGCCGCTAGCTAGCAAGCGTTCATTCTGTCTACCTGTCCTGATCTCCTCAGTTCTGGTTTATGCGCTCAGCGCTACTTTGCGCTGAGACGTTATAACGAAGGCATTGTTTGTGGCTGTCAGATCTGCACCGGCTCTGTGCGCCACAATCTCCTATTGGAGTCAGTCCTCCCCTCCACTATACTAGGGATAGCCTGTTTCCTTGTGCTAGTGTGTGTACCTCCTCCACGCCAGCTCATGCGTTGCATGCTGACTGTGGAGAATACACCACCAAGCCTTACATTATGAAAACCCCATTACCAATCCCCATTGTGGGGGGGATTCCCAGAAAGTATGACACTGTTAATTATGGTTCCTGTTCCTTTAAGAAATTTGAAGAACTTAGCTCTGAAACAGAAAATGAGTTTTTCTCTGAATGTGCCAGGTTCCTGACCAATCCTGATCTCCAAGCGACTCCTGTTTCAACCTGGGCACTCCAACTAAGTTATATTTTGTTTAAAGGGGAATTATTCCAGTGGGCATTTGATGTTCTCAATCATTCCGATTTGAAAGAGAGACCGCTGGAATTTCTAACGTTTGTGATCCATAACTGGTTGCGCATAGATCCATTGCCTTTTCCTCTTAATGAACTCCTGGCAGCAGGTCAATCAGCTACTCCTTCAATTGCTTGCAAAAATGTTCAGCAAGCAGAAAGTGTTACTGATAATTTTCCTGCAGCCTTGAATAAATCACCAAGAACAGCAGGGAAAACAGCAGGGTCTAAGGCCAAACGCAAACGTTCTAAGAAACGTGTCCGATCTGCAGAGTCGTTATCCTTAGCGACTGAGACCTATAATGAGATTCTGCCATTAACAGATAATGAAATGCAATTGTCTTTCAGGGGAGTTAAATGGACTTATGAAACTACTAATGAACTTTCCTCCCTGGCTAGGGAAAATAAAGATTTTTGTTTAAAAGAATTATCTGAGTATGATTATGAGGAGATATTACAGAGTATTGAACAAATCAACTTATTTGTGAAGCAAGGAAAGTTTGCATACACTACAGTTCAGCACTTGCTACAGGTATTGGAGATTCTTAGGAATAAGGAATCTGCCAATCACCTGCTAATTAACCCAATATATGTCCCTGCTACAATCATATCTGCAAACCATGATCTGCCTGTTAAGTATGCTTGGAATCCTCCATTTGAGAAAGGAGAGATGGAAGCTCTGGTCAATGAATGGAAGAATGATTCAAGTTCATTTTTTCAATTTTACAGTGCAAAAAGTGAATTGGTATTGAATGCATGCATTAAGTCTGCCTATAACCTAATAAAAACTGGTGTGTGTGAGTATGACTTTGTGGCTCCATTGATTGATGTGTGGGAACTGATTTTGGATGATTTTTATGTGACTCCGAATTCGCAAATTTGGCGTCCTGACCCGCCTGCTTCAGCACCTTTGGCTGATTCAGCAGGTGATTCGGAGCTCTTTTTGTGTGAAATTGAAGTTCCTGCAATTCCACCCTGTACCATGGATAACTCAGTGTTACTTCCCAGTAAAACAGAAGCCACTGATACATTCTTAACCTTGCCCTGCGCAAATTTCTCAGCAGAGAATCCAGAGGTCCTGCTGACTTCCGAGTCCAGCCTAGCCAGTACTCATGACTCTTTGTTTAGTGAAACAGACACCAGAAAAATCTTGCCTGTCTCTGCAAACATTTCTGCAGAAATTACCTGTGTTAATAAAGTTCAACTCCTGTCTGATCCAGCAGATGCCAATAGATGCACTACATCAGTTTCCGAGTCCCAGCAATCCTGTCTAGTAACCTCAGAACCCCAGCATCTGAATTTTCCAATTTTACAAATGAATGGTGATTCAGATGCGCAAACATTGTGTCTTGATCTTCCTGTTTCTACACCTCGCTCTAGTTTCGTGAATAGCTCAGAGCATCTGCTATGTGAACCTGAAATCGCAGAATTATTACCTTGTTTAGAAAATGTTCCAATAAATTTGCCCTGTACCATGAATTGTGCAGTAGATCTCTCCAATGAAACTCAGGTCACAGAATCATTATGCTGTCCAGCAGGTGCTTCCATGGTTTTGCCCTGCAATATGGACTGTTCAGTGATCCTGTCCAGTGAAGCTGTGGTCGCAGAGTCTTATGCTTCACCCAGTACTTTGGATACTTTAAACCCTCTAGCAGAGGAGGCTGAAGCACTGCTTACCTCAGTTGGTGTTGCAGTAATATTCACTTGTCTAGCAGCTGTTTTGGAATTAGTCTGCTCTAATAAAACTTGATGAATTTCTGCCCAGCAAAGCAGAAGCCATTGAAATATTGTCCTCGTCAGCAAGTGTGTCAGATACCTTGCCCTGTACACAGTCTGATTTAACCAATGTTGTTGAGTCCCTCTCCAGTGTTGTAACAGCCGAGGAACTCCAGCCCTGTCCTCTGAATGTTTCAGAAGTCTTGCCCTGTAACATGGATAATTCTGATTCTCTGGTCAAAATAATAGAAATCTCAGAATTTCAGTCCGGTCTGATGAGTGTTCCTGAAACCCAGCCCTGTATCCTGAAAGATTCTGGTTCTCTGGCCGCTGTGGCAGAGGTTCCAGAGTCCCCTTCCTGTCCAGGGAATTCCTCAGTTTTGCCTAGTCCAGTGGGGGCTGCTGCAATACTGACTTGTTCTGCAGCGCCTCATGAGCTCCAATCCAGTGTATTAAATGAGTCTCTGTCCAGTCCAGAGGTAGTTGTGGAGTCCCTATCTGGTTCAGTGCATACATCAGAAGATTTGTCCTGTCTTGTTAGTGCCCCTGAATCTGATTTGTTACTGACTATGCTGGAATCAGCGACATCTAAGTCTGATCCAGCATTCTCGTGTAAAAGTCCAGTAGTTGCGAAGTTTAGTCATGATGATTTTTTTTTGGCCAGTCCTGGTTTTGGTCCTGTCTTGGCTGACCCTGAGGCTCACAGTTCCTTGACATGCCCAGAGGTCTCTCTTGTGCCGGTGTGCCCAGATGTTCTTTGTGTGCCAGAATGCCCAAGTGTGTCTAAGGTGTTAGCGTGCTCTGATGCTTCCTTAGTGGGAACACGTTCTGATATTGCCAGTCTGCCTGCATGCCCAGAGATGGTTCTGGTCCCTGAAAGCCCTGATATTGATGTTTGTCCTTGTGGCCCTGACTCGGGAATTGCCCTAGGTTCCATAGGGGTTCTTGATGGTTCTCCATGTGAGCCTAAGGGGCATTCTGACCTATGGGGATCTCTTTGGAGCTTCAAGGTGTTCTGGGAGGTCTCTGAGAAAACTTGTCCTGGTGCCTTGGACTGGTTCAACAGTGGGTTTTGTGTTGGTAAAGACAGTACCGGTGGGCATTGCAAAGGCTTTGGCGTTTCTGAACGGTTCCTGGAAGGCGGTGGGTATCGCTCAGGGAGTTTCGGAGGGCTTTCTTCTGGAAATCATGGTTCTGATGGGTGTCACACTGGGGCTTGTAGTACTGATGGGCATGGTTCTGTAGGTTCTGGTTCTGATGGGTCCAGTCTTGTGGGGACTGATTCTGGAATTCGGTCTTGCCGGGCTGTCCCGGTCATCATGAATTATCAGTCAGACTGTTTTGTTGGGAATTTCAGTGTTGAAAAGCGTCTGGAATCCGCTTTTAAGGGCGGGGGTACTGTAATGATCGCTGCTGCAGCAGGTGTTGCTGGAAGTAGTAGTGCTGCAGCTCAGGCAGTTCTGATGTCTTTCCATGCAAGCTGCATAGCTTTGTCTGTCTTTCCCTGCTGTCAGCTTGTGACTGATTGTCATTCACCTGTGTGGGAATCTGCATGTCTGCTCCCATTGGATGACCTCAGTATAAAGATCTGCTTCCTGCAGGGTTTCCTTGGGTTTTCATAGCTTCAGTGTAAGCCAGTCTTGCTGTCGCTTCAGCCCCGATCGTGTTTCTTGTTCTAAAGATACTTTGCTGGTTTTGCATCATATATTGGTTCATTGCCCATATATATGCATACCAGCACGTTTATTATTTTCCTTGTATTTGTGTTACGTTGATACATCAGTGTCGCTGATGTATACGTACACGAACTGTTTATATCCTGTGTGCAGTTAGTCAGCTTTCCAGCACGTTTTGGTAGGTTGCGTGTACCGTGACCACCCGTGCTGAGGTAGTTACCCTGCTCCTGGTTACCGTTTGTGGATTGCGTTCATGTCTGCGAAGAGATAACGAATCCTTCTGAATCCTGTTCTGTTACTGTTTGTGGATTGCGTTCATCTCTGCGAAGAGATAACAAATCCTTCTGAATCCTGTCCTGTTACCGTTTGTGGATTGCGTTCATCTCTGCGAAGAGATAGCGAATCCTTCTGAGTCCTGTCCCCTGTATTACTCCAGTCTTAGTCAGCGTTCCTGCTTATGTCATATATCGGTTCATTGCCGATATATACATATGTTAGTCAGACGTTACAAATAGTTTCATTGATAGCTGTAATTGTAATACGCTAGGAAAACATACTTATTGTATATTTATCTGTGTTACGTTCATCTATCTTAATCCTGCTATTTTCTGACTATCCTGTCCTGTCTTTGTGAGGCACGTCATCGCCGCATCGCATTGGCTGCCTCATTCCAGTCTGTCTGGTTTTGGACGCTTGCTGTCGCTAAGTAGCCGCTAGCTAGCAAGCGTTCATTCTGTCTACCTGTCCTGATCTCCTCAGTTCTGGTTTATGCGCTCAGCGCTACTTTGCGCTGAGACGTTATAACGAAGGCATTGTTTGTGGCTGTCAGATCTGCACCGGCTCTGTGCGCCACAATCTCCTATTGGAGTCAGTCCTCCCCTCCACTATACTAGGGATAGCCTGTTTCCTTGTGCTAGTGTGTGTACCTCCTCCACGCCAGCTCATGCGTTGCATGCTGACTGTGGAGAATACACCACCAAGCCTTACAATTGCCATCTGGAGTCAGGAAGGAATTTTTCCCTTTTGGGGCTAATTGGACCATGCCTTGTGGGGGTTTTTTCGCCTTCCTCTGGATCAACAGGGGTATGTGGGGGATGGGCTGGAGTTGTACTTTGTACTGGTTGAACGCGATGGACGTATGTCTTTTTTCAACCAAAATAACTATGTAACTATGTAACAAAGAATAGAGCATGTGATAAAACAAGTGAGATATCCGGTATTTTACCTCCTTAAACACCGAATGTGGTATTTTTCTGATTTTTTACCAAAGTATCTTAGTAAATTGTATTCAAAATGAAGTTATGAAGAAAACAGGCAAATCTCTTAAAAACCTGATAATGAACTAGTTACAGATGAGATGATCTCATATTCTACATCTCAGAAACCTTCTGGTAACAATGACACTAAAGGCCGGCATCTAGCCATTAAGAAAACCAAGAAAATAATTAAGCCTGATCTAGCGAATTACAAATCCCAGAATGCTCATGATGGGTCTTGTTTGTAAGAGTGGCTAAAACTGGGACATTTGAATCAGTTTTCCCATAAGACACATAACCAGAAGAAATATTAACCACCCTGGCGTTCTATTAAGATCGCCAGGGCGGCTGCGGGAGGGTTTTTTTTTAATTAAAGAGGGCGCTCCGGACGCGTCCGGACGCGTCATTCTGATCGCCTCCGGCGATCAGAATTAACAAGGAAGGCCGCATTGAGCGGCCTTCCTTGTTTTGCTTACCTCGTCGCCTCCGATCCAGCCCTTAGCGCTGGCTGGAACTGTTTGTTCCGGCTACGCTGGGCTCGGGCAGCTGGGGGGACCCTCTTTCGCCGCTGCACGCGGCAGATCGCCGCGCTGCGGCGGCGATCAGGTAGCACACGCGGCTGGCAAAGTGCCAGCTGCGTGTGCTCCTTTTTATTTCGTCAAAATCGGCCCAGCAGGGCCTGAGCGGCAGCCTCCGGCGGTAATGGACGAGCTGAGCTCGTCCATAACGCCAGGAAGGTTGGCATTGGGTATGTTAAACCAAGGATAATGAAGCAGGTTAATAAATCCCCAGCCTGGCCCACACTTGTCTGTGAAAGGCTGGCTAAACTGGAGATTCCTAAACAACATTCCAAATATCAGCCGCAAGTAAAAATTAGCCTGCCTATGTATTACACATGTGAATACAACACACATAGCAGGAAAATGCCTTACTGGTTCTCCTTAAGATTTGTACCTGAGACAAAAGGGTGTGGAAGTTTAATACATATCTGGGGCTTCCTCCAACCCCCTCGATGCAGATCGCTCCCTCGCCACCGTCCAAAACCTCTTGGATGGTCTGCTTTATGCCCTGTTATCTTCGGGAGCAGCTGGTAGCGTTCTGCGCCTGCACAGTGCGCCCCGAGCCTAATGGGGCATTTACCAGAGTATCCAGGAGGTGGAGGACATCGGAGAGGAAGTAATCTGCATGGAGGGGGCTGGAGGAAGCCCCAGATATGTATAAAACTTTTACACCACTTTGTCTCAGGTTTACTTTAAATATAGTAGCAAACTAGAAAATGTTCAAAAATAACTCAAGAAGAAAACAAAAGTGTGGGATTGTGTAGTCCTGGGAAAAGAGGTGAGTGGACTCACCTGGAAAACCCCTGCACCTCGCCAAAAATGGGTGTGGTCAAGCATAATGTGGGCGTGGTCAAGCATAATGTGGGCGTGGACATGGGTGAGGCCAAATATACATGACCTTAGCAGTGATGTAAAAGGTCTGCCGGGGAAGTTTGAGCTCTGCCGTAGTGTATCCCCCCAAAATAGATGTAATCTGACAGCATTTCACCAAAAAGACACATAATCTGGTAGACGTTCCTCCAAAATACAGATAATATGGCAGTGGTTCCCCCAAAATAGATAATGTGGCAGCAGCAGTTCCCCCAACATACACATAATTTGGGAGCAGTTCCCCAAAATACGCGAAACCTGGCAGCGGATCACCCAAAATACACGTAACACCCACAATACATATAATCTGGCAGCAGTGGTCCCCCAAACATACACAATCTGGCAGCAGTTCCCCAAAATAAACGTAATCTGGCAGCAGCCGTTCCCCTAACATACACATAATCTGGCAGCTGTTCCCCAAAATACATAACAGCGGTTCCACAAGAATGCAGATAATCTGACAGCAGTTCCCCTAAAATAGGTACGCCCAGCATAGATAGCCAGGTCTATAGGTGTCCCCAGTATAAGTAGCCATGAGTATCGTAGTCCCCAGTATATGTAGCCGGAGGTATATGTGCCTAGTATATGTAGTCAGGGGTATATGTGCCCAGTATAAGTAGGCAGGGGTATAAGTCCCAGTATATGTAGGCAGGGGTATATGTAGGCAGGTGTATATGTGCCCAGTATATGTAGTCAGGGGGTATATGTGCCCAGTATATATGTAGTCAGAGGTATATGTGCCCAGTATATGTAGTCAGGGGTATATGTGCCCAGTATATGTAGTCAGGGGGTATATGTGCCCAGTATATGTAGCCAGGGGTATATGTGCCCAGTATATGTAGCCAGGGGGTATATGTGCCCAGTATATGTAGCCAGGGGTATACATGTGCCAGTATAGGTAGTCAGGGGTATATGTCCCAGTATATGTAGTTAGGGGTATATGTGCCCAGTACATGTAGCCAGAGGTATATTTGCCCAGTATATGTAGTCAGGTGTATATGTGCCCAGTATATGTAGTCAGCGGGTATATGTGCCCAGTATATATGTAGTCAGAGGTATATGTGCCCAGTATTTGTAGTCAGGGGTATATGTGCCCAGTATATGTAGTCAGGGGGTATATGTGCCCAGTATATGTAGCCAGGGGTATATGTGCCCAGTATATGTAGTCAGGGGGTATATGTGCCCAGTATATGTAGTCAGGGGGGTATATGTGCCCAGTATATGTAGTCAGGGGGTATATGTGCCCAGTATATATGTAGCCAGGGGTATATGTGCAAAGTATATGTAATCAGGGGGTATATGAGCCCAGTATATGTAGCCAGGGGGTATTTGTGCTCAGTATATGTAGTCAGGGGGGTATATGTGCCCAGTATATGTAGTCAGTGGGTATATGTGCCCAGTATATGTAGTCAGGGGGGTATATGTGCCCAGTATATATGTAGCCAGGGGTATATGTGCAAAGTATATGTAGTCAGGGGGTATATATCCCAGTATATGTAGTCAGGGGGTATATGTCCCCGAAATAGGTAATCAGGTGTCCCCCAGCAGGAGGGGAGCAGCGCAGTGGAAGGAGAGCTGTGAGCAGCGATGGAGAAGAGGGGACCATCCCCCCCCCCTTTCCTCACCTTAGGGTGCTCTCCTTCCCTCGCTCTCCCCTCCTGAAGTAACGTGCGGGCAGCCGGCAGCGGGCGGGACTTACCTCTCCTCCTCGTCGGAATACCGGATCTGCGTGCCGCAAGTCTGGTCCAGACCAGAGCAGCGGCACGCAGATCCGACGCTGGAACGAGGAGAGGTAAGTCCCGCCCGTTGCTGGCTGCCCGCACGTTACTTCAGGAGGGGAGAGCGAGGGAAGGAGAGCGCTCTAAGGTGAGGGAAGGGAGGGGGGAGATGGCCCCCCTTCTCCATCGCTGCTCACAGCTCTCCTTCCACTGCACTGCTCCCCTCCGAACATGGCAGGGTGAACGACGTCCACTCTCTGGAAATAGTAAGTGGACGCCGTTTACCCGCGTCCACGCACCACTCGACCCCTGAGCGAGACCTTTGGTAACACTCAGTTTTTGAACAGTAAACTAATTGGAGCTCACATTCATACTTTCAGTAAACTAATTGGAGCTCACATTCATACTCTGAGGGTTCAGATGTATTTAACTGTAGCTTAGTAATTGTATCGTTAAAATTGTGTTTGCAGCTCTGCATCATTCTGGAAGAAGCACCGTAGTAGGTGTTGCAGGCATTACTCAAATAAAGGGGTAGAACCAAGGCTACACTTATAATCAAGTGTGTGGGTTGTCTTTAACTAAAAAACATGTGGTGAGGGGGGGGGGGGGGAAGAGTGGTCGAGTGTGTATGTGAGTGTGTCCAAGGGCCAGCAGCTTACTTATCATTGCCAATAAAACACAGCTCAACTGGTTGGTGCTTACATTACTGTCCTGAACGCTGTGAAATCAGTGCACAAGGTAAAGCTGAAAGGACAAGCATCACAGAAACCAGTAAGGCACTTTTTTGCAAAGTCTCTTACCTCCACTATCAATGTCAAGCCTTTCACATTCTTGGGCCTCTGCACTCAATGGACATCCATATAGACCACCTGTGCGATTTGAAAACTGGTCTGCTAATGCTGGTGCTTGAGGTGCCCCCACCAAAAGCCTGAAAAACATGAAAGTAGATGTTTCATTATAAGAATGTAAAGCAATATTATATCTGTCATTGAAATGACACAAGTAAGACATACATTTTAATATTTTCTGGCTCTTTCTGGAGCTTCATGGTCTGCTAAAATGCAGGTCTCCTAAGCTAGACACTTAAAATAATTTGTTACTTTGCCTGTGCTTACCACTCCACTGTATCATCAGGACCGCCCTACAAAAAATTAACGTTTTAATAAATTATAATAGCATAAGTTGTGTTGAAATATTGGTATTTTGTTGCAGTGCCGTATTAGGATCTATTTCCACTAGGATATTTAGTTTTTGCCAAATGCGAATTCCGTTTTATGCACATTTTAGGCCGTTTCCACTAAGTATGAAAAATAAATCCAATGAATGTCAAGGAAATCATTTCCATTGAAAGCGAATTTCCCCATGCAATGTGATGCAGAAAAAATATGGATTGCACGCTGCAGATTTTTGCACCACACATCCGTTTCTCATGAAATGACTGTAAGCCGCATACAAAAACTGAAATTCAAATTTGTATAAAAACACGAATATTCCCATACGGAAAAACCCAAGTGAAAGTAGTATTCTAGTGGAAATAGAACCTTAATGTGCATTTTTATGTGTATAATTACATTGGCAACAGATGCGTGATGCAGAAATATGCAGCATGCAATCAGTAATTTTTCTGCATCGCATGCGAAAACTTGCATTCAATGGAAACGACTCCATTGACATACAATGGTTTCATATTTCATGCAAAAGTTTGCATTGCGAATTTGTACCTAGTGGAAATGGGCCCATGTAGAATTGTCCACAAGGCAACCCAGGGAGAGACCCAGGGTTTGGTAGGTTTTTGTGGACACAGTTGTCACCATATAATGATGTACTATATGATAGAACGATGACATCCAAAAAGTCGTTCATTGCTGCCTGAGTAGCTCTGTTTTAAATAATGTAGTAGAAAGGCAGCACCCAGCTCCGTTTTTAGGGGTGAGCCAGGTGGATATCCGCCCAGGGTGCAGTGAAGGAAGGGGGCACCGTGAAAGAGGAGGGAGCAGTGGCACACTGTGACTCCGCCCTTCCTCTCCTTGAGTCCCCGTCAGTGCTCTCCCTTCCTTTGCTGAAATATGTGGCAAAGGGTGAGTCACCCTCCAGGCGATGATCACATGTCGCCGGGCTGCTCACAGGAAGTAGTGTGAGCTACTACCTCCTGTGAGCAGTGCTGTACACAGAATAGTCCCACAGCAAGTGATCATCCACTTCAGCAACTGTAAGGCCAGAAACGCACTAGGAGCAATTTTCTGAGCGCTTTGCGATTTGAAAGCTCTTGCTAGTGTAATGCTATGGATGGGATCCCACTTGAGCGATGTAATTTTATAAAAATTCCCCAAGGCATTGCATTAGCAAGAGCTTTTTCAAATCACTAGCAATTAGAAATCTCTCCTAGAGAGTTTCTGGCCTGAGTCACTTTTAAAGTGATGCTGGATACAGAAATCAACAAAATAGGCCCCAATTTCCAGTGGATTAAGAAGTGTCTTTTTGATTCCCTCATTAAATGCAATTCAGTTAACTTTTGTAAAAAGTAGAGAAGTATTTATAGCTCTTTAGGGATGAAGTGGCAGAGCAGGAACACCACTTTTCATTCATCTCTAGTTAGCATGAAAGTCTCTTGAATTCAAAAGAATTTTATTTAAGTGAAAGCAATCCAGCTAAGTGATATTTACTGACGCTCCATTTACAGCACCTGCATGATTATGTTACTGGCTGTGGCTGCTCAGTTTGAAGCCAGGCTTTCTCAAATGGATATTTGAGCATTGAGGGCACAAGAAATAGTATGTAAAACAATCACTGTATTTTTTATTGTGGCAATACACACAAAACACCATACAAAGCGGGTTTTCTCAATTATAATTATTTCATTACTTAAAACAAAACCCTTCATACCCAGCCAAGAAATTGCTGGCTTGTGCATTGACAGAGATCAGTAAAGATAAAAACACCAGGTTTTTTTTTCATGGTTGGAAAAGTGAATTAGATATGAACTAACCCATTGATTTACATGAGCTGACAGGTCTATTGTGCATTGTGCACAATTTTGCATTGTGGAAAATGCAATAAAATGGACATAGTGTGAACTAGTCTTAAAGGGACACTTAAGTCAAACAAAAAAAATGAGTTTTACTCACCTAGGTCTTCCAATAGCCCCCTGCAGCTGTCCGGTGCCCTTGCCGTCTCTCTCCGATCCTCCTGGCCCCGCCGGCAGCAACTTCCTGTTTCGGTGACAGGAGCTGACAGGCTGGGGACACGAGTGATTCTTCGCGTTCCCTGATACATTAGCACCCTCTATGCTGCTATATGGTATATGATGTATGCTATAGCAGCATAGATGGCGCTATTGTGGCCAGGAACGCGAAGAACCACTCGCGTCCCCAGCCTGTCTGCTCCTGTCATCGAAACAGGAAGTGGCTGCCGGCGGGGCCAGGAGGATCGGAGGGAGACGGTGAGGGCACCGGACAGCTGCAGGGGGCTATTGGAAGCCCTAGGTGAGTAAAACTCATTTTTTTTGTTTGACTTAAGTGTCCCTTTAAGGTCAACTGGTTGCCCATCAAAAAGTAGTGTCCAACCTTCTACTTATTACCTACAAAGCTCTCTCCAGCCTAGCAACTTCATACGTGTAATAAGGGTACTTTCACATGCCATGCAGTGATTTACCGCAAAATGTGCACGTTAACAGGTACAGTGAAGCATTCCTTTCATTGACTGTATGCTTTACTGTATGCGTTGCAACACGCCGATAACTTCCAGTCCTTTTTCTTTCCATTGCATTGCGTTACTGCTCTACAGGGACCACAACGCAACGTCCCACTGTGAACCTAGCCCAAGGCCTGAAACCCACTTGCAAAATGTTTTGCCAGCATTTTTGCAGTGTTAGCAAATGAAAAATGCTCTCTTCACTTGAATGAGATTTGCAGCAAGATTACCATTCAGGCCTGGAACCCACTGAGAGCGCTTTTCTGAGCTCTTTGTGATTTGAAAAGCTCTTGCTAATGTAATGCTATGGGTGTGATCTCACTAGAGCGATGTGATTTTATAAAAATCCCCTATAGCAGTGCATTAGCAAGAGCTTTACAAACCACTAGCGCTTAGAAAAGGCTGCTAGTGGGTTTGAGCCCTCAAGTGAATGAGACAGCAATTTTCAAAATGCAAATGCTGCCAAAATACAGGCAAAAATGCTGCAAGTGGGTTCCAGGCCTAAGCTTGTAAGAAGCAGTGCATTCTCTACTGCTTGTGTATGTGCTGCTGATTGCTGACCTTTCATACATGAGTACTTGGCACAAGATTTGCTATGCAACAGTGTTTACTACATCTGTTATTTCATGTCACTTGTTTGTTTAAATGTATCTGTATAGAGCCACTGTATATGTTGGCACTATACAATAATTGGCACTACACAAATAAATTATTTAAATAAATGATTATTAGTAATATTAATAAAACTGCCACTGTATATGTTGGCCCTATATAAAATAATAATTGGCACTACATAAATAAATGAAATGAATGATTATTATTAATATTAATAAAGCTGCACTTATAAGGTAAATATGTTTAATTAACCCCAAAACGCTCTTGATCAACAGTGCAGTTATAATGCATCATTAGTAGGAATGGTCAATCGGTCAATGAAATGGAAATCGCTCTGATTTCATACAGGTTTATGAAAATTCTGCATGCAAATATATGCAGCTTGAAAAAGGAACACATTTTCCATAATCCTGTATGAACACAGAACGATCAGCATCTCATTGACAATCTCTAGTCATTAGTAATGCCTCCTGAAAAAAACTGGGGACCATACTTTATGCATAGATAAGAAATCACAATTATATGAGTAAGGCCTGGAACCCACTAGGAGCACTTTTCTGAGCGCTTTGCGATTTGAAAACTCTTGCTAATGTAATGCTATGGGAGTGATCCCACTTGAGCAATGTGATTTTATAAAAATCCCCCATAGCATTGCATTAGCAAGAGCTTTTCAAATCACTAGCGATTAGAAAAGGCTTCTAGTGGGTTTCAGGTCAGAAAAGCGGGCAGCACTAGAGCGGTATTTGGTAAACATGGACAGACCTCTGGAAGCCATTAGCCCTGTTCTTGGCTGCATTCTAGTGTACTGCTAAATGACATGTACATACAAAACAATAGGCAACCAACATGTTTACCGAACTCTTCAGGGGGCGCCAAATAAATAATGCATTGTTGATTAAAGGGTCAATTGGGTATATATTGTATTATTTTACTTATCCTTTAAAAACAGCAATGGAAAATGATGTTGGCTGCAAAACAAAGCTAAGAGTTCCCCTTTCAAGGAAATTAGTTATGGCTTTTGTTCTAATTCCCTTGTTAATCATAAATGACATTAAGGTTAATCAGTTGCTTATGTGCTAAAACAAAACAGGATGGGAATGTTAATTTATGAGTATATTTTAGAATTATGGTCAAGCACAAATCACAGAAGACCTAAAAAATGTATACACAATATTCAAGGACATATGAAAGGTCCTTTGGTTTCCTTTGTTAACATCTACCCACACTATGAACACCATTAATACTTGTGTTGTGTTTAACATGGAGTATAGTACATGGTCATGGACTGGGTTTTTCTCCATCTCCTCCTCCAATCCTGGTTGTTGGTACTACACTGCAAGTGAATGGCACAGAACCATTTTATCTCCTGTGATGTCCACCTCTGCAGGTAGCTTGGCCTGGACCACCATTTGCCCTCCCATCCAGCAGAAGACTATAGGAATGGGGTATGGCCTCCCTAAGAGTGCAGAGGGGCTGTCCTGTTGGTCTAGATGGAGAGTCACACTTCCATGTGACTGGAGGCGGAGCATTACATTAAAGGTATTTACCCATTTTAACTTTAAAGTCTGCCTATTGGCAAGTGGCCCTGCAGTGTTAACATATGGATATCTACTTCAACACTTTTACTACTGGAAAAAAAAGGAGGTGCCCATAAATATATAAAATAACTAACGGACCAGTACTGTGAAAAAATTGTAAATTTTAAACTACATGTGAACACGTTTATAAGAAGTACATTTTTCCCAGATTAACCGATTTAAGACCAGAGTGTAATGATCGCTGCTGCAGCAGGTGTTGCTGGAAGTAGTAGTGCTGCAGCTCAGGCAGTTCTGATCTCTTTCCATGCAAGCTGCATAGCTTTGTCTGCCTTCCCCTGCTGTCAGCTTGTGACTGATTATCATTCACCTGTGTGGGAATCTGCATGTCTGCTCCCATTGGATGACCTCAGTATAAAGATCTGCTTCCTGCAGGACTCCTCGGGTTTTCATAGCTTCAGTTTAAGCCTGTCTTGCTGTCGCTTCAGCCCCCGATCGTGTTTCTTGTTCTAAAAGATACTTTGCTGGTTTTGCATCATATATTGGTTCATTGCCCATATATATGCATACCAGCACGTTTATTATTTTCCTTGTATTCGTGTTACGTTGATACATCAGTGTCGCTGATGTATACGTACACGAACTGTTTATATCCTGTGTGCAGTTAGTCAGCTTTCCAGCACGTTTTGGTAGTTTGCGCGTATCGTGAGCACCCGTGCTGAGCTAGTATCCTGCTCCTGTTCGTGGATTGCGTTCATCTCTGCGAGGAGATAACGAATCCTTCTGAATCCTGTCCTGTTACCGTTTGTGGATTGCGTTCATCTCTGCGAAGAGATAACGAATCCTTCTGAATCCTGTCCTGTTACCGTTTGTGGATTGCGTTCATCTCTGCGAAGAGATAACGAATCCTTCTGAATCCTGTTCTGTTACGGTTTGTGGATTGCGTTCATCTCTGAGAAGAGATAGCGAATCCTTCTGAGTCCTGTTCCCTGTATTACTCCAGTCCTAGTCAGCGTTCCTGCTTATGTCATATATCGGTTCATTGCCGATATATACATATGTTAGTCAGACGTTACAAATAGTTTCATTGATAGCTGTAATTGTAATACGCTAGGAAAACATACTTATTGTATATTTGTCTGTGTTACGTTCATCTATCTTGATCCTGCTATTTCCTGACTATCCTGTCCTGTCTTTGTGAGGCACGCCATCGCTGCAATCGCATTGGCTGCCTCATTCCAGTCTGTCTTGTTTTGGACGCTTGCTGTCGCTAAGTAACCGCTAGCTAGCAAGCGTTCATTCTGTCTACCTGTCCTGATCTCCTCAGTTCTGGTTTATGCGCTCAGCGCTACTTTGCGCTGAGACGTTATAACGAAAGCATTGTTTGTGGCTGTCAGATCTGCACCGGCTCTGTGCGCCACAATCTCCTATTGGAGTCAGTCCTCCCCTCCACTATACTAGGGATAGCCTGTTTCCTTGTGCTAGTGTGTGTACCTCCTCCACGCCAGCTCATGCGTTGCATGCTGACTGTGGAGAATACACCACCAAGCCTTACATTATGAAAACCCCATTACCAATCCCCATTGTGGGGGGGATTCCCAGAAAGTATGACACTGTTAATTATGGTTCCTGTTCCTTTAAGAAATTTGAAGAACTTAACTCTGAAACAGAAAATGAGTTTTTCTCTGAATGTGCCAGGTTCCTGGCCAATCCCGATCTCCAAGCGACTCCTGTTTCAACCTGGGCACTCCAACTAAGTTATATTTTGTTTAAAGGGGAATTATTCCAGTGGGCATTTGATGTTCTCAATCATTCCGATTTGAAAGAGAGACCGCTGGAATTTCTAGCGTTTGTGATCCATAACTGGTTGCGCATAGATCAATTGCCTTTTCCTCTTAATGAACTCCTGGCAGCAGGCCAATCAGCTTCTCCTTCAATTGCTTGCAAAAATGTTCAGCAAGCAGAAAGTGTTACTGATAATTTTTCTGCAGCCTTGAATAAATCACCAAAAACAGCAGGGTCTAAGGCAAAACGCAAACGTTCTAAGAAATGTGTCCGATCTGCAGAGTCGTTATCCTTAGCGACTGAGACCTATAATGAGATTCTGCCATTAACAGATAATGAAATGCAATTGTCTTTCAGGGGAGTTAAATGGACTTATGAAACTACTAATGAACTTTCCTCCCTGGCTAGGGAAAATAAAGATTTTTGTTTAAAAGAATTATCTGAGTATGATTATGAGGAGATATTACAGAGTATTGAACAAATCAATTTATTTGTGAAGCAAGGAAAGTTTACATACACTACAGCTCAGCACTTGCTACAGGTATTGGAGATTCTTAGGAATAAGGAATCTGCCAATCACCTGCTAATTAACCCAATATATGTCCCTGCTACAATCATATCTGCAAACCATGATCTGCCTGTTAAGTATGCTTGGAATCCTCCATTTGAGAAAGGAGAGATGGAAGCTCTGGTCAATGAATGGAAGAATGATTCAAGTTCATTTTGTCAATTTTACAGTGCAAAAAGTGAATTAGTATTGAATGCATGCATTAAGTCTGCCTATAACCTAATAAAAACTGGTGTGTGTGGGTATGACTTTGTGGCTCCATTGATTGATGTGTGGGAACTGATTTTGGATGATTTTTATGTGACTCCAAATTCGCAAATTTGGCGTTCTGACCCGCCTGCTTCAGCACCTTTGGCTGATTCAGCAGGTGATTCGGAGCTCTTTTTGTGTGAAATTGAAGTTCCTGCAATTCCACCCTGTACCATGGATAACTCAGTGTTACTTACCAGTAAAACAGAAGCCACTGATACATTCTTAACCTTGCCCTGCGCAAATTTCTCAGCAGAGAATCCAGAGGTCCTGCTGACTTCCGAGTCCAGCCTAGCCAGTACTCATGACTCTTTGTTCGGTGAAACAGACACCAGAAAAATCTTGCCTGCCTCTGCAAACACTTCTGCAGAAATTATCTGTGTTAATAAAGTTCAACTCCTGTCTGATCCAGCAGATGCCAATAGATGCACTACATCAGTTTCCGAGTCCCAGCAATCCTGTCTAGAAACCTCAGAACCCCATCATCTGAATTTTCCAATTTTACAAATGAATGGTGATTCAGATGCGCAAACATTGTGTCTTGATCTTCCTGTTTCTACACCTCGCTCTAGTTTCGTGAATAGCTCAGAGCATCTGCTATGTGAACCTGAAATCGCAGAATTATTACCTTGTTCAGAAGATGTTCCAGTAAAATTGCCCTGTACCATGAATTGTGCAGTAGATCTCTCCAATGAAACTCAGGTCACAGAATCATTATGCTGTCCAGCAGGTGCTTCCATGGTTTTGCCCTGCAATATGGACTGTTCAGTGATCCTGTCCAGTGAAGCTGTGGTCGCAGAGTCTTATGCTTCACCCAGTACTTTGGATACTTCAAACCCTCTAGCAGAGGAGTCTGAGGCACTGCTTACCTCAGTTGGTGTTGCAGTAATATTCACTTGTCTAGCAGCTGTTTTGGAATTACAGTCTGCTTTAATAAAACTTGATGAATTTCTGCCCAGCAAAGCAGAAGCCATTGAAATATTGTCCTCATCAGCAAGTGTGTTAGATACCTTGCCCTGTACACATTCTGATTTAACCAATGTTGTTGAGTCCCTCTCCAGTGTTGTAACAGCCGAGGAACTCCAGCCCTGTCCTCTGAATGTTTCAGAAGTCTTGCCCTGTAACATGGATAATTCTGATTCTCTGGTCAAAATAATAGAAATCTCAGAATTTCAGTCCGGTCTGATGAGTGTTCCTGAAACCCAGCCCTGTATCCTGAAAGATTCTGGTTCTCTGGCCGCTGTGGCAGAGGTTCCAGAGTCCCCTTCCTGTCCAGGGAATTCCTCAGTTTTGCCTAGTCCAGTGGGGGCTGCTGCAATACTGACTTGTTCTGCAGCGCCTCATGAGCTCCAATCCAGTGTATTAGATGAGTCTCTGTCCAGTCCAGAGGTAGTTGTGGAGTCCCTATCTGGTTCAGTGCATACATCAGAAGATTTGTCCTGTCTTGTTAGTGCCCCTGAATCTGATTTGTTACTGACTTTGCTGGAATCAGCGACATCTAAGTCTGATCCTGCATTCTCGTGTAAAAGTCCAGTAGTTGCGAAGTCTAGTCATGATGATTTTTTTTTGGCCAGTCCTGGTTTTGGTCCTGTCTTGGCTGACCCTGAGGCTCACAGTTCCTTGACATGCCCAGAGGTTTCTCTTGTGCCAGTGTGCCCAGATGTTCTTTGTGTGCCAGAATGCCCAAGTGTGTCTAAGGTGTTAGCGTGCTCTGATGCTTCCTTAGTGGGAACATGTTCTGATGTTGCCAGTCTGCCTGCATGCCCAGAGATGGTTCTGGTCCCTGAAAGCCCTGATCTTGATGTTTGTCCTTGTGGCCCTGACTCGGGAATTGCCCTAGGTTCCATAGGGGTTCTTGATAGTTCTCCATGTGAGCCTAAGGGGCGTTCTGACCTATGGGGTTCTCTTTGGAGCTTCAAGGTGTTCTGGGAGGTCTCTGAGAAAACTTGTCCTGGTGCCTTGGACTGGCTCAACAGTGGGTTTTGTGTTGGTAAAGACAGTCCCGGTGGGCATTGCAAAGGCTTTGGCGTTTTTGAACGGTTCCTGGAAGGCGGTGGGTATCGCTCAGGGAGTTTCGGAGGGCTTTCTTCTGGAAATCATGGTTCTGATGGGTGTCACACTGGGGCTTGTAGTACTGATGGGCATAGTTCTGTAGGTTCTGGTTCTGATGGGTCCAGTCTTGTGGGGACTGATTCTGGAATTCGGTCTTGCCGGGCTGTCCCGGTCATCATGAATTATCAGTCAGACTGTTTTGTTGGGAATTTCAGTTTTGAAAAGCGTCTGGAATCCGCTTTTAAGGGCGGGGGTACTGTAATGATCGCTGCTGCAGCAGGTGTTGCTGGAAGTAGTAGTGCTGCAGCTCAGGCAGTTCTGATCTCTTTCCATGCAAGCTGCATAGCTTTGTCTGCCTTCCCCTGCTGTCAGCTTGTGACTGATTATCATTCACCTGTGTGGGAATCTGCATGTCTGCTCCCATTGGATGACCTCAGTATAAAGATCTGCTTCCTGCAGGACTCCTCGGGTTTTCATAGCTTCAGTTTAAGCCTGTCTTGCTGTCGCTTCAGCCCCCGATCGTGTTTCTTGTTCTAAAAGATACTTTGCTGGTTTTGCATCATATATTGGTTCATTGCCCATATATATGCATACCAGCACGTTTATTATTTTCCTTGTATTCGTGTTACGTTGATACATCAGTGTCGCTGATGTATACGTACACGAACTGTTTATATCCTGTGTGCAGTTAGTCAGCTTTCCAGCACGTTTTGGTAGTTTGCGCGTATCGTGAGCACCCGTGCTGAGCTAGTATCCTGCTCCTGGTCCTGTTCGTGGATTGCGTTCATCTCTGCGAGGAGATAACGAATCCTTCTGAATCCTGTCCTGTTACCGTTTGTGGATTGCGTTCATCTCTGCGAAGAGATAACGAATCCTTCTGAATCCTGTTCTGTTACGGTTTGTGGATTGCGTTCATCTCTGCGAAGAGATAGCGAATCCTTCTGAGTCCTGTTCCCTGTATTACTCCAGTCCTAGTCAGCGTTCCTGCTTATGTCATATATCGGTTCATTGCCGATATATACATATGTTAGTCAGACGTTACAAATAGTTTCATTGATAGCTGTAATTGTAATACGCTAGGAAAACATACTTATTGTATATTTGTCTGTGTTACGTTCATCTATCTTGACCCTGCTATTTCCTGACTATCCTGTCCTGTCTTTGTGAGGCACGCCATCGCTGCAATCGCATTGGCTGCCTCATTCCAGTCTGTCTTGTTTTGGACGCTTGCTGTCGCTAAGTAGCCGCTAGCTAGCAAGCGTTCATTCTGTCTACCTGTCCTGATCTCCTCAGTTCTGGTTTATGCGCTCAGCGCTACTTTGCGCTGAGACGTTATAACGAAAGCATTGTTTGTGGCTGTCAGATCTGCACCGGCTCTGTGCGCCACAATCTCCTATTGGAGTCAGTCCTTCCCTCCACTATACTAGGGATAGCCTGTTTCCTTGTGCTAGTGTGTGTACCTCCTCCACGCCAGCTCATGCGTTGCATGCTGACTGTGGAGAATACACCACCAAGCCTTACACAGAGGTTTTTTTTTTTTTCCTTTTTTTCACTTCCTGATCACTGTGATGGGCTCACAGTGATCAGGCAGTCAGGAGCCAATGAAAACAGTTCCTAAACCATGCATGGAACTCCACTGTCTAGACAGCGAAGATCTGTCCCAGCAGGGACGTGCTATTGTGTCCCGTGCTCGGGAGCCACTGCGTTAAAACTACACCACATCAGGCTTAGGCAGCCACAGGTGCAGCGTAGCTTTAACTATCGGTGGTCCTGAGCCAGTTGAAATGCACTATAAATTACTTTTATCCATTGTTTCTGTTGCTTACAGTAGGCAGTAAAAGTCAGACAAATCTGACAGGTTTTGGATTACGTCATCTCCTCATGGAATATTCTCAGGATTTTCTTTATTTTCAAAAGCATTAGTGAGTGTCAGTTACTCAGTCCAACTGCCAAAATAAGTGTGCAAATGAGTAGTCTTAAAATCACACAGCATATTGTGTCTTTCTGCGTACTATATGCGAATCGTATTCGATTTGCATAGAATGCTTTCCTATGAGGTAAATAAACGCATGTTATTCTCATTCGATTTTGAGTAGAGTAGTAGATATGATACTGTATTTTTCCCCAAAAAAAGGGGGATTATTTCAAACACACAAAATGCAAATGCATACAAAAACACAAGTCCAAAAAAAACAAAAAGGCAGAGAAAAATGCAGAAATTCTCATGGCAGAAAAACATGGTTTTCTGTACAGACAAATGTGCTCTCAGCCTAAGCCATAGATCCTGAACAAGCATGCAGATCAGATGTTTCTGACTGAAGTCTGACTAGATTTAGGCCTGAGATATACTGCCGAGTGCTTTTTTATTATCTGTCAGTACTGCATTTAAAAAAAAAAAAAAACACTCCCATTGACTTGCATAAAATCATGGCAAAATCGGCACAATATTTTTTTTGCCACAATTTTTACCGTGATTTTGCTGCAAGTTAAAGGGAATGTTTTTTAAAACGCAAACTTAGCGCAGACAGATAAAAAAAGCGCTCTACAGTGTTTCTTACTGCATGCTGGTTTAAAGTGTGTGATTTAGATACTACTGCAGCCAAAGAGATCAGCAGTACTGTTAGAAAACGGTTGTGGTTTAAAAGTAAGTAAATATGGCAGCCGACATGTGCTTCACACTTAATCTGTCCTTTAATCAGCAGCAATCGAATTTGTCATTTGAAAGATGTCAGCCAGTCAGCCTAGCAAGTCATTTAGCAGTACCTGAGCACAAAACATTCCACAATTGGCATCCTGTACACAGAGTTACGGAAGAAGGAGATTTGGGCGCATGAGACAAGTGGACAAAAAGGGCGCCCCATTCACTCCCATTATAAATATCGTTTCATGGGCGCCGAACAGGGAAAAAAAGGCGCCGGAGATTATTAACGTTTTACAAACGGCGCCCGGAGATTTTTAAGGTTTTATAACTGTGCTTGTGATGATTTAACTTTACAAAATGAGCCCGTGACGAATAACATTTATAAAGATACTAAATCACTATTTCTAAAACATTTCTAAAACATTATTATCCACCCCAAAAAATTATTTACATTTTTTATTTATTAATGTTTGTAAAACATTATTATCCATAGGGGGTCTTAGGTTTAGGCACCACCAGGGGGGTCTTAGGTTTAGGCACCACCAAGGGGGTCTTAGGTTTAGGCACCAACAGGGGGGTCTTAGGTTTAGGCACCACCAGGGGGGTCTTAGGTTTAGGCACCACCAGGGAGGTCTTAGGTTTAGGCACCACCAGGGGGGTCTTAGGTTTAGGCACCAACAGGGGGGGGTCTTAGGTTTAGGCACCAACAGGGGGGTCTTAGGTTTAGGCACCACCAGGGGGGTCTTAGGTTTAGGCACCACCAGGGGGTCTAGGGGTTAGGGATAGGTACAGGGAGGGTTTTTAACAAACGTAAATATAAGTTTCAGTTTAGAAACAGGGAAGATTAACGTTTTAAGAATTGCCGATCTCATACACATTATTTAATGATTTATAAATTCTTAAAACACTATTTGTAAACGAAATTCTACACAATATTTTTATAAACGATAATACTGCTTATCGTTTACACCACGCGCCCTTTTTTCCCGACGCCCTTTTTTGATGTACGCCAGAGTTACAGCCAGGTACTGAAAGTACATTACACAAGGGAGTTTGGAACACTGGTGCTAAAAGTATGCTTAGAAACAAGGAAAATATATACCGGTATGCTTGTAGAAACAACTCAAGTTCATTCCAAAGATAAAGATAATCTGGCAAGATGTAAAAAGCTAAGAAGCACTGAACTAGGATCTTCATGAGCAAACAGACAGATTCTCATTTTTCCAATTACACTGGCCCTTTCTTTCTTTACTGCTATTTCTTAATATTACCATTTATAAACAAGCAAATAAATCATTTTGAAGAGGGACATAAATTGTAGCACAGCACTGTATTTCTAGGTTAATTAATACTTGTATTTCTACACACTGAACAAGACCTAGAAGAATGAGACAGAGGGACGGAAGGATTTGCATCCAAAATAAGGACAGATGAGAATTACGGAGCCCGCAGGATGTTACCCTGCCAGGGAAGAGCTAAGTATAAACTCTCCCCTGACAGGATTTCAGGTTTTGTCCCAGTTCTGCTTTAACCTTGTCAAGCCAGTACTGCGATTTGGAAACAACTGTAATGCCGAACAGCCAGAATAAATAATTTTGTGGCATCCCCCCACTGCAATTAAGAATCACCATCTGTCTGAATAAAGCCCCTCCACTTGTAAATTGGGCATGTAGGTAGGGGTGGGTTAGTGTCTGGCAAACTCCCGCTATCATGTGGCAAGGGGGAGGGTGTCAATCGGTGTTTGGGGATAGAATATTATATAGCCAAACTTTGGATTGGCTGAGGCAGACATGACAGTCAGTGTCAGTCAGTGTCAGTGTTTGGATATTATATACAGCCAAACTCCAGCTATCACTCTGCACGAGCTGTGATGTGGGTGACAGCTGGCACCAGAGGTTACCTATCAGATAGCCAAACTCTGACTAGCATGCACTCGGGTGACTATTAGTGCCTGATGGCTGTTATGTAGTCGAACCCCCGAACGGTTGTGGTGCACGTTAAGTAGAATAACAAATGTAAATGTTAAATGTAAAAATGTACATTTGTATGTAGGCATGTATTTAAAATGTTAAAATTTTTCGTGACAGTTGTCCGTTAATATAAGGTTAAAGTCAACCTCCGGACTAAAAATCTACTCAGCAGAACTGAAAAGGCTTAGGGCTTGATTTACTAAGCGGTGCTAACCTACTTAGCACGTCTAAAGTCTTTAGACATGCTAACCAGGGTGCTAAGTAGGTTAGCACCGGTTTTCTCAATCAGATCGCACGCTAAGTACCGCGCGCAAAGTTTTGCGCGCACAAAGTCCTATGCGCGCGCTAAGTCCCATAAGCTTTAATGGGCACTTCGCGCGGAGCGCCCTGCGGTACTTTGCGACCGATCACTACTTCTCACATTTCAACTGAGTTTAGACGTGCTAAGGGCCAGTGCTAAAGTTAGCACCGTTTTGTAAATCGAGCCCTAGGTGTTTCTTTAACAGTTTCACAGCATCAGAACTTTGTTTTTCTTACCAAAGCATCATTTTTAGCTGCATTTTTAGCTAAGCTCCACCCATCAAAGAAAAATGCACTGGCTTTTTTTTCCTGATGCTGTGCAAAGCATGATGGGATTTCCTATGTTGTTATTCACGTTGCCTAGCAACTTGGAAGGGTGATCAGCACACAGGACAGTTGGAACTGTGTCTCATGCTCCCTGTCACCTCCTTTCAACCAAAAAGATGGCTGCTCTCATGAAATCAAACATTTGTTTGTTCTTTTAAAACAGGATGGGTAAGAGATTATATTACCTATCTATTTTAATTAACATAACTAATGTAACTTAATGACAGTATGTTTGCTTAGACTGAAGCTCCTCTTTAAGTGTTCCTAACCAAAGAAGTATTACATGAACAAAACAGCAAACAGGTGGCAACTCAACAAAGCAGCTATTCAGATAAATCCCTGAAGACAGACATACATCCAAGAATTGCCAAAGTATCTACTGATTTATGATTGCATCTTACAGATACGGTTAGTGTGACTATGAGCATGTGAAGCTTGGTTACTGGCTGTTACTCACTGCCCATCTGACTCAGACCTGGCACCCACTGACTACACCACCAGTACACAGCAGTATCTGTGCACAGTGGTGGGGCACATTATCCATGGATGCCACATTGCTGAGCAGTTCCCGGACACACAGAGCTGGAATGCTGGATGAAGACAGATTCCAACAGCTGTACAACAAGAAGTACTGAAACGTTAACCCTTAACTTCCTGTACTCTGTCATCATACCAAGCCTTCAAAGGTATAACGGCAAACTTATGGAAAAGCGTGAGTGTCTGAAACTTTACAATCATATGTTAAATTCCTAAACTCACAGGTACAGTCATCAACATCAGTACTATCAACAATAAAAATAGAGTTTCTTTAAACAAACAATGTAGTCTTTAATAAATAAAGTAAAGTTCAAAATTGATGTTGAATTCTATTTTTAGATCTTCTCAAGCCTGATAGAAACAAACTGACTTCTCATGAGGTATCTGTTTTTCCCCATAACAGCAAAAAAGGAATAAAATGAAGGTGAAAGAAGTAAGTTTGAATTTGCCTTAGTAAAGAATAACTTGTTTTGGTGAAAATAAGATTTCCTTTAAAAGCACAGCAGCCTGTTAGTGAAACTTGCAATAAAAGAAGAAAAATATAATATCTGTAGACAATACAGTTTGATATGAACTATTGTATAAGTAACACTTTGTTAGTATACTACAAAATGTAATATGTCATCTTTCATTAATTTAGTCTGGGGTTATTTAGACTTTTTTTTTCACAGGGGGCATGTAACGATTGGTGTCAGCAAGAACAGATTTTCTGATTATCGGTGATCTGCAGTATCACCAATAATACAGATGCTATACCTGATTATGTGGTTATCTGCAGAATCACCAATAATGCGAGTATAGCGAGACACAGGACAACCTGATGTAAAGATAGGTGTAATACAGATAGAGATA
This sequence comes from Hyperolius riggenbachi, assembly GCF_040937935.1. Lineage (NCBI taxonomy): Eukaryota > Metazoa > Chordata > Amphibia > Anura > Hyperoliidae > Hyperolius > Hyperolius riggenbachi. The sequence goes on along the minus strand of NC_090647.1, from coordinate 146,370,361 downwards.
CCAACTTCCCAGAGGAGCTAGTAGAGGGAGGTATCTCTATAGAACACAGGGATCAGCATTCCAGCAAGCCGGAGATGCAGATGAACTAGTAATCAGTTCACCCGAGGAGCGGGTGGTGCACAGTAAGACAATGTATAGAGATCACCCGTGGAGCGGGTGATTCAGACTGTACTGCAGTTACTGGTCACCTGAGGAGCAGGTGATTAGTACTGTACTGTAGCTACTGGTCACCTGAGGAGCAGGTGATTCAGACTGTACTGCAGCTACTGGTCACCTGAGGAGCAGGCGATTCAGACTGTACTGCAGCTACTGGTCACCTGAGGAGCAGGTGATTCAGACTGTACTGCAGCTACTGGTCACCTGAGGAGCAGGTGATTAAGCTGTACAGAGAATCCCTCACCAGGGACTAGGCTCACTGGTGAGGGCAGGAGAGTCAGACAAGCAGATTCGGCAACAAACGGACAGATACGGTACAAAGACAGAAGGCTAAATCAGAGTAGTGTTCAGGCTGAGTCGGCAACAGGATCAGATAGGCAGAAGCACAGAATCAGTAAGCAGAAGAGTAGTCAAGGCTAGCAGAAGGTCATAACAAATAATACAATTCAATTAGTACTTTAGCTATCAACAGAATCTGACTAAGTGTGGATCCCCAGCTCCTGCTTGTTCTAGCACACTTTGGGATCTGACGAAGGTCTGAGTGCTAACACGTAGCATTTGCAACAGCAGACGAGGAATAACTGACAGGCATGTCCTATATATACTGGAAGCGCTCCTTAGCGTCGCCCCAGTCACTCAGCCAATCAGGAGCACTGCTGGAGTCAGCTGACTGGCCGATCAGCTGACTCCCCTTCTATTCGCATAATGGTCCTGTCGCCTGACGCGCGCACGCGTAGCCCTCAGTCTATGTGCAACTGAAGGACCAGGCAAAACTCCACCATGTAATTGCGCGGCGGAGGCCGCCGGCTGAAATACGGAGACAGCCGCCATGCCGCTCACCGCTGCGGCGGCATCTCCGCTATCTATTACAGGTAGTGTTGGGCGAACATCTAGATGTTCGGGTTCGGGCCGAACAGGCCGAACATGGCCGCGATGTTCGGGTGTTCGACCCGAACTCCGAACATAATGGAAGTCAATGGGGACCCGAACTTTTGTGCTTTGTAAAGCCTCCTTACATGCTACATACCCCAAATTTACAGGGTATGTGCACCTTGGGAGTGGGTACAAGAGGAAAAAAAAAATTAGCAAAAAGAGCTTATAGTTTTTGAGAAAATCGATTTTAAAGTTTCAAAGGGAAAACTGTCTTTTAAATGCGGGAAATGTCTGTTTTCTTTGCACAGGTAACATGCTTTTTGTCGGCATGCAGTCATAAATGTAATACATATAAGAGGTTCCAGGAAAAGGGACCGGTAACGCTAACCCAGCAGCAGCACACGTGATGGAACAAGAGGAGGGTGGCGCAGGAGGAGAAGGCCACGCTTTGAGACACAACAACCCAGGCCTTGCATGAGGACAAGAAGCGTGCGGATAGCAATTTGCATTTTGTCGCCATGCAGTCATAAATGTAATACAGATGAGAGGTTCAATAAACAGGGACCGGAAACGCTAACCCATCACAGATGTTCATTGCTCATGTTACTTGGTTGGGGTCCGGGAGTGTTGCGTAGTCGTTTCCAATCCAGGATTGATTCATTTTAATTTGAGTCAGAGGGTCTGCATTTTCTGTGGAGAGGCGGATACGCCGCCGATCTGTGACGATGCCTCCGGCAGCACTGAAACAGCGTTCCGACATAACGCTGGCTGCCGGGCAAGCCAGCACCTCTATTGCGTACATTGCCAGTTTGTGCCAGGTGTCTAGCTTCGATACCCAATAGTTGAAGGGTGCAGATGGATTGTTCAACACAGCTACGCCATCTGACATGTAGTCCTTGACCATCTTCTCCAGGCGATCGGTGTTGGAGGTGGATCTGCACGCTTGCTGTTCTGTGTGCTGCTGCATGGGTGTCAGAAAATTTTCCCACTTCAAGGACACTGCCGATACCATTCCCTTTTGGGCACTAGCTGCGGCTTGTGTTGTTTGCTGCCCTCCTGGTCGTCCTGGGTTTGCGGAAGTCAGTCTGTCGGCGTACAACTGGCTAGAGGAGGGGGAGGATGTCAATCTCCTCTCTAAAGTCTCCACAAGGGCCTGCTGGTATTCTTCCATTTTGACCTGTCTGGCTCTTCCTTCAAGCAGTTTTGGAACATTGTGTTTGTACCGTGGATCCAGAAGGGTATAAACCCAGTAATTGGTGTTGTCCAGAATGCGCACAATGCGTGGGTCGCGTTCAATGCAGTCCTAGGCCGAAGAGGTCATAGCCTAGGGTCACAAAACCTGTTTATTTGGGCAATTTCAATGGTGGCGAGTCTGACGTACATAAATCGCAGCAATGGCCGTTAGCAACGTCTGAATCTCACGAAATGTCTCATGCAGGTAGAAGACATATTGTTAGACTTGGGCTCCAAAGATGGGTTCCCTACATCTCTGCAAACCAGAGTTACAGGGCTCCAAATTTGGTAAAATCACCCATAGGCTTTCATTGGGCCTCCTAATTACAGTTCCAAAATCTCACATCTTTTCAAAGGGCAATTACTCAGCAGTGGCAAATTTTCTAGCATTGTAGGGACCCTTAGGGGGAACATGACTGGTGAGTTTCGGGCCCCTAGGCCAAAGAGGTCATAGCCTAGGGTCACAAAAACCTGTTTATTTGGGCTATTTCAATGGTAGTGATGGTGACGTACATAAATCGCAGCAATGGCCGTTAGCAAAGTCTGAATCTCACGAAATGTCTCATGCAGGTAGAAGACATATTGTTAGACTTGGATTCCAAAGATGGGGTCCCTACATCTCTGCAAACCAGAGTTACAGGGGTCCAAAATTGGTAAAATCCCCCATAGGCTTTCATTGCCTCCCTATTTCACTTTCCAAAATCTCACATCTTTTCAAAGGGCAATGGCTCAGCAGTACCAAATTTTCTAGCATTGTAGGGACCCTTAGGGGGAACATGACTGGTGAGTTTCATGCCCCTAGGCCGAAGAGGTCATAGCCTAGGGTCACAAAAACCTGTTTATTTGGGCTATTTCAATGGTAGTGATGGTGGCGTACATAAATCTCAGCCATGGCCGTTAGCAACGTCTGAATCTCACGAAATGTCTCATGCAGGTAGAAGACATATTGTTAGACTTGGATTCCAAAGATGGGGTCCCTACATCTCTGCAAACCAGAGTTACAGGGGTCCAAAATTGGTAAAATCCCCCATAGGCTTTCATTGGGCCTCCTAATTACCGTTCCAAAATCTCACACCATTTCAAAGGGCAATGGCTCAGCAGTGGCAAAAATCACCAGTCATGATCCCCCTAAGGGTCCCTACAATGCTAGAAAATTTGGTACTGCTGAGCCATTGCCCTTTGAAAAGATGTGAGATTTTGGAAAGTGAAATAGGGAGGCAATGAAATCCTATGGGGGATTTTACCAATTTTGGACCCCTGTAACTCTGGTTTGCAGAGATGTAGGGACCCCATCTTTGGAATCCAAGTCTAACAATATGTCTTCTACCTGCATGAGACATTTCGTGAGATTCAGACGTTGCTAACGGCCATTGCTGCGATTTATGTACGCCACCATCACTACCATTGAAATAGCCCAAATAAACAGGTTTTTGTGACCCTAGGCTATGACCTCTTTGGCCTAGGGGCCCGAAACTCACCAGTCATGTTCCCCCTAAGGGTCCCTACAATGCTAGAAAATTTGGTACTGCTGAGCCATTGCCCTTTGAAAAGATGTGAGATTTTGGAAAGTGAAATAGGGAGGCAATGAAATCCTATGGTGGATTTTACCAATTTGGACCCCTGTAACTCTGGTTTGCAGAGATGTAGGGACCCCATCTTTGGAATCCAAGTCTAACAATATGTCTTCTACCTGCATGAGACATTTCGTGAGATTCAGACGTTGCTAACGGCCATTGCTGCGATTTATGTACGTCACCATCACTACCATTGAAATAGCCCAAATAAACAGGTTTTTGTGACCCTAGGCTATGACCTCTTCGGCCTAGGGGCCCGAAACTCACCACTCATGTTCCCCCTAAGGGTCCCTACAATGCTAGAAAATTTGGTACTGCTGAGCCATTGCCCTTTGAAAAGATGTGAGATTTTGGAAAGTGAAATAGGGAGGCAATAAAATCCTATGGGGGATTTTACCAATTTTGGACCCCTGTAACTCTGGTTTGCAGAGATGTAGGGACCCCATCTTTGGAATCCAAGTCTAACAATATGTCTTCTACCTGCATGAGACATTTCGTGAGATTCAGACGTTGCTAACGGCCATTGCTGCGATTTATGTACGCCACCATCACTACCATTGAAATAGCCCAAATAAACAGGTTTTTGTGACCCTAGGCTATGACCTCTTCGGCCTAGGGGCTTGAAACTCACCAGTCATGTTCCCCCTAAGGGTCCCTACAATGCTAGAAAATTTGGTACTGCTGAGCCATTGCCCTTTGAAAAGATGTGAGATTTTGGAAAGTGAAATAGGGAGGCAATGAAATCCTATGGGGGATTTTACCAATTTTGGACCCCTGTAACTCTGGTTTGCAGAGATGTAGGGACCCCATCTTTGGAATCCAAGTCTAACAATATGTCTTCTACCTGCATGAGACATTTTGTGAGATTCAGACTTTGCTAACGGCCATTGCTACGATTTATGTACGTCACCATCACTACCATTGAAATAGCCCAAATAAACAGGTTTTTGTGACCCTAGGCTATGACCTCTTTGGCCTAGGGGCCCGAAACTCACCAGTCATGTTCCCCCTAAGGGTCCCTACAATGCTAGAAAATTTGCCACTGCTGAGTAATTGCCCTTTGAAAAGATGTGAGATTTTAGAACTGTAAATAGGAGGCCCAATGAAAGCCTATGGGTGATTTTACCAAATTTGGAGCCCTGTAACTCTGGTTTGCAGAGATGTAGGGAACCCATCTTTGGAGCCCATGTCTAACAATATGTCTTCTACCTGCATGAGACATTTCGTGAGATTCAGACGTTGCTAACGGCCATTGCTGCGATTTATGTACGTCAGACTCGCCACCATTGAAATTGCCCAAATAAACAGGTTTTGTGACCCTAGGCTATGACCTCTTCGGCCTAGGACTGCATTGAACGCGACCCATGCATTGTGCGCATTCTGGACAACACCAATTACTGGGTTTATACCCTTCTGGATCCACGGTACAAACACAATGTTCCAAAACTGCTTGAAGGAAGAGCCAGACAGGTCAAAATGGAAGAATACCAGCAGGCCCTTGTGGAGACTTTAGAGAGGAGATTGACATCCTCCCCCTCCTCTAGCCAGTTGTACGCCGACAGACTGACTTCCGCAAACCCAGGACGACCAGGAGGGCAGCAAACAACACAAGCCGCAGCTAGTGCCCAAAAGGGAATGGTATCGGCAGTGTCCTTGGAGTGGGAAAATTTTCTGACACCCATGCAGCAGCACACAGAACAGCAAGAGTGCAGATCCACCTCCAACACCGATCGCCTGGAGAAGATGGTCAAGGACTACATGTCAGATGGCGTAGCTGTGTTGAACAATCCATCTGCACCCTTCAACTATTGGGTATCGAAGCTAGACACCTGGCACAAACTGGCAATGTACGCAATAGAGGTGCTGGCTTGCCCGGCAGCCAGCGTTATGTCGGAACGCTGTTTCAGTGCTGCCGGAGGCATCGTCACAGATCGGCGGCGTATCCGCCTCTCCACAGAAAATGCAGACCCTCTGACTCAAATTAAAATGAATCAATCCTGGATTGGAAACGACTACGCAACACTCCCGGACCCCAACCAAGTAACATGAGCAATGAACATCTGTGATGGGTTAGCGTTTCCGGTCCCTGTTTATTGAACCTCTCATCTGTATTACATTTATGACTGCATGGCGACAAAATGCAAATTGCTATCCGCACGCTTCTTGTCCTCATGCAAGGCCTGGGTTGTTGTGTCTCAAAGCGTGGCCTTCTCCTCCTGCGCCACCCTCCTCCTGTTCCATCACGTGTGCTGCTGCTGGGTTAGCGTTACCGGTCCCTTTTCCTGGAACCTCTTATATGTATTACATTTATGACTGCATGCCGACAAAAAGCATGTTACCTGTGCAAAGAAAACAGACATTTCCCGCATTTAAAAGACAGTTTTCCCTTTGAAACTTTAAAATCGATTTTCTCAAAAACTATAAGCTCTTTTTGCTAAATTTTTTTTTCCTCTTGTACCCACTCCCAAGGTGCACATACCCTGTAAATTTGGGGTATGTAGCATATAAGGAGGCTTTACAAAGCACAAAAGTTCGGGTCCCCATTGACTTCCATTATGTTCGGAGTTCGGCCATGTTCGGCCCGAACCCGAACATCTAGATGTTCGCCCAACACTACACGTGACCCGTTCGGCCAATCACAGCGCTAGCCGAACGTTCGGGTAACGTTCGGCCATGCGCTCTTAGTTCGGCCATATGGCCGAACAGTTTGGCCGAACACCATCAGGTGTTCGGCCGAACCCGAACATCACCCGAACAGGGTGATGTTCTGCAGAACCCGAACAGTGGCGAACACTGTTCGCCCAACACTAATTACAGGGCACTATTGGGATAACACACAGTCATGGGGCCAGCTAGGTTAAATTTTGTAGAATGGTTTCTACCATCTATAGCCTATTTTTCAACCCTGCTGGCATGCTGACTTTGTACTAACAACTGTAAATCACTGAAGAAGTGCCACACTACAAGTGATTTAGTGACCTCCGCAATTATAAACAATGCTGACCGATTATTGTAGTGTCAGAGGAGGTAGACTGTGGCATGGGATGTTGAATGACTACTGTCAGAGGATAAGCGACTTGCCGTGCCATAGGTGTCTGAGAATGATCCCTGCAACATCACAGGTGGATGAGTGATCACTGTAACAGCACAGATGGCTGGGTGGCTGCTTCTACAACACAAGTGACTGAGTGATCACTAGACATCATAGGTAGCTCAGTGATCACTAATATATAATAGGTCGCTAAGTAATCACTGCTACATCACAAGTGAATAAGTGATCACTGCAACATCACTGTTAGCTGAATTATCACTGCTGTATAATAGGTTGCTGAGCAATCACAGTTACATCACACATGGATAAGCGATTACTACTACATCACATATGGCATGTGTGGCCACTTTTACATCAGAGGTGAATAAGTGATTACTACTTTATCACTGGTGGCTTAGCGCCCATTTCTACATCACAGGTTTTTCAGTGATCAATTTTACATCTCAGGATGCTGAGTGATCACTTTTACATCTCAGGTGGCTGAGTGATCACTTCAACACCACAGGTGATTGAGTGATCACTGATGCATTACAGGTGCATGAGTGGCCACTTCTGTATCACAGGTGGCTGAGGGATCGCTGTTACATCATAGGTGGCTGAGTGATCACTGTTACATTACAGGTGTCTGAGTGGCCACTTCCACATCACAGGTGGCTGAGTGGCCATATTATTCTCAAGTCAGGTATACAACTGTGTATATGACTTTCTAACTCTGGCTAGAGCCATGGCAGACTTTCAGCCGTGAATGGGAACAGGGAGTGGAGGCGGGGTTACTTCTCCAGGCATACAGCATAGATTGATGGGAACAGAGGTGAACAGCTGTACCAGAGTCCACACTGATGACAAGAGACAGAAGGCATGAAGGGAAGCCAACAAATCATGAAAATACTTTGTTTGAGCTGATCCTTCTATGCTATTCGAAACAACTAGGAATCTTACAGAAACCTGTCATACATGCTGGTAAATGATATGAGTAGCATCATTGAAATACAGAGTAATTCCAAACTGCAGAACAACTGTTGCAGTGAATAGAGACCTGTTAACTTCCTTCATCCTTCTACAAGAGGAGCTAAAAGGACATAGATCTTAAAGAGACACTGAAGCGAAAAAAAAATGATGATATTATGATTTGTATGTGTAGCACAGCTAAGAAATAAAACATTAAGATCAGATACATCAGTGTAATTGTTTCCAGTACAGGAAGAGTTGAGAAACTCCAGTTGTTATCTCTATGCAAACAAGCCATTAAGCTCTCCGACTAAGTTAGTCGTGGAGAGGGCTGTTATCTGACTTTTATTATCTCAACTGTTCCTGGACTATTTACTTTTCCTCTGCTAGAGGAGAGTTCATTACTTCACAGACTGCTCTGAAAGACTCATTTTGAATGCTGAGTGTTGTGTAATCTGCACAGATTATAGAATGATGCAATGTTAGAAAAAACACTATATACCTGAAAATAAAAGTATGAGAATATTTTCTTTGCTGCTAATCTTCTAGTAATTATTCATAGTACACAACCAATTCACTATATCATATTTTTTTTTTTTCGCTTCAGTGTCTCTTTAAGAGATCTTCTGTAACTCAATCTACAAGTTAGATAGCCATTCAATAAATGTGATAAAACAACACATAATTAGTGTTTGGTGTCAAACTTTAAGTTTCTTTGTTAAGCAGGATACAGAACTGTATCCGAACCATACATGCCTGAAGAAAACTTAAAAGTTTTGAAAATTTGCACACAAAAAAAACATGTAGTTAGTCATTACAGGTATTACATGAATCAATGTTTGTTGGCTTGATGTTGGGATATCTACTCCATACACAGGACCATACCTCATTTGAAAATTTGCAAGAAAACCAAGTACAGTAAAGGTGCGTACACACGCACTACGGCCGCCAACGATGGGTCCGTCAGACCCTCCCTCTGGGCGGACTTTCAGGCGACAGTAGTGCATGTGTACGCGCTGTCGGCGGACTGATAAGGCTGTTTCTGAGCGATCCACTCAGCGGATCGTTCAGAAACAGCCTTATCAGTCCGCCGACAGCGCGTACACATGCACTACTGTCGCCTGAAAGTCCGCCCAGAGGGAGGGTCTGACGGACCCGTCGTTGGCGGCCGTAGTGCGTGTGTACGCACCTTTAGTCACTAGGTATTACCTGAATCAATGCTGGTTTGATGTTGTCTGACCTATTTACTCACTGACCTTAAGTGATGCACTGTCTGGGTAACTCCTTGATAATGTGAAGCTGATTAGTTGCAAATACAGTATTTTGTTTTTACACCATTAGCATCTTTAATAGAGTTATGTAGTTTGAGATAAGTACACTGCTTCTGACCTCAATCAGCAAAACTCATTGTGCTGTAAATTATTTGAATGCTTTGATCTCTCCCTGCTAACAGAAAATACAGAAACTGCAAGCAAATGTTCTCTACTATTGTCTCACACTGCCCCCTAGTTACAAGTGGCCATACATACACATTACAGCAGTACTATTTAGTAACAAACAAATGTAACAAATAACAAATAAAAATGTGCTAAAATAAAATGGCCTTGGACTTGCAAGTCTCTAAATAAATTGGCTGCTGAAAGGGTTAAGTAAGCCAAAATTATACTTAGCATTTTCAGTAATGGGGGCTTTTTGGTCCCTTTTGGCCATGTACAAAAATCTTAACAGATCTGTTTCTTCATGACTTATTACAATCATTCAACTACTACCATGTATAAGCTCATTATTCCTGTTACAGGGGATTTTCACTACAATGTAAAAAAGAGAACCAATGCTTGAATGACATTAATAACATCTTGTCTGTTTAGATAAGTGTGCACTGGGCTGTGTAAAGATAAAATATGTTCTTTAGTACTCTCCAGGAATTCCATGGGCTTGATTCACAAAGCGGTGCAAAGCGGTGCTAACCTAGTTAGCATGCCTAAAGACTTTTGGGTGTGATAAGCATTGCACTAAGTAGGTTAGCACCGCTTTGAGGGAAAAACACGCAAAATGTCGCATAAGGTTTAATGGTGTTGCGCGCGTAAACTTTGCGTGCGTAACAACTTTGCGCAAGTATATTTTATCACGCCTAAACTAAGTTTAGGCGTGATAATGGGCTTTTCACCAGCGTGCTAACAGTTAGCATAGCTTTGTGAATCAAGCCCCATGTGCTTTACTATGCAATGAAGCACAAAAGACTCCGCTCCACCTTGACTCACCAGGACAGTGCAGGAGCCAGGCGACTCAAACCCAGACAAGCAGCAAAAGAAAAAGGCTCAACAGCCATAGGGCCATTGTGGTCCGAAACATGTCAGCTGTCTAGCTGTGCTGGTTTTATTTGATCCAATAAACTGTGATTTTTATATTTTGCCATGGACATTGAGTGGAGCCTTTTTCTTTTGCTGCTATACTATGCACACATAATGGCTATATTTCCTGTCTCCTTTATTGAAATGACAATAACAGTGAAAACTTCTGTTGGTATGAAAATGAGTTGTGCATGTGAACAGCTCAATACAGCACCTCTAGGGACAGACGGACTTCACTTCCTCCACCACACACCATTCCCATACTCCGTATCCCAGCACAGATGTTTCCAGAAATAAAAAGGAAGTAAGCACTGCGCCCTAAAGCACTCCCCCCGCCGTCAATATTCATTATGCTTTAGTCTTGCTAAAGTCAACATCTTTTTCTATTTGTACTCATTTTATAATTTTCTACAGCACACAGTTATTCCTGCAACATCCTGTCGCACAGAAGGATTTACCTGCCATGCGTTTACCTGCATAGCTGAGTAGTGTCTATTTTAATCTCCCATCTCCCAATAGGGACAAACAACAATGGACTTGTGAGGCAAATTGTAGCACTGCACTGCTTTATGAACAATCGTCTTTATTCACTGATCTCTATGTGTTAGCAATAGGCTTCCTCATGCACCATATCATAACTCTGAAGCTTTTGTTGCATGCAAGTATACGCGACAGCACACAAAGGGCATGAACGGAAGCCAAGAGATTGCGGTACTTTGCGCTGAGTCATTAGGGATCTTAAAGATCCGATGCGCTGTGATGGTCATTATAAACGCACGACCAAGCAACTGCACAACTTGTATTTTCTACGCACCAACAAACTGAACGACCAACTCATTAAAAATAAATACAAGTCGTTTAAATGACTTGTACACACGCGGCCAACTGCGTGATATCACCCGAACAGTTATTTGAGTCAAACCGCTTGCTGGATCGGGCAAACTGCCTGTTATCAGACACTCGTCTAGTCATTCGTCACATGCACGCATGTAAGAGCCTTGAAGAAAACCTGAACCAAAAATTAAGTCAAAATAAAAGTCTACTCGTCAATCACCTTCTCCTCTCCTGCATCCTGTTTGTCCACTGTGATCCACTGTGAACATTTTGAAAATGGCCATTACCCCATAACAGCTTCCAGGTCAGCACAATTAAACTGTAATATCACCCACTTGAGCCATAGGGGAACATGGGCATTACCTTGCTCATCAGTTGTGCTTCCAGCTATTACTGACAGCAACTGATATCAGTTGCTGTCAGTAATAGCTGGAAGCATAACTGACAGCAACTGATACATTTTATTTCTAACAAAATCTTGTCAGAACTGGAAGGAATTGTTGTAAGAAGAAAGTGGTGAGCTTCTGAGAGGAACTGACGTTGTGGTATGTATGTAATATACATTTGCGGGTACATCATGGGTTTATTTTACTTGTTTCAGGTTCACTTTAAGGGATAATCTAAAGTAGTGCTCTAACTTGCAGCAGTGTATGTGCGTGTCAAGTCAGATGGGCATTTTTATTGTTGACCACACAATTCGATTTGGATTGCTTCGTTACCATCCACAACTGTTCCTTGAACAATATTTACTTAATTCATAAGAAAATGAGTATTACTCACATGGTGATAGTTTGTATGATGTGACTCTGTGGTTAGATGTTGCGCTGCCACTGTATAATTCATTTCTATTTGCATTTAGCACTCCGTTCAGTTTTCATAGACACCAAACTCATAGCCAATCTCATGCTTGGATTATTCCAGACTCATGGACACAAAGCCTTCACAGAAAATATCAGTAAGATTTACGGTATGTCACTATCCCTGTGCTCCGTAATAATAAATGTCCACAGGGAGCAACATATCAGAGACATTAAATACAGCTAATAATAGCTTTGTATTCCACTATCAGCTCCAAAAAACACATAGAAGATTATCTGCTTTTTAAGGACAGGGAAATTCTCAAGTGTAAAACTATGTAGCTGCCACAAAAATCATTCATGCATCTTACAAACAATATAGAGAAACTAACAGGAATTATACTAACCAAATAACTAAAACATGCAGTATACATCTACTGTATGATAATAACTTCCAAGCTGTCTACTGTATGTATGTGTGCCCATCCCCCCCAGATACCCCCCCCCCTCCCCTGCACAGTGCATCGGCCCACTGTGACTGGTTAACATAATTGGCCGCACAATGTAGTGCATGCCAACAGCTCATTTATAAATAAATGTTGTATTATTTACTTCTTGTTTTTTGTGTTTAAATCTCATACTGCAATTCCTTTCAGCAATTGGTTGTACAATTCTCTGATATTGTGTCACAGTTACAAAATCAAGTCACATAAATGCTCCAGCAGTTTCACTTGAGATCTCATGTAAGAATGTTTACATGTATCGCTTGTAAAATAGTCTAAAGCCTTCGCCTTGTACACACACGGAGTAAAAATTATTACACACAAACAATGAACATCATTTCAGGTGTAATTTGAAAATCAAAAGCACAAATGACGGTTTAAAAGAATGATAAACGAATGCTCCCCATTGGTGCTCGGGCATTTTGAACACACAACATGATGGATCAATTTTGGATTACTTTGGCAGATAATTCTTCATCGCCAGCAGCATGTACAGACAGAGACGGATTTAGGTCAAGGCCACCTAGGCCATGGTCTGGTCTAGGGCAGCGCAGGAGCAAGGGCACCAAAGCAGCAGGCTAAACTGGTGAGGCGAGCGCCTGACCACGGTACTCTGCTGCTAGTCGCCTGTGCAGCAGCTATCTTGCTCTCTGTGCATGTTTGCATTGTAACCAACAGCTATAGACTTGGGCAGCATTAGAGATGGAAGAAAAATGAAGCTTCTGAACTGGAGATGAGTGGAGAAAGGAGTGACACTGATGGCTGCTGCGGTGTGAAGGCGAGCTGGCTACCCATACTGAAGAGGAAGGGAAAAGGAGTGATTAAGGGAGTCATCTGGCTACCTATACTAGAGGGAAGGGGGGAGGGGTCATCTCGCTACCTATACCAAAGGGGGCGGATGGTGACAGTGGCCTTGGGCGTAAAGAGTGCAAATCCGGCCCTGTGTACAGAGCTAAAAGCGATCTCTAACAATGTGACCTCCCCCTTCAACCTGGCAAAAAGTTTTTTTTTCTCTAAAGCCTAGTAAACATCATCAGTTTTGATATGCCAATGACTGGCCAATTGTATCAACTCCATGTAGTATGAGGGCCAACAGATTTTGAATACTATGAGCAGATTGTGTAGCTAAACTCATATCACATGGAGGTGGTAAAACAGTCAAAATTGAAGGTGTGCATCAGGCTTATGCCTGGGTTTACAGTAATACTATTGAAAACATCTAGAAAACAACATGTATACCATTTGCAAGACAGTGGTCATTCTCGCAAAAAAATATAAAGTTTAAAGAGACACTGAAGCGAAAAAAAAAATTATGATATAATGAATTGTATGTGTAGCACGGATAATTACTAGAATATTAGTAGCAAAGAAAATATTCTCATATTTTTATTTTCAGTTATATAGTGTTTTTTATAACATTGCATCATTCTCTAATATTTGTAGTTCACACACTACTCAGCATTCTAAATGATTTTGCAGAGCTGCAGTGAACTTTTGAACCCCTTCTCAGCAGAGAAAAAGAAGATACAATCACTGACCATTGAGATAACAAGCTTCAAAACACAGAGCTCTCTGTGACTTTTAAAGTCGTGGAGCTCAATGGCTTTTTTGCATAGATAACTGGAGTTTCTTAGCTCTTCCTGTACTGGAAACAACATTAAGGTGCATACACACGTCAGATTTTTCCAAACGTCCGGTCGTTTGGACGTCAAATCGGGCGTGTGTATGGTCGGCAGTTCATCTGATTGATGGATCCGCTTGGTGGATCGTTCAAATCCAGTCTTATCAGGTGAACGACCGACCGTACGCACACCAGATTTGACGTCCAAACGACCGGACGTTCAAACGTCCAAATGACCGGTCGTTTGGAAAAATCTGACGTGTGTACGAGCCTTTAGATTTATGTCTCTGCTCTTAATGCTTTATTTATTAGTTGTACTGTAACGGTTGGGTGTCGCAACTCAGATGTCTGATTATTTGGTGATCTGCAGAATGCATGCATGCAGAGTGTGTAGTGTTTGGTGCAACTGTAACTTTAATAGTCTTATGAGACCTCACCAGAGGGGCTGGTGAGGTACTATCGGTACACTGACCGTGTAGTACTGTAACGTTAATAGTTTTGATGAGACCTCACCAGATGGGCTGGTGAGGTGCTACCGGTACACTGACCATGTAATAAAGTTCAAGCTCCAGCAAGCTGGAGATACAATACTGAAGAGACCGAATCTCCCGAGGAGTGGGTGATTCAGAGTGTACTGCAGCAGAGTGATCACCCGAGGAGCGGATGATTCAGACTGTACTGCAGCCTAAGAGCAGGAGATACAAACAGTACTGAACTAATGATCGCCTGAGAAGCAGGTGATTCAGACTGTACTGCAGCCTAGGAGCAGAAGACGCAAACAGTACTGCACTAAAGAATAACTTCACCAGAGGAGCTGATGAAGCTAGCACCTCACCAGTGGCGAGGGCCCACTGGTGAGTAGAATGGTCAGACAGGCAAGGATCGGCAACAGAGAGGACAGTATCAATACAGAATTGTGAGGCAGAAGAGTAATCGAAAATCAGGCAGAGGTTCAGCAACTATAAGGCAGATAGGCGGAGGTACAGAATCAGCAAACAAGATCAGAGTCAGAGTATAGCCAGAGTCATACACAGATAATCAATACAATATAAATAATTCCTAGTCTAGGTGTGAAGTCCTTGGTTTCAACACCTGGGATCTAGTCTAAGGTCTGAGCGCTAACACAAGAAGTATTCACTACAGCAGACACTGGCAGAATGACCAGTGAAAGCTTTTAAGGAAGAGGGAGACTCTCAGCCACTCCCACCTCGGATTCCGCGAATCCGAGCAGCGAGAGTCATCCCTGACGTCAGCCGACCCGCAGGTCAGCTGACGCGCCTTCTACCAGAATAAAGGTCTCGTCTCCACGCGCGCCCGCTCTCGACGGCGACCCCGTTAGCAGAAGCACGCTCCGTCCTCGGCGTCCCAGACGCCGGGAGGACGGGCATCGGCATGGAGGCAGCTGTGGCGCTGTTCGCCGCGGCTGCCTCGTTTGTTACATGTACTAACTACACATACAAATCATTATATCATATATTTTTTTTCAGTGTCTCTTTAAAATGCATGTGTATACATGTGTATGTATCTGATGTACATTTGTTCCAGAGTAAAATGCACCATAAGTTACTTTTCTCTTATGTTGCTGGCGCTTGTAGTATGCAGTAAAAATCTGACAGATCTGACAGAGATTAGATTATGCCATCTCCTTTTGGGGATTCTCAGTGTTTCCTTTATTCCTTACAAAATCACTCCATGGGCGTGCATGAAAAAAAGGCGCCAGGAAATTTGGGCGTCGCATTTCAGCAAGTAGAGTATCGGCAATTTACTTGCTTATCTATTGTTAAAATAGAGATAATGATAGTGAAATATCGTTAAATAATACAGATATTTTACTACAACTAAAGCACACTATTTTTTCAGTTAGACTGAGCAACTGCCATTCAGTAACTGCTCAAGTAAAGAAAAGGAAAAAAGAATCTGAGACTCCCTCATGAGAAGCTGGACTAGTCTAAAACCTGTCAGATCTGTCAACATTATACAATCAATTGCAAGTGACAGCAACATAGGAAAAAAGTGGTGCATTTTACTCTGGAACAAATGTATATTTTACAGATATGCATACACATGCATTTTAAATGTTGCATTTGTTTTCTCTATCTGCATAGCTCTATAGGTTTTTATAGTGTGTGTTTTACAGGATGGTAAAAAGCTCTGATTTACTGCAATCAGTGTCGCTAAAGTAAACAGGGCCTCATACTGCTACCAGTGCCCTAGTTCAGGCTGGATTCACAGTGATCAGTTGCATAATGCACGTTATAATGAGTGTGAAATGCAATGGAAACTGGACATGGACTTTAATACAAAGCCTCTATGCAGCGAGTTAAAATAATGTGATCTGTTACAACACAATACTGTGAACAGGCCCATAGAAGTGTATGGGCAGCTAGCTGACATACAGAATGATTCTGCAACGCAATTGAGCACTGTGAACCGGCCCTCACACAACTCCTACTAAAAACTAAAAGAAAAGAAAAATGCAAGTAATGTTTGTACTTCTCATTTGGAACAGGATACATCTTCTCAGTGCTCCCCTAGTAGTCTTCCATTCCACCCTCATATTTGTTACTGGCCGGTATACAGAAATATAGCTATTGTGTATCATCCTGCAAGTAAACATTGGAAAACACTACAGTGTTATGTCCAATTTCAGAAGAAAATGAATAATGTAGTGTAATTACATTATTAATAAGAAAGGGATTTGCAGAAAAGATTTTTACCACTGCAGTTAAGCTCTGATGGTGTAGATCTGAAGTGAGAACATTTCAAAGCAGCAGCTTACTCCTTGTGGGAACACTGTGAACAGGTCAGGTGACCCCTGTTTTGTCACATGACCCCCCCATTTCGCACTGGGTATGAGGAGGGAGAAGGGCGGTGAGCAGAGAAATAAAACACCACAGACACTTTTAGTGAGTTCATTCTAAATACAGTAATGAACTGTGATGTTTTAAAAGATTTCCCTATTAAAAATACACTCCAAACATCTGCATCTCATTTTCTAATAGGTCCTGAGAAAGATCCAGGGTCATGCATGCTCATAATCACAGTGAAGACAGTCGGCTTCTGCAAGAATCTGCATATCCTATCATAGCAGTTATGCAGACATATCTCAGAATAGACTTGAATTCACACTACCTTATTACTATGAGAACACTGAATACATGG